>NC_069501.1:1243681921-1244051087 GCF_027579735.1 Bombina bombina
CCCCCCGGGAAGAGCCAGGTTATCAGTGCTGCCAGGGTTCCTGGCTTACTGAACCTCTTCAAATTCTAATATTGCTCTGACCTTAACTGGGCTTAGCATCAAGCTTGAACAGACGCTGTCATTTTAACTCTATACTAAGTATTCAACTGAGAGCCTCCCGCTTAAAGGAGCAGTCACCTATACAGTTAGTACCCAAACTGCCTTAAAAGGGGAAAAAAAAAAAGCGGAGGATATGGAGATGCAGCATAACGGATGTCTTGCAAACTTTGAGAGGCTCATGGAGTCGCTCATAGAGAGAGCCCCATTTAACAACCTCATGGCCAAACTGGGTTTCATTGCCATACAAATAAAAGCTACGGAAGAAGACCAGAGGCCTGCTTGCTAAAATGGCGCTGTGAAATCTATGCACACAGCAGACGCAATGCACCCACATCGGGAATCTTTTCTGCTCACTTACAGCAACTTCTGGCCAGCTGACCCAAACCGCACTAGGAATTCATTGTTGGCCCACAGTAACTCGACTGCAGATTATAAACTGGCAATGAGCGATTATCTTACGGGGGCCCAAGCAACTAAGAGGGTTGAGCCGTCGGACCTTTTGCTGAATACTATCCAGGTGGCTATGGATCAGAAAGGTCACGGAAGAAGACATAGGGATCTGGTCGGTTTATACGACCTTATGCAGCTCACTCTCCCACTTGAACAACTCCATGATGGCAAACCAGGAGAACTCATATCCAGACAGACTTGGATAGATAGACTTCCCCTAAAAGTAATGCTGGCTTCCCCGGAATCGGGACTTTACGATCAGGCAATGACAGTGGGCTGATGCGGCCTCAACTTAGCACTGGGGCCGTTGGACCCCAGCGCTGGGCTCATCGGTAACCAAATCAAATATTAATATGTTCTGTTGTGTGTATGTTACGCAATCTATTTAGTTTATATGTTGAACCCAAATGTTATATGGCTTGTATTTTGACAACAACAATTCTCTTCTAACTATAGTCTATTTTTGACGGTAATGGGACAAACGTAGTGATGACATGATAAGGCACTGCTTGTCTATTTGCAAACCTTGGTTAGCGGCTTGCGGCCGGGGCCGTGGACCGGGGGATAAATTTATAACACTGTTCAGGGGGAGGACCTCTGGTTACTGGAGAATCATTTATATCACCAACAATTAACCTGGTATACACTCTTAGACAAAGATATTACTTCCCCCCTCTCTCTCACATGTGAACATAACATAAAAAGAGGGGAATAGAAGGTAATACCCTATGACAAGGCCAGTAGTGACATGAAATGTCATGTTTAAATATCTGCCTGGAGAATAATTTGTGAGCTCAGTTTTGGTCCATATCTCATTTATAATCTTTTGTTTCGATTTTTCCATTTTTGTTTTCTCTTTGTTTATATAGTATGTTTGTTTTTCTATGTACTATAACAGTCTTTTACTTCATATTCTGTTTAATGTTAGCCACAAATAACCCCCATATCACTACATATTTCTTGGGTCCAAGAAAGGCCCATTCACATAGATGGGGTAATTGAGGATTAATAACCAAGGCTCATGGCTTTGTCCTGTATTCTATTTTTAATATATAATGTATTTCGCTAGAAAAGTTAAGCGAGGAATTATCCATGTATTATACCTTCAGATTTCATAAATATGTGCCTCAGTATATCATTGCTAATTGATGCAGCAAACTATATGAGTATTGCACAATTATAGCAGTTGCATGGCTCTAACAATATTCTGTAACATCTATATTGTATCCCATGTATTTATGCGTCTTGTTGTAAAACCTCATGTTATTATAATAAAGCTCTTTGAAAATTAAAAAAATTAAAATTAAAAAAAAAATAAACAGCTGGCTTACCGCCGCCTTCTACTGCCAGCGTCTCCCAAAATTACCTTGTCGTGTTCTGGTTATCGCCAGACACATTTGAACACAAAGAATGCATGAACTGTCATACTTCTTATGCCATTTATCTGATAACATGCACTATCTGTCAAATACAGTATGTAGGCCTCACTACACGTGAGGTCAGATCAAGAATGAGAGAACATCTATCAAGTATAAAAATGGGCTCCCTTACAACACCTTTGGCCACCCATTTTAAAAGGGTACATAAAGGGAGTGCAGTGTAGCCCGGACTATAATAGAGAGGGATAATTTGCCTCCTAGAGGAGGAGACAGGGACACCCTTCTTGCAAAGAGGGAGATATTTTGGATATTTAAATTAGGTACACATACCCCTGTTGGTCTTAACTATTTTATTTAATTAATTTCTGGGGCTAGTGAGCTTCTTGAAGCTAAACAACATTCTTAGGTTAGGAAGAATATACCTATTATTATTATTATCAGTTATTTGTAGAGCACCAACAGATTCCGCTAGTGCTTAGCAGTAATTATTAGATTAGAAGACTACATGTATTGTCTATAAAGGGGTAAAGGGGAAAAATGTAAGTATAAGATTTGATCAATATTAATTCTGCTTTTTGTAGCAAATATATTAGGTGTATATTATGAATTCAAGGTACAGAATAATCATATTTCTAAAAGATCATGTGATTTATACAATACGAAACAGCAGGTATGTAGAAGTCAGCAGTGGATGGAATGCATGCGCTTAGAAAAATTAGAACATCTAGAGAGTAACTCAAAGAATTACAGTTGTATTGTATATATATGTTACAATATATATCACTTTACAGAGGTTTAATGGCATTCTATGTCACCTCTGATCAGGGCCATTTATAGGGACGGGCAGACCGGGCAGCGGCCTGGGGCGCATTAGGGAGCAGTGGGGCGCACTTACATTTTTTTTTTTTTATTGTGTTAAAGTGGCAGTGCTTGCTTAATAAACTACTGGTATAGCAAATGTTAAAATACACAGATCACAAGCATATACAATAATATATATATATATATATATATATATATATATATATACTGTATATATATATTTGAAAGGAAGCTGTTATGTTAATTGGCTGCATTGGATGTCAAACATACTGATGGAGCAACAAGACCACAAAGGAGGTGTGTTAAGACCAGATAACTACTTAGAGCTAAAACTGAAAGTAAAAAGGAGAGGAATCACCCTGAGGAAAGCAGTCTCCTATCTCACTGGTCTGTGTCACTAAAGAGGTGATGTTTTATGGATATGACAAATTATACATGGGTGCCCATTTATAAAGCTCCGAATGGAGCTAAGGACCGCTGCTCCATAACCCTGTCCGCCTGCTCTGATGAACGATCGGGTTGATTGACACCTCCCTGCTGGCTGCCCATTGGCCGTGAGTCTGCAGGGGGCGGCGTTGCACCAGCAGCTCTTGTGAGCTGCTGGTGCAATGCTGAATACGGAGAGCGTATTGCTCTTCGCATTCAGCTAGGTCTTGCGGACCTGATCCACACTGTCGGATCAGGTCCGCAAGACCTTTGATAAATAGGCCCCAATGTCTTTACATAATGATATGTACATATTTTTCGATTTACTGAGCTAATTAAAAAAGGTTCTTTAAAAAACTTGGGTTTCCACATACTAAGGAACAGGTTTTCTGTTAAGGACTGTTGAATAAAAAAAAAAAAATCTTGTTGACATTATGCTTTTTTTTTTGTATTTATTTACTTATTGTTTGTGTGTATGTGTCATTTACTCCATAATGACAATGGCAAGTTTTCACAAACTCACATGTGAGTGCTTGTGTCTGCTATTTCTGCCTGAGTGTTTGTGTGCATATCTATCCCTGCCTGTTTGTGTGTGTCTGCTATTACTGCCTGAGTGTGTGTGTGTGTGTGTGTGTGCATGTCTCTCTCTATTACTGTCTGTGTGTGCATATCTCTGTCTATTACTGTCTGTGTGTGCATGTCTCTGTCTATTACTGCCTGTGTGTATATGCCTATCTATCCCTGCCTGTGTGTGTGTGTGTGTATGTCTATCTATCCCTGCATGTGTGTGCAAGTCTCTGTCTATTACTGTCTGTGTGTGAATGTCTTTGTCTGATACTGCCTGTGTGTGCATGTCTCTGTCTATTACTGCCTATGTGTGCACGTGTGTGTCTATTACTGTCTGTGAGTGCATGTCTCAGTCTATTACTGTCTGTTTGTGCATGTGTGTGTCTATTACTGTCTGTGAGTGCATGTCTCTGTCTATTACTGCCTGTGTGTGCACATGTGTGTCTATTACTGTCTGTGTGTGCATATCTCTGTCTATTACTGTCTGTCACTGCATGTTTCTGTCTATTACTGCCTGTGTGTATAGTATATTTGAAAAATTAACAGCTATTACAGTTCTTTATCAAATTATTTATGTGCAAAAATCCCATAGACTTTAATAGTGATTTTTGTAAAAACAAATGTTATAACTTTTTTAAATAATTGTAATAGACCCCTAAATATGTTACAAAAACACCCAGTGACATATTGCAATGCTTACCTGATTACTTTTTTGCAAAGTTCAACTTTAGAGTCTATTGGAAGTTTTGTAGATACATTTTGGATAAGAATATAAAGGGATTGATAAGCATTAAACAAATAAATATACATAGCTATAAAATAAAGTCTATTGGGCGCAGATACATTTTGGATAAGAATATAAAGGGATAAGCATTAAACAAATAAATATGCATAGCTATAAAATAAAGTCTATTGGACGTAGATACATTTTGAATAAGAATATAAAGGGATAAGCATTAAACAAATAAATATGCATAGCTATAAAATAAAGTCTATTGGACGTAGATACATTTTGGATAAGAATGTAAAGGGATTGATAAGCATTAAACACATAAATATGCATAGCTATAAAATAAAGTCTATTGGACGTAGATACATTTTGGATAAGAATATAAAGGGATTGATAAGCATTAAACAAATAAATATGCATAGCTATAAAATAAAGTCTATTGGACGTAGATACATTTTGGATAATAATTTAAAGGGATTGATAAGCATTAAACAAATAAATATGCATAGCTATAAAATAAAGTCTATTGGACGTAGATACATTTTGGATAAGAATATAAAGGGATTGATAAGCATTAAACAAATAAATATGCATAGCTATAAAATAAAGTCTATTGGACGTAGATACATATTTGATAAAAATATAAAGGGATTGATAAGCATTAAACACATAAATATGCATAGCTATAAAATAAAGTCTATTGGACATAGATACATTTTGGATAAGAATATAAAGGGATTGATTTGCATTAAACAAATAAATATGCATAGCTATAAAATATAGTCTATTGGACGTAGATACATTTTGAATAAGAATATAAAGGGATTGATAAGCATTAAACAAATAAATATGCATAGCTATAAAATAAAGTCTATTGGATGCAGATACATTTTGGATAAGAATATAAAGGGATAAGCATTAAACAAATAAATATGCATAGCTATAAAATAAAGTCTATTGGACGTAGATACATTTTGGATAAGAATATAAAGGGATTGATAAGCATTAAACAAATAAATATGCATAGCTATAAAATAAAGTCTATTGGACGTAGATACATTTTGGATAAGAATATAAAGGGATTGATAAGCATTAAACAAATAAATATGCATAGCTATAAAATAAAGTCTATTGGATGTTTTGTAGATACATTTTGGATAATAATTTAAAGGGATTGATAAGCATTAAACAAATAAATATGCATAGCTATAAAATAAAGTCTATTGGACGTAGATACATTTTGAATAAGAATATAAAGGGATTGATAAGCATTAAACAAATAAATATGCATAGCTATAAAATAAAGTCTATTGGACGTAGATACATTTTGGATAAGAATATAAAGGGATTGATAAGCATTAAACAAATAAATATGCATAGCTATAAAATAAAGTCTATTGGGCGCAGATACATTTTGGATAAGATTATAAAGGGATTGATAAGCATTAAAAAATAAATATGCATAGCTATAAAATAAAGTCTATTGGACGTAGATACATTTTGGATAAGAATATAAAGGGATTGATAAGCATTAAACAAATAAATATGCATAGCTATAAAATAAAGTCTATTGGACGTAGATACATTTTGGATAAGAATATAAAGGGATAAGCATTAAACAAATAAATATGCATAGCTATAAAATAAAGTCTATTGGATGTTTTGTAGATACATTTTGGATAAGAATTTAAAGGGATTGATAAGCATTAAACAAATAAATATGCATAGCTATAAAATAAAGTCTATTGGACGTAGATACATTTTGGATAAGATTATAAAGGGATTGATGTGCATTAAACACATAAATATGCATAGCTATAAAATAAAGTCTATTGGATGTTATGTAGATACATTTTGGATAATAATTTAAAGGGATTGATAAGCATTAAACAAATAAATATGCATAGCTATAAAATAAAGTCTATTGGACGTAGATACATTTTGGATAAGAATATAAAGGGATTGATAAGCATTAAACAAATAAATATGCATAGCTATAAAATAAAGTCTATTGGATGTTTTGTAGATACATTTTGGATAATAATTTAAAGGGATTGATAAGCATTAAACAAATAAATATGCATAGCTATAAAATAAAGTCTATTGGACGTAGATACGTTTTGGATAAGAATATAAAGGGATTGATAAGCATTAAACAAATAAATATGCATAGCTATAAAATAAAGTCTATTGGACGTAGATACATTTTGAATAAGAATATAAAGGGATTGATAAGCATTAAACAAATAAATATGCATAGCTATAAAATAAAGTCTATTGGGCGCAGATACATTTTGGATAAGATTATAAAGGGATTGATAAGCATTAAACACATAAATATATATAGCTATAAAATAAAGTCTATTGGACGTAGATACATTTTGGATAAGAATATAAAGGGATTGATAAGCATTAAACAAATAAATATGCATAGCTATAAAATAAAGTCTATTGGATGTTTTGTAGATACATTTTGGATAAGAATTTAAAGGGATTGATAAGCATTAAACAAATAAATATGCATAGCTATAAAATAAAGTCTATTGGATGTTTTGTAGATACATTTTGAATAAGAATATAAAGGGATTGATAAGCATTAAACAAATAAATATGCAAAGCTATAGAATAAAGTCTATTGGGCGCAGATACATTTTGGATAAGATTATAAAGGGATTGATAAGCATTAAACACATAAATATGCATAGCTATAAAATAAAGTCTATTGGACGTAGATACATTTTGGATAAGAATATAAAGGGATTGATAAGCATTAAACAAATAAATATGCATAGCTATAAAATAAAGTCTATTGGACGTAGATACATTATGGATAAGAATTTAAAGGGATTGATAAGCATTAAACACATAAACATGCATAGCTATAAAATAAAGTCTATTGGACGTAGATACATTTTGGATAAGAATATAAAGGGATTGATGTGCATTAAATAAATAAATATGCATAGCTATAAAATATAGTCTATTGGACGTAGATACATTTTGGATAACAATATAAAGGGATTGATAAGCAGTAAACACATAAATATGCATAGCTATAAAATAAAGTCTATTGGACGTAGATACATTTTGGATAAGAATATAAAGGGATTGATAAGCATTAAACAAATAAATATGCATAGCTATAAAATAAAGTCTATTGGACGTAGATACATTTTGGATAAGAATATAAAGGGATTGATAAGCATTAAACAAATAAATATGCATAGCTATAAAATAAAGTCTATTGGACGTAGATACATTTTGAATAAGAATACAAAGGGATTGATAAGCATTAAACAAATAAATATGCATAGCTGTAAAATAAAGTCTATTGGACGTAGATACATTTTGGATAAGAATACAAAGGGATTGATAAGCATTAAACAAATAAATATGCAAAGCTATAAAATAAAGTCTATTGGAAGTAGATACATTTTGGATAAGAATATAAAGGGATTGATAAGCATTAAACACATAAATATGCATAGCTATAAAATAAAGTCTATTGGACGTAGATACATTTTGGATAAGAATATAAAGGGATTGATAAGCATTAAACAAATAAATATGCATAGCTATAAAATAAAGTCTATTGGACATAGATACATTTTGAATAAGAATATAAAGGGATTGATAAGCATTAAACAAATAAATATGCATAGCTATAAAATAAAGTCTATAGGACGTAGATACATTTTGGATAAGAATATAAAGGGATTGATAAGCATTAAACAAATAAATATGCATAGCTATAAAATAAAGTCTATTGGACGTAGATACATTTTGGATAAGAATATAAAGGGATTGATAAGCATTAAACAAATAAATATGCATAGCTATAAAATAAAGTCTATTGGATGTTTTGTAGATACATTTTGAATAAGAATATAAAGGGATTGATAAGCATTAAACAAATAAATATGCAAAGCTATAGAATAAAGTCTATTGGATGTTTTGTAGATACATTTTGGATAAGAATTTAAAGGGATTGATAAGCATTAAACAAATAAATATGCATAGCTATAAAATAAAGTCTATTGGATGTTTTGTAGATACATTTTGAATAAGAATATAAAGGGATTGATAAGCATTAAACAAATAAATATGCAAAGCTATAGAATAAAGTCTATTGGGCGCAGATACATTTTGGATAAGATTATAAAGGGATTGATAAGCATTAAACACATAAATATGCATAGCTATAAAATAAAGTCTATTGGACGTAGATACGTTTTGGATAAGAATATAAAGGGATTGATAAGCATTAAACAAATAAATATGCATAGCTATAAAATATAGTCTATTGGACGTAGATACATTTTGGATAAGAATATAAAGGGATTGATAAGCAGTAAACACATAAATATGCATAGCTATAAAATAAAGTCTATTGGACGTAGATACATTTTGGATAAGAATATAAAGGGATTGATAAGCATTAAACAAATAAATATGCATAGCTATAAAATAAAGTCTATTGGACGTAGATACATTTTGGATAAGAATATAAAGGGATTGATAAGCATTAAACAAATAAATATGCATAGCTATAAAATAAAGTCTATTGGACGTAGATACATTTTGAATAAGAATACAAAGGGATTGATAAGCATTAAACAAATAAATATGCATAGCTATAAAATAAAGTCTATTGGACGTAGATACATTTTGGATAAGAATACAAAGGGATTGATAAGCATTAAACAAATAAATATGCAAAGCTATAAAATAAAGTCTATTGGAAGTAGATACATTTTGGATAAGAATATAAAGGGATTGATAAGCATTAAACACATAAATATGCATAGCTATAAAATAAAGTCTATTGGACGTAGATACATTTTGGATAAGAATATAAAGGGATTGATAAGCATTAAACAAATAAATATGCATAGCTATAAAATAAAGTCTATTGGACATAGATACATTTTGAATAAGAATATAAAGGGATTGATAAGCATTAAACAAATAAATATGCATAGCTATAAAATAAAGTCTATAGGACGTAGATACATTTTGGATAAGAATATAAAGGGATTGATAAGCATTAAACAAATAAATATGCATAGCTATAAAATAAAGTCTATTGGACGTAGATACATTTTGGATAAGATTATAAAGGGATTGATGTGCATTAAACACATAAATATGCATAGCTATAAAATAAAGTCTATTGGATGTTTTGTAGATACATTTTGGATAATAATTTAAAGGGATTGATAAGCATTAAACAAATAAATATGCATAGCTATAAAATAAAGTCTATTGGACAAAGATACATTTTGGATAAGAATATAAAGGGATTGATAAGCATTAAACAAATAAATATGCATAGCTATAAAATAAAGTCTATTGGACGTAGACACATTTTGGATAAGAATATAAAGGGATTGATAAGCATTAAACAAATAAATATGCAAAGCTATAGAATAAAGTCTATTGGACGTAGATACATTTTGGATAAGAATATAAAGGGATTGATAAGCATTAAACAAATAAATATGCATAGCTATAAAATAAAGTCTATTGGACGTAGATACATTTTGGATAAGATTATAAAGGGATTGATGTGCATTAAACACATAAATATGCATAGCTATAAAATAAAGTCTATTGGATGTTTTGTAGATACATTTTGGATAATAATTTAAAGGGATTGATAAGCATTAAACAAATAAATATGCATAGCTATAAAATAAAGTCTATTGGACGTAGATGAATTTTGAATAAGAATATAAAGGGATTGATAAGCATTAAACAAATAAATATGCATAGCTATAAAATAAAGTCTATTGGACGTAGATACATTTTGGATAAGAATATAAAGGGATTGATAAGCATTAAACAAATAAATATGCATAGCTATAAAATAAAGTCTATTGGGCGCAGATACATTTTGGATAAGATTATAAAGGGATTGATAAGCATTAAACACATAAATATGCATAGCTATAAAATAAAGTCTATTGGATGTTTTGTAGATACATTTTGGATAAGAATTTAAAGGGATTGATAAGCATTAAACAAATAAATATGCATAGCTATAAAATAAAGTCTATTGGGCGCAGATACATTTTGGATAAGATTATAAAGGGATTGATAAGCATTAAACAAATAAATATGCATAGCTATAAAATAAAGTCTATTGGACGTAGATACGTTTTGGATAAGAATATAAAGGGATTGATAAGCATTAAACAAATAAATATGCATAGCTATAAAATAAAGTCTATTGGACGTAGATACATTATGGATAAGAATTTAAAGGGATTGATAAGCATTAAACACATAAATATGCATAGCTATAAAATAAAGTCTATTGGACGTAGATACATTTTGGATAAGAATATAAAGGGATTGATAAGCAGTAAACACATAAATATGCATAGCTATAAAATAAAGTCTATTGGACGTAGATACATTTTGAATAAGAATACAAAGGGATTGATAAGCATTAAACAAATAAATATGCATAGCTATAAAATAAAGTCTATTGGACGTAGATACATTTTGGATAAGAATATAAAGGGATTGATAAGCATTAAACAAATAAATATATAGCTGTAAAATAAAGTCTATTGGACGTAGATAAATTTTGGATAAGAATATAAAGGGATTGATGTGCATTAAATAAATAAATATGCATAGCTATAAAATAAAGTCTATTGGACATAGATACATTTTGGATAAGAATATATAGGTATTGATAAGCATTAAACAAATAAATATGCAAAGCTATAAAATAAAGTCTATTGGACGTAGACACATTTTGGATAAGAATATAAAGGGATTGATAAGCATTAAACAAATAAATATGCAAAGCTATAAAATAAAGTCTATTGGACGTAGATACATTTTGGATAATAATTTAAAGGGATTGATAAGCATTAAACAAATAAATATGCATAGCTATAAAATAAAGTCTATTGGACGTAGATACATTTTGGATACGAATATAAAGGGATTGATAAGCATTAAACAAATAAATATGCATAGCTATAAAATAAAGTCTATTGGACGTAGATACATTTTGGATAAGAATATAAAGGGATTGATAAGCATTAAACAAATAAATATGCATAGCTATAAAATAAAGTCTATTGGACGTAGATACATATTTGATAAAAATATAAAGGGATTGATAAGCATTAAACACATAAATATGTATAGCTATAAAATAAAGTCTATTGGATATTGATACATTTTGGATAAGAATACAAAGGGATTGATAAGCATTAAACAAATAAATATGCATAGCTATAAAATAAAGTCTATTGGACGTAGATACATTTTGGATAAGAATATAAAGGGATTAATAAGCATTAAACAAATAAATATATAGCTGTAAAATAAAGTCTATTGGACGTAGATAAATTTTGGATAAGAATATAAAGGGATTGATGTGCATTAAATAAATAAATATGCATAGCTATAAAATAAAGTCTATTGGAAGTAGATACATTTTGGATAAGAATATATAGGTATTGATAAGCATTAAACAAATAAATATGCATAGCTATAAAATAAAGTCTATTGGACGTAGACACATTTTGGATAAGAATATAAAGGGATTGATAAGCATTAAACAAATAAATATGCAAAGCTATAAAATAAAGTCTATTGGACGTAGATACATTTTGGATAATATTTTAAAGGGATTGATAAGCATTAAACAAATAAATATGCATAGCTATAAAATAAAGTCTATTGGACGTAGATACATTTTGGATACGAATATAAAGGGATTGATAAGCATTAAACAAATAAATATGCATAGCTATAAAATAAAGTCTATTGGACGTAGATACATTTTGGATAAGAATATAAAGGGATTGATAAGCATTAAACAAATAAATATGCATAGCTATAAAATAAAGTCTATTGGACGTAGATACATATTTGATAAAAATATAAAGGGATTGATAAGCATTAAACACATAAATATGTATAGCTATAAAATAAAGTCTATTGGACATTGATACATTTTGGATAAGAATATAAAGGGATTGATAAGCATTAAACAAATAAATATGCATAGCTATAAAACAAAGTCTATTGGACGTAGATACATATTTGATAAGAATATAAAGGGATTGATAAGCATTAAACACATAAATATGCATAGCTATAAAATAAAGTCTATTGGATGCAGATACATTTTGGATAAGAATATAAAGGGAGAAGCATTAAACAAATAAATATGCATAGCTATAAAATAAAGTCTATTGGACGTAGATACATTTTGGATAAGAATATAAAGGGATTGATAAGCATTAAACAAATAAATATGCATAGCTATAAAATAAAGTCTATTGGACGTAGATACATTTTGGATAAGATTATAAAGGGATTGATGTGCATTAAACACATAAATATGCATAGCTATAAAATAAAGTCTATTGGATGTTTTGTAGATACATTTTGGATAATAATTTAAAGGGATTGATAAGCATTAAACAAATAAATATGCATAGCTATAAAATAAAGTCTATTGGACGTAGATACATTTTGAATAAGAATATAAAGGGATTGATAAGCATTAAACAAATAAATATGCATAGCTATAAAATAAAGTCTATTGGGCGCAGATACATTTTGGATAAGATTATAAAGGGATTGATAAGCATTAAACACATAAATATGCATAGCTATAAAATAAAGTCTATTGGACGTAGATACATTTTGGATAAGATTATAAAGGGATTGA
Source organism: Bombina bombina (assembly GCF_027579735.1). Classification (NCBI taxonomy): domain Eukaryota; kingdom Metazoa; phylum Chordata; class Amphibia; order Anura; family Bombinatoridae; genus Bombina; species Bombina bombina. The sequence goes on from NC_069501.1 coordinate 1,243,695,102, forward strand.
TGTGCATTAAACACATAAATATGCATAGCTATAAAATAAAGTCTATTGGATGTTTTGTAGATACATTTTGGATAATAATTTAAAGGGATTGATAAGCATTAAACAAATAAATATGCATAGCTATAAAATAAAGTCTATTGGACGTAGATACATTTTGGATAATAATTTAAAGGGATTGATTTGCATTAAACAAATAAATATGCATAGCTATAAAATAAAGTCTATTGGGCGCAGATACATTTTGGATAATAATATAAAGGGATTGATTTGCATTAAACACATAAATATGCATAGCTATAAAATAAAGTCTATTGGACGTAGATACGTTTTGGATAAGAATATAAAGGGATTGATGAGAATTAAACAAATAAATATGCATAGCTATAAAATAAAGTCTATTGGACGTAGATACATTATGGATAAGAATTTAAAGGGATTGATAAGCATTAAACACATAAATATGCATAGCTATAAAATAAAGTCTATTTGACGTAGATACATTTTGGATAATAATATAAAGGGATTGATTTGCATTAAACAAATAAATATGCATAGCTATAAAATATAGTCTATTGGACGTAGATCCATTTTGGATAAGAATATAAAGGGATTGATAAGCATTAAACACATAAATATGCATAGCTATAAAATAAAGTCTATTGGACGTAGATACATTTTGGATAAGAATATAAAGGGATTGATAAGCAGTAAACACATTAATATGCATAGCTATAAAATAAAGTCTATTGGACGTAGATACATTTTGAATAAGAATACAAAGGGATTGATAAGCATTAAACAAATAAATATGCATAGCTATAAAATAAAGTCTATTGGACGTAGATACATTTTGGATAAGAATATAAAGGGATTGATAAGCATTAAACAAATAAATATATAGCTGTAAAATAAAGTCTATTGGACGTAGATAAATTTTGGATAAGAATATAAAGGGATTGATGTGCATTAAATAAATAAATATGCATAGCTATAAAATAAAGTCTATTGGATGTAGATACATTTTGGATAAGAATATAAAGGGATTGATAAGCATTAAACAAATAAATATGCATAGCTATAAAATAAAGTCTATTGGACGTAGATACATTTTGGATAAGAATATAAAGGGGTTGATAAGCATTAAACAAATAAATATGCATAGCTATAAAATAAAGTCTATTGGACGTAGATACATTTTGGATAAGAATTTAAAGGGATTGATAAGCATTAAACACATAAATATGCATAGCTATAAAATAAAGTCTATTGGAAGTTTTGTAGATACATTTTGGATAAGAATATAAAGGGATTGATTTGCATTAAACAAATAAATATGCATAGCTATAAAATAAAGTCTATTGGACGTAGATACATTTTGGATAAGAATATAAAGGGATTGATAAGCATTAAACAAATAAATATGCATAGCTATAAAATAAAGTCTATTGGACGTAGATACATTTTGGATAAGAATATAAAGGGATTGATAGGCATTAAACACATAAATATGCATAGCTATAAAATAAAGTCTATTGGAAGTTTTGTAGATACATTTTGGATAAGAATATAAAGGGATTGATAAGCATTAAACAAATAAATATGCATAGCTATAAAATAAAGTCTATTGAACGTAGATAAATTTTGGATAAGAATATAAAGGGATTGATAAGCATTAAAAAAATAAATATGCATAGCTATAAGAAAAGTATAAATATAATGGCAATTAGTAAAAGATATAAAGATGTTTTTAGATAATATCAATATATTTGTAAAAAACAATCTAGTAGAAAAAGGACATATTTAAAGGGATAGGAAAGTCAAAATTAAACTTTCATAATTCAGGATACACCAAAAAAATGTTAAGACAATTCTATTATTCTTGTTCTCTTGGTATCCATTGTTGAAAAGCATATGTACATATCCTTAGCAGCAGCAATGCACTACTATTTGCTAACTGGTGGTTGGCTGCAACACACATTAGTCTCTTGTCATTTGCTCACCAGATGTGTTCAGCTAGGTCCCAGTAGTGCACTGCTGCTTTGGAGCTGACCTATAAATGACAGAGTGACATGCAAGGAGGGGGACTTTAGAATCTTTGAGGGGGGCGCATTTTGGAATTTTGCCTTGGGAGCCTGATTCTCTAGAAACGGCCCTGCCTCTGATGTCAGTTCAGTTACAACCAATGAGATGTAAGTTGTGGTTTTAAAAGTGTACGTATAGGTGAAGGGTAACTAAAGGCTAAGGGGTATATTTATTAAAGTGCAGACGGATGTGATACAATGTAGCGTATCATGTTCGCCGCACATCATTGGAAACAAGGGGCATCAAGCTCCATATGGAGTTTTATAAATTGACCCCTAAGAGTACAGCAACAGCCGAAATGCATCAGCCTTAGTTTGGACACAGAGATGATCAATTAAAAAGAGTTACACTATGGTAATAAGGTTGCTCTATGAAAATGAAATCAATGCAACATCGATTAATACAATATGGCTAAATTTTGAATACAATCTCTAAAATACTTTATAGTACTTTATTTTAATTCAAATTATAAGTATTTATTACATAACCCCTTTTCCTTCAATATTAGATAACCTAACAATAACTAACATTTATCTTATAATAAGCTTAAGAGTAGAGGCTATACAGATAAAGTACATCAACATTTAAACTTCACCAGTCCTGGTTCACAATATGGGGTTATGCCTCTAAATGGATAAGCCAGGTGTGTGATCTATCTGTAGGTGTCTGTGTAATGTATGCTCTAAGCAAAAGGTTGATTTGGTTAGCCAGATAGGCAGACAGCAGGATGCTTCTGTGTTAGGAAGCCAGCTGGAATTGTCTTAGCCCAGGAAGATTTCAACGTCAATATCATGTAATTATGGCCACAAAGGAACAGACACAGTGTTATACTATCCCTTTAAGTACAGTAATTGTTAAATTATGATACATTTTAGGGTGTTTAATAATTAATTATTTTGGGCCAGATTACGAGTGGAGTACAAATGTTTGCTGGCAAGCAAGCTCATCGGGCTTATCGCTCATATTACGAGTTGAAAGTAAATGCGATCACTTGAGCACAATTGCAATTAACTCTAGAATGATTACCACGTCCTCAAAACTCTGGTCAACTATTTCAAAAAACATAAAAGTTGAACAAAACACATCAAAAATACATTACAAAATATAGATACATTTATAATAACACTATCTAATAAAAATAATTAAACAAATATTGCAAAAAAATAAGAGCTAAAAGATATCAGGTCTCAAGTGTTAGAAAAAAAGGCATGCAAAGCGCTTTAACAAAAAGATACATATATATATATACACAGTGGATATAAAAAGTCTACACACCCCTGTTAAAATGTCAGGTTTCTGTGATGTAAAAAAATGAGACAAAGATAAATAATCTCAGAACTTTTTCCACCTTTAATGTGACCTATAAACTGTACAACTCAATTGCAAAACAAACTAAAATCTTTTAGGTAAAGGGAAGTAGAAATAAAAAACGAAAATAATATGGTTGCATAAGTGTGCACACTCTTAAACTAATACTTTGTTGAAGCACCCTTTGTTTTCATTACAGCACTCAGTCTTTTTGGGTATGAGTTTTTCAGCATGGCACATCTTGACTTGGAAAGATTTGCCCACTCTTCTTTGCAAAAACACTCTAAATCTGTCAAATTGTGAGGGCATCTCTTGTGCACAATCCACTTAAGATCACCCCAAGATTTTCGATTGGATTCAGGTCTGGGCTCTGACTGGACCATTCCAAAACTTTAATCTTCTTCTGGTGAAGCCATTCCTTTGTTGATTTGGATGTATGCTTTGGGGCGTTGTCATGCATAAAGATGAAGTTCCTCTTCATGTTCAGCTTTCTAGCAGAAGCCTGAAGGTTTTGTGCCAATATTGTCTGATATTTGGAACTGTTCATAATTCCCTCTACCTTGACTAAGGCCCCAGTTCCAGCTGAAGAAAAACAGACCCAAAGCATGATGCTACCACCAAAATGCTTCACTGCGGGTATGGTGTTCTTTTGGTAATATGCAGTGTTGTTTTTGCTACGAACATATCTTTTGGAATTATGGGCAAAAAGTTTAATCTTGGTTTCATCAATCCAGAACACCTTTTGCAACATGCTTTTGGGAGACTTCAGATGTGTTTTTGCAAAATTTAGCTGGGCTTGAATGTTTTTTTTTGTATGAAAAGGCTTCCGTCTTACCACTCTACCCCATAGCTAAAATATAAATGGGGGTGTGGGTGGCGACACCTAAGGCTGACTGCATATATATATATATATATATATATATAAAATGATCTAGATATAAAAGTAATAATCTAAATTAAAAATATTAATGAACAAAAGGGGTGTGTCCACAATTAGCAATACTCCAAATCTTTAAGCAAGAAAATTCATACCTCCTAAGTATATAACAGTTTATTAAACAAATGAATTACAGTTGATACAATCCTAAGGTAAAAATATTATTGACACCGGTGCCAGTAAAATGACACAATTAAAATAACTAAACTTAATATATAATATACAAGAACAAACAATTTATCAGCATAAAAAACTTCTCAGATAATTCAAAGGAGAACACACAGTCCATCAACAAAGAAGATAAAAAAATGTATTTCTATCAAGAACTGCCTTTAGTTTCTTATTAGAGCATATTTCAGATTAGCCTTGCAAAATATCTTTTAAGTCCAATTCAAATGTAACAGAACTAAACAATGTTCCATTCGCTGCAATTTGACTTATTGCTGTTGTTATTTTTGTTGCATATTTCACTTATTGCTGTTGTTATTTTTGTTGCAATTACACATTGGAAATATTGGAAACAGTTCACTTGGAAATTTTACAGTTTGCACAAACAAGACCGTGCTTGTCTGCTTGCAATACCGTGGGGAAAAAATGTATAGCCAATTGCGTTTACCTTTCAATTGGCGGTTCCTTCCCACTATAAGATTGACTCCTTCTATTACCTTTTTTTGTTTGTAGGTTTAATACTCAGTTTCAGCAAGATTATGTGTTCAGCAATACATATTCTTTCTTCTTTTCTTCTATCTCAGCATTCTTAGGCGGTATGCAGCTCCTTGTTGAAGCGGCTGTCAGTAAACTTTCCTCCGCCTACCAGCTGATTGAGTAGATGTTTGTGCGTGCACTAATTCGAAAAGATGCTCCTACCGTTCCACCTATCAGCCTTACTCCTTGCTTGATGTATTCCAATGATATGTTCAGGCTAGTGGACGGTTATATATATATATATATATGCAGTCAGCCTTAGGTGGCACCACCCACACCCCCATTTGTATTTTAGCTTTTTTTCACACTTTGTGAGAAGTGTGAATAGTGGCTAGGCCAGTACTGTTTGACTGAGCTCCCAGACCAATCGGATTGTTGTACACTCTACGCCATAGTCCAGACATATGAACAATACGGGAGATTGTTGTCGCATGCACCACACAGCAAGTACTTGCCAGCTATTCCTGCAGCTCATTTAATGTTGCTGTAGGCCTCTTGGTAGCCTCCCAGACCAGTTTTCTTCTAGTCTTTTGATCAATTTTGGAAGGACGTCCAGTTCTTGGTAATGTGACTGTTGCGCCATATTTTCTCCACTTGATGATGACTGTCTTCACTGTGTTCCATGGTATATCTAATGCCTTGGAAATTATTTTGTACCCTTCTCCTGACTGATACCTTTTAACAATGAGATCCCTCTGAGGCTTTGGAAACTCTCTGCGGACCATGGCTTTTGCTGTAGGTTGCGACTAAGAGAATGTCAGTAAAGACCTACTAGAACAGCTGAACTTTATTTGGGGTTAATCAGAGGCACTTTAAATGATGGCAGGTGTGTACTGACTCCTATTTAACATGATTTTGAATGTGATTGCTCAATTCTAAACACAGCTACATCCCCAGTTATGCACACTTATGCAACCATATTATTTAATTTTTTTATTTTTACTTCCCTCCACCTAGAAGTTTCAGTTTGTTTTTCAATTGAGTTGCATAGTTTATAGGTCACATTAAAGGTGGAAAAATTTCTGAAATGATTTATCTTTGTCTAATTTTTTTACATCACAGAAATCTGCCATTTTAACAGGGGTGTGTAGACTTTTTATATCCACTGTATATATATATTTATATTTATATATGTATGTATATATATATATATATATATATATATATATATATATGTGTGTGTGTGTGTGTATATATGTCTGTAAATACATATGTACACACACACGGTATATACAGGGAGTGCAGAATTATTAGGCAAGTTGTATTTTTGAGGATTAATTTTATTATTGAACAACAACCATGTTCTCAATGAACCCAAAAAACTCATTAATATCAAAGCTGAATAGTTTTGGAAGTAGTTTTTAGTTTGTTTTTAGTTATAGCTATTTTAGGGGGATATCTGTGTGTGCAGGTGACTATTACTGTGCATAATTATTAGGCAACTTAACAAAAAACAAATATATACCCATTTCAATTATTTATTTTTACCAGTGAAACCAATATAACATCTCAACATTCACAAATATACATTTCTGACATTCAAAAACAAAACAAAAACAAATCAGTGACCAATATAGCCACCTTTCTTTGCAAGGACACTCAAAAGCCTGCCATTCATGGATTATGTCAGTGTTTTGATCTGTTCACCATCAACATTGCGTGCAGCAGCAACCACAGCCTCCCAGACACTGTTCAGAGAGGTGTACTGTTTTCCCTCCTTGTAAATCTCACATTTGATGATGGACCACAGGTTCTCAATGGGGTTCAGATCAGGTGAACAAGGAGGCCATGTCATTAGATTTTCTTCTTTTATACCCTTTCTTGCCAGCCATGCTGTGGAGTACTTGGACGCGTGTGATGGAGCATTGTCCTGCATGAAAATCATGTTTTTCTTGAAGGATGCAGACTTCTTCCTGTACCACTGCTTGAAGAAGGTGTCTTCCAGAAACTGGCAGTAGGACTGGGAGTTGAGCTTGACTCCATCCTCAACCCGAAAAGGCCCCACAAGCTCATTTTTGATGATACCAGCCCAAACCAGTACTCCACCTCCACCTTGCTGGCGTCTGAGTCAGACTGGAGCTCTCTGCCCTTTACCAATCCAGCCACGGGCCCATCCATCTGGCCCATCAAGACTCACTCTCATTTCATCAGTCCATAAAACCTTAGAAAAATCAGTCTTGAGATATTTCTTGGCCCAGTCTTGACGTTTCAGCTTGTGTGTCTTGTTCAGTGGTGGTCGTCTTTCAGCCTTTCTTACCTTGGCCATGTCTCTGAGTATTGCACACCTTGTGCTTTTGGGCACTCCAGTGATGTTGCAGCTCTGAAATATGGCCAAACTGGTGGCAAGTGGCATCTTGGCAGCTGCACGCTTGACTTTTCTCAGTTCATGGGCAGTTATTTTGCGCCTTGGTTTTTCCACACACTTCTTGCGACCCTGTTGACTTTTTTGAATGAAACGCTTGATTGTTCGATATCTCACTATTTTTTACTTTTCTGAGCCTGTCAAGCCCTTCTTTTGACCCATTTTGCCAAAGGAAAGGAAGTTGCCAAATAATTATGCACACCTGATATAGGGTGTTGATGTCATTAGACCACACCCCTTCTCATTACAGAGATGCACATCACCTAATATGCTTAATTGGTAGTAGGCTTTCAAGCCTATACAGCTTGGAGTAAGAGAACATGCATAAAGAGGATGATGTGGTCAAAATACTCATTTGCCTAATAATTCTGCACTCCCTGTATATATATATAAATATATATATATATATATATATATATATATATATATATATATGAAGAGAGGGGGTTGTAGGTTGTTGCGCCAAAATTAGAGCAGTAGCAGTTGTACAATGAAATGCTCTATGAAGATGTCCAATGCCTGCTGCTATTAGTGATGTCTCATTCCTCCTTGGTGAGACTAAAAAATGGTAAAAGGTAGAATTGGGTGTGTTCTAATAGCGCTTGCAGAAGATGTTCCTCATAAGCAAGTAGGGGGGAGGAAAACAGAAATGGGAATATCCCCAGATGAGTGTTAAGTTCTTGAGATAAAAATAAGTGATAATAAATGCTCACCTGTAGGATCACAGGGACCAGCGATCAGCGACGAGTGGAAATAAGTGGTGTGTGTTGACACCAAAACACGAACACCACATATGAGGGAGACAGGAGAATATGCACCCAAAATTATATATATGTGTATATATAAAATGATATGTAAATAGATAATGATAATTATAAATATACAGGACCAAGAGACAACCACATGGTTACTGTGGAAACGGTTACTGCGGAAACGGAGGCTACTTGTGGGAATTTCCAGTTCTTACCACACTGTATTTGTGGACAGAGGGTAGAAATTAAGAAAGTTCCTGTTTAGTATGAGCTGATAACCAGAATAAAAATAATAAAAAAAAAAAAATTTAAATTTTTTATTTTATTTATATAGATATAAAAATGTATACGTGTGTGTGGATCAAAAGTATTGAAAAAATACAAAATGTTATATTTAAAAACAATTTTATTATCCCCATTAAAATATAAAATATAAAAATATATAAATAACAAATAAAATATATAAAAAATATAGTATGCTGCTATGCTAATAAGGGAGATGTGGTACAAGAGTCAGTTGCCAAAAAAAGTAAGTGGCCAAGCGGCACGGCAAAATAAGGTAACGTGCAGATGGCAGTTAACTTACTTGAGTATAGTGCTGGGCAGGAGGACCACTGTAGGTATCCTAGGAAAAAAAGTAGAAATGTAGCTGAGAAAAATATCGCTGCACGGAGCAGCTTGTAAACAGTCTCAGCGTGTGAATCGGAATTCCGGATGTGACGTCACGAACGTGCGTCACGTGCCTTACGCGTTTCGTGAGCGTATCAGCTCACTTCATCAGAGGCTAATGGATCTGTTAGCATCCTGGTTTCCCTTAAATAGCGTCAAGCTATTTAATCAGGGAAAGGGAGGAGTGTGTCCTGATCTGATTAATCAGATGTATATCTTTGTGCGCAAAAGATATTTTCGAAAACGGGGGTTTGCTCAAAAATTGGTGTTTTAAAGAATATAAATATTTGGGTATTAAAAGAATATATAAGTATATATATGAGATAGGGTCTCATTAAAACACTATCTATATAAAAAAGGGGGGCCATATGATAATTAAGAAAAACAGACCCAAAGCATGATGCTACCACCAAAATGCTTCACTGCGGGTATGGTGTTCTTTTGGTAATATGCAGTGTTGTTTTTGCTACGAACATATCTTTTGGAATTATGGGCAAAAAGTTTAATCTTGGTTTCATCAATCCAGAACACCTTTTGCAACATGCTTTTGGGAGACTTCAGATGTGTTTTTGCAAAATTTAGCTGGGCTTGAATGTTTTTTTTTGTATGAAAAGGCTTCCGTCTTACCACTCTACCCCATAGCTAAAATATAAATGGGGGTGTGGGTGGCGACACCTAAGGCTGACTGCATATATATATATATATATATATATATAAAATGATCTAGATATAAAAGTAATAATCTAAATTAAAAATATTAATGAACAAAAGGGGTGTGTCCACAATTAGCAATACTCCAAATCTTTAAGCAAGAAAATTCATACCTCCTAAGTATATAACAGTTTATTAAACAAATGAATTACAGTTGATACAATCCTAAGGTAAAAATATTATTGACACCGGTGCCAGTAAAATGACACAATTAAAATAACTAAACTTAATATATAATATACAAGAACAAACAATTTATCAGCATAAAAAACTTCTCAGATAATTCAAAGGAGAACACACAGTCCATCAACAAAGAAGATAAAAAAATGTATTTCTATCAAGAACTGCCTTTAGTTTCTTATTAGAGCATATTTCAGATTAGCCTTGCAAAATATCTTTTAAGTCCAATTCAAATGTAACAGAACTAAACAATGTTCCATTCGCTGCAATTTGACTTATTGCTGTTGTTATTTTTGTTGCATATTTCACTTATTGCTGTTGTTATTTTTGTTGCAATTACACATTGGAAATATTGGAAACAGTTCACTTGGAAATTTTACAGTTTGCACAAACAAGACCGTGCTTGTCTGCTTGCAATACCGTGGGGAAAAAATGTATAGCCAATTGCGTTTACCTTTCAATTGGCGGTTCCTTCCCACTATAAGATTGACTCCTTCTATTACCTTTTTTTGTTTGTAGGTTTAATACTCAGTTTCAGCAAGATTATGTGTTCAGCAATACATATTCTTTCTTCTTTTCTTCTATCTCAGCATTCTTAGGCGGTATGCAGCTCCTTGTTGAAGCGGCTGTCAGTAAACTTTCCTCCGCCTACCAGCTGATTGAGTAGATGTTTGTGCGTGCACTAATTCGAAAAGATGCTCCTACCGTTCCACCTATCAGCCTTACTCCTTGCTTGATGTATTCCAATGATATGTTCAGGCTAGTGGACGGTTATATATATATATATATATGCAGTCAGCCTTAGGTGGCACCACCCACACCCCCATTTGTATTTTAGCTTTTTTTCACACTTTGTGAGAAGTGTGAATAGTGGCTAGGCCAGTACTGTTTGACTGAGCTCCCAGACCAATCGGATTGTTGTACACTCTACGCCATAGTCCAGACATATGAACAATACGGGAGATTGTTGTCGCATGCACCACACAGCAAGTACTTGCCAGCTATTCCTGCAGCTCATTTAATGTTGCTGTAGGCCTCTTGGTAGCCTCCCAGACCAGTTTTCTTCTAGTCTTTTGATCAATTTTGGAAGGACGTCCAGTTCTTGGTAATGTGACTGTTGCGCCATATTTTCTCCACTTGATGATGACTGTCTTCACTGTGTTCCATGGTATATCTAATGCCTTGGAAATTATTTTGTACCCTTCTCCTGACTGATACCTTTTAACAATGAGATCCCTCTGAGGCTTTGGAAACTCTCTGCGGACCATGGCTTTTGCTGTAGGTTGCGACTAAGAGAATGTCAGTAAAGACCTACTAGAACAGCTGAACTTTATTTGGGGTTAATCAGAGGCACTTTAAATGATGGCAGGTGTGTACTGACTCCTATTTAACATGATTTTGAATGTGATTGCTCAATTCTAAACACAGCTACATCCCCAGTTATGCACACTTATGCAACCATATTATTTAATTTTTTTATTTTTACTTCCCTCCACCTAGAAGTTTCAGTTTGTTTTTCAATTGAGTTGCATAGTTTATAGGTCACATTAAAGGTGGAAAAATTTCTGAAATGATTTATCTTTGTCTAATTTTTTTACATCACAGAAATCTGCCATTTTAACAGGGGTGTGTAGACTTTTTATATCCACTGTATATATATATTTATATTTATATATGTATGTATATATATATATATATATATATATATATGTGTGTGTGTGTGTGTATATATGTCTGTAAATACATATGTACACACACACGGTATATACAGGGAGTGCAGAATTATTAGGCAAGTTGTATTTTTGAGGATTAATTTTATTATTGAACAACAACCATGTTCTCAATGAACCCAAAAAACTCATTAATATCAAAGCTGAATAGTTTTGGAAGTAGTTTTTAGTTTGTTTTTAGTTATAGCTATTTTAGGGGGATATCTGTGTGTGCAGGTGACTATTACTGTGCATAATTATTAGGCAACTTAACAAAAAACAAATATATACCCATTTCAATTATTTATTTTTACCAGTGAAACCAATATAACATCTCAACATTCACAAATATACATTTCTGACATTCAAAAACAAAACAAAAACAAATCAGTGACCAATATAGCCACCTTTCTTTGCAAGGACACTCAAAAGCCTGCCATTCATGGATTATGTCAGTGTTTTGATCTGTTCACCATCAACATTGCGTGCAGCAGCAACCACAGCCTCCCAGACACTGTTCAGAGAGGTGTACTGTTTTCCCTCCTTGTAAATCTCACATTTGATGATGGACCACAGGTTCTCAATGGGGTTCAGATCAGGTGAACAAGGAGGCCATGTCATTAGATTTTCTTCTTTTATACCCTTTCTTGCCAGCCATGCTGTGGAGTACTTGGACGCGTGTGATGGAGCATTGTCCTGCATGAAAATCATGTTTTTCTTGAAGGATGCAGACTTCTTCCTGTACCACTGCTTGAAGAAGGTGTCTTCCAGAAACTGGCAGTAGGACTGGGAGTTGAGCTTGACTCCATCCTCAACCCGAAAAGGCCCCACAAGCTCATTTTTGATGATACCAGCCCAAACCAGTACTCCACCTCCACCTTGCTGGCGTCTGAGTCGGACTGGAGCTCTCTGCCCTTTACCAATCCAGCCACGGGCCCATCCATCTGGCCCATCAAGACTCACTCTCATTTCATCAGTCCATAAAACCTTAGAAAAATCAGTCTTGAGATATTTCTTGGCCCAGTCTTGACGTTTCAGCTTGTGTGTCTTGTTCAGTGGTGGTCGTCTTTCAGCCTTTCTTACCTTGGCCATGTCTCTGAGTATTGCACACCTTGTGCTTTTGGGCACTCCAGTGATGTTGCAGCTCTGAAATATGGCCAAACTGGTGGCAAGTGGCATCTTGGCAGCTGCACGCTTGACTTTTCTCAGTTCATGGGCAGTTATTTTGCGCCTTGGTTTTTCCACACACTTCTTGCGACCCTGTTGACTTTTTTGAATGAAACGCTTGATTGTTCGATATCTCACTATTTTTTACTTTTCTGAGCCTGTCAAGCCCTTCTTTTGACCCATTTTGCCAAAGGAAAGGAAGTTGCCAAATAATTATGCACACCTGATATAGGGTGTTGATGTCATTAGACCACACCCCTTCTCATTACAGAGATGCACATCACCTAATATGCTTAATTGGTAGTAGGCTTTCAAGCCTATACAGCTTGGAGTAAGAGAACATGCATAAAGAGGATGATGTGGTCAAAATACTCATTTGCCTAATAATTCTGCACTCCCTGTATATATATATAAATATATATATATATATATATATATATATATATATATATATATATGAAGAGAGGGGGTTGTAGGTTGTTGCGCCAAAATTAGAGCAGTAGCAGTTGTACAATGAAATGCTCTATGAAGATGTCCAATGCCTGCTGCTATTAGTGATGTCTCATTCCTCCTTGGTGAGACTAAAAAATGGTAAAAGGTAGAATTGGGTGTGTTCTAATAGCGCTTGCAGAAGATGTTCCTCATAAGCAAGTAGGGGGGAGGAAAACAGAAATGGGAATATCCCCAGATGAGTGTTAAGTTCTTGAGATAAAAATAAGTGATAATAAATGCTCACCTGTAGGATCACAGGGACCAGCGATCAGCGACGAGTGGAAATAAGTGGTGTGTGTTGACACCAAAACACGAACACCACATATGAGGGAGACAGGAGAATATGCACCCAAAATTATATATATGTGTATATATAAAATGATATGTAAATAGATAATGATAATTATAAATATACAGGACCAAGAGACAACCACATGGTTACTGTGGAAACGGTTACTGCGGAAACGGAGGCTACTTGTGGGAATTTCCAGTTCTTACCACACTGTATTTGTGGACAGAGGGTAGAAATTAAGAAAGTTCCTGTTTAGTATGAGCTGATAACCAGAATAAAAATAATAAAAAAAAAAAAATTTAAATTTTTTATTTTATTTATATAGATATAAAAATGTATACGTGTGTGTGGATCAAAAGTATTGAAAAAATACAAAATGTTATATTTAAAAACAATTTTATTATCCCCATTAAAATATAAAATATAAAAATATATAAATAACAAATAAAATATATAAAAAATATAGTATGCTGCTATGCTAATAAGGGAGATGTGGTACAAGAGTCAGTTGCCAAAAAAAGTAAGTGGCCAAGCGGCACGGCAAAATAAGGTAACGTGCAGATGGCAGTTAACTTACTTGAGTATAGTGCTGGGCAGGAGGACCACTGTAGGTATCCTAGGAAAAAAAGTAGAAATGTAGCTGAGAAAAATATCGCTGCACGGAGCAGCTTGTAAACAGTCTCAGCGTGTGAATCGGAATTCCGGATGTGACGTCACGAACGTGCGTCACGTGCCTTACGCGTTTCGTGAGCGTATCAGCTCACTTCATCAGAGGCTAATGGATCTGTTAGCATCCTGGTTTCCCTTAAATAGCGTCAAGCTATTTAATCAGGGAAAGGGAGGAGTGTGTCCTGATCTGATTAATCAGATGTATATCTTTGTGCGCAAAAGATATTTTCGAAAACGGGGGTTTGCTCAAAAATTGGTGTTTTAAAGAATATAAATATTTGGGTATTAAAAGAATATATAAGTATATATATGAGATAGGGTCTCATTAAAACACTATCTATATAAAAAAGGGGGGCCATATGATAATTAAAAATTGAAGGATGTCGTTTGGGACATTACTAGGTATTAAAGTATAATGATATATCAGAAAAAAAAAAAATATATATATATATACTGATATCTGGCCGAAGATGAGTTACCAAGGAGTATTTGTGTAAGGTGTGGAAAAGAGGTTTATATGAAATATAAAATATGAGAATATGAAAATAAGAAAAATATGAAAAAAACTAAACTAAAAATAAAATTAACATTAACTGGTATGTTCGAATGTAGGATAAAAATATGTATATGTGATTACGTCTATACATATTTATATGTAAGAATATAATAATCAGTAGGAATAATAGAAACCAGATTTATATTAATATAATTGGGTTCAAGGTGTGTTTTATTCTTCAAAGGAAGGCTGCTAGATCTATATCTGTATTCAGGCCATATGGTTTCCTAGTTTTCAATTTGTGGATCCAGTATGTTTCTCTCTTTCTTAACTGGAGTAACCTATTTTCTTCTATTTTATATGGAATATGTTCGATGGCCTTAATCTTTAGGCCTTCCACACTTTTTTCGTGGAATTCCTCGAAGTGGGTACCAATGCCATACTCTGGTTTATCACTGGTGATGTTCTTTGTATGTTCTAAGAATCTGGTCTTCAGTGTTCTTTTCGTTCTACCTATATATATTTTATTACAACTACAAGTTAATTGGTAAACAACAAATTCGGATTTGCAGTTCATCAAACTATTGATTTCAAATTTGTTGTTTTCATTGTCTGTAATCCATATGTTTTCTTCCTTGTTTTTACTGATATGTTCACAACACACGCAGTTTTTCCGGTTACATTTATAGAAACCTTTAGTTTTGTTTTTTAGCCAATTTCCCTGAGTTGGTGCTTTTTTAGTTTTTAGTTTAGTAGGAGCTAGTATGTTTTTAAGATTTGTGCTTTTCTTGTAAGTAATTTTCGGTTTCTCCGGTAGTGTTTCCTTTAGAAAGGGGTCCTTTCTGAGCAGATGCCAATGTTTATTCAATATTTTTTCAATGTTTTTGGCTCCACTATTGTATGTGGTAATAAACCTGGGACAAATAGTGTAATCCATATCTGAATTATTTGTATTTACTGTTTTTTTCAAGTTTAGTAGATTATCTCGGTCTATTTTGCTTACTCTCTCATAAGCCTTATCTACTATTTTCCTGTTATATTTTTTGTTATAAAACTTTTGTTTGAGGACACTTGCTGTTTCTTCAAAATCTTGTTTTCTAGAGCAATTTCTTTTTATTCGCTGGAACTGACCGTACGGAATATTACTGATCCATTTCATGTGATGGTTGCTCGTGGCGTGCAAATAGCCATTTGTGTCAGTGTCTTTGTTGTAAATTTTTGTTTCTATCTGTTCGTTTTCAATAAATATAGTGATATCTAGAAAATGTATTTCTCTCTTGCTCCATGTATTAGTGAATTTCAGATTCCAGTTATTTTGATTGATATGATGGACAAATTCTTCAAAGTGCTTTTCATCTCCGTTCCAGATGATTATGATATCATCAATAACCCTTTTCCATGTGATTATATGTTTCAAGAATGTGTTATTTTTCCATATGTGTTGGTCCTCAAAAGCTCCCATGTACATATTGGCAAAACTAGGGGCAAATTTGGTGCCCATTGCCGTGCCAAATTTTTGGAGGAAAATTTTATTTTCAAATGCAAAGTAATTCTTGGTGAGAATAAAGTTAATTGCTTCCCCAATGAAGGAAATTTGTTCTTTTTTGATATTTGTATCTTTTGTAAGAATTTGGCCCGCTGCACTTATACCTTTACTGTGTGGTATAGATGTATATAGTGCAGTTACATCCAATGTTGCAAGTGAGTAATTGTTATCCCAACGAGTATCTTTCAATAATGTGAGTAGGTGTGGAGTGTCCCTTAAGTATGACTTAATTGTTGGTACCACGGGCTGTAAGAAATGATCTACATATTCTGATAAATTACTAGTTAGACTGTTTATACCAGAAATGATTGGGCGTCCTGGAGGATTATTAGTGTCCTTATGCACTTTTGGTAAGTGGTAGAATACTGCGGTCTTTATCATGTCTGTCGATAAGAATTTATATTCGTCATCGTCCAAAATGTTTTCTTTCTTAGCATTTCTTAATAATTGAGCATATTCATATGAGAATTGGCTGGTGGGGTCTTTTGATAGTACTTCATAGGTCTCTGTATCTGACAGTATCCTATTTGCTTCGCTAATATAATCTCCTTTGTTTTGTATTACTATAGAACCACCTTTATCAGCCTCTCTAAAGACCAGTGTTTCATCTTTACTTAGGTTCTTTAGGATTCTTTCTTCCTTACTTGTAAGATTTTTGTTGTCCAGTTTGAATGATTTACACATTGACTCTAAATCGTTGAGTACTAGGTCTTCAAACAATGAGATATATTGTCCCTTGGCCTGAGTGGGATAAAATATTGATCTAGGTTTGAACCCACTGTGTTTCATGATTCTATTTGTTTCTAATTGTTCTGATGTTTCCATATCTAGTGATTCCAAGAAATTCAACGTTGGAATATCACTTTGTGTAAGGGTAACTTCATTTGGTAGGCTCACATTTGTCATAGGTTCACAGGTATCTTTTGGTCTTTGTTTTTCTTTTTGAAATAACGTTGTAAGGTCAGTTTTCTTATATATTTGTTACAGTCCACGAACAGTGAGAAGGCATCTGGTTTCTTACTAGGGGCGAAAGAGAGGCCTTTTTTAAGAACATTCTCTTCTTCCCTAGTCAGAATTCTATCTGACAAGTTGAAGATTTTTACTAGGTCACTTTCATCAGGGTTTATACTGATTGTTGCCTTGAGTGCCAGTTTTCTCTTCTTAGTTTGTTTCTGTTTACCTGCTCGGCATCCTCTTCCCCGCTTTCTTTTCTTCTTTTTTGTGGGGTTGATCTTTGTAGTATTTGAAAATGCTTCTCCTGATTTTCCACTCGGAGTCTCGGGGGGATGTATGGTCTCTGAAAGGACTCTTTTCTTTCTCTGAGTCCTAAAAAATGGGTATGTCCTTGCTCCATATTTTGTTGAGTTTTTGTTCTCCAATGACTACTAGATCCTTGATGTGTATCTTCATAATCATTTCTATGATCTCTTGATTCTTTTGGTCTAATGGAGTCTTGGTAGTAATTATTTTCTCTTTGATTGTAAAAGTCCCTATCAGGGTGAAAGTAATTATTATGTGTATTGTGGTTATGAGTGTAGTTTTGTTTTCTTGTTTCCTCGTTATAATTAGACTGGTGTTGTCTGTGATGATAATAATTTGGCTTTCTAGTTTGATATGAGTAGTTATTTAATGGTTTCATTTTTAAAAATGTATTACTGTTTGTCTGTTTATGTTTGTCTTTGTTTGTGTTTGTACATGTTTGTTTTTCTCTGGTTTTGTTTTTATGTTCCGTGTTTTCAATGGTGTTTGTTGTTCTATCTGGGAAAAATCTATTTTTTGTATTGCAGAAAACTTCTACGTTTGGTGTGTCTGTGGCATCAACAAATTCATTTCTTTCTGTGTTGATATGCGTTTCCCCTACTTCAATTTTTTTATTATTGATATCTCTTTCAAGTTTTTTTCTTTTTCTTTAAAATGGTGTCATATTCCAATTTCTGAGTTCTGCTTGCAATATCTTTATCTAACTGTTGGTAGTACACATCCTCATTGAAGGGTTGTAATTCCTGTTTGATTTCTTTAATTTCTTTTCCTATTTTCTCCAGGTTCTGTTCTCTATATTTGATTAGAATTTTTATTTTTATGAATTACTCACTTGCAACATTGGATGTAACTGCACTATATACATCTATACCACACAGTAAAGGTATAAGTGCAGTGGACCAAATTCTTACAACAGATACAAATATCAAAAAAGAACAAATTTCCTTCATTGGGGAAGCAATTAACTTTATTCTCACCAAGAATTACTTTGCATTTGAAAATAAAATTTTCCTCCAAAAATTTGGTACGGCAATGGGCACCAAATTTGCCCCTAGTTTTGCCAATATGTACATGGGAGCTTTTGAGGACCAACACATATGGAAAAATAATACAATCTTGAAACATATAATCACATGGAAAAGGTTCATTGATTATATCATAATCATCTGGAACGGAGATGAAAAGCACTTTGAAGAATTTGTCCATCATATCAATCAAAATAACTGGAATCTGAAATTCACTAATACATGAAGCAAGAGAGAAATACATTTTCTAGATATCACTATATTTATTGAAAACGAACAGATAGAAACAAAAATTTACACCAAAGACACTGACACAAATGGCTATTTGCACGCCATGAGCAACCATCACATGAAATGGATCAGTAATATTCCGTACGGTCAGTTCCAGCGAATAAAAAGAAATTGCTCTAGAAAACAAGATTTTGAAGAAACAGCAAGTGTCCTCAAACAAAAGTTTTATAACAAAAAATATAACAGGAAAATAGTAGATAAGGCTTATGAGAGAGTAAGCAAAATAGACCGAGATAATCTACTAAACTTGAAAAAAACAGTAAATACAAATAATACAGATATGGATTACACTATTTGTCCCAGGTTTATTACCACATACAATAGTGGAGCCAAAAACATTGAAAAAATATTGAATAAACATTGGCATCTGCTCAGAAAGGACCCCTTTCTAAAGGAAACACTACCGGAGAAACCGAAAATTACTTACAAGAAAAACACAAATCTTAAAAACATACTAGCTCCTACTAAACTAAAAACTAAAAAAGCACCAACTCAGGGAAATTGGCTAAAAACCAAAACTAAAGGTTTCTATAAATGTAACCAGAAAAACTGCGTGTGTTGCGAACATATCAGTAAAAACAAGGAAGAAAACAAATGGATTACAGACAATGAAAACAACAAATTTGAAATCAATAGTTTGATGAACTGCAAATCCGAATTTGTTGTTTACCAATTAACTTGTAGTTGTAATAAAATATATATAGGTAGAACGAAAAGAACACTGAAGACCAGATTCTTAGAACATACAAAGAACATCACCAGTGATAAACCAAAGTATGGCATTGGTACCCACTTCGAGGAATTCCACGAAAAAAGTGTGGAAGGCCTAAAGATTAAGGCCATCGAACATATTCCATATAAAATAGGAGAAAATAGGTTACTCCAGTTAAGAAAGAGAGAAACATACTGGATCCACAAATTGAAAACTAGGAAACCATATGGCCTGAATACAGATATAGATCTAGCAGCCTTCCTTTGAAGAATAAAACACACCTTGAACCCAATTATATTAATATAAATCTGGTTTCTATTATTCCTACTGATTATTATATTCTTACATATAAATATGTATAGACGTAATCACATATACATATTTTTATCCTACATTCGAACATACCAGTTAACTTTAATTTTATTTTTAGTTTAGTTTTTTTCATATTTTTCTTATTTTCATATTCTCATATTTTATATTTCATATAAACCTCTTTTCCACACCTTACACAAATACTCCTTGGTAACTCATCTTCGGCCATATATCAGTATATATATATATATATTTTTTTTTTTTCTGATATATCATTATACTTTAATACCTAGTAATGTCCCAAACGACATCCTTCAATTTTTAATTATCATATGGCCCCCCGTTTTTATACAGATAGTGTTTTAATGTGACCCTATCTCATATATATACTTATATATTCTTTTAATACCCAAATATTTATATTCTTTAAAACACCAATTTTTGAGCAAACCCCCGTTTTCGAAAATATCTTTTGCGCACAAAGATATACATCTGATTAATCAGATCAGGACACACTCCTCCCTTTCCCTGATTAAATAGCTTGACACTATTTAAGGGAAACCAGGATGCTAACAGATCCATTAGACTCTGATGAAGTGAGCTGATACGCTCACGAAACGCGTAAGGCACGTGACGCACGTTCGTGACGTCACATCCGGAATTCCGATTCACACGCTGAGACTGTTTACAAGCTGCTCCGTGCAGCAATATTTTTCTCAGCTACATTTCTACTTTTTTTCCTAGGATACCTACAGTGGTCCTCCTGCCCAGCACTATACTCAAGTAAGTTAACTGCCATCTGCACGTTACCTTATTTTGCCGTGCCGCTTGGCCACTTACTTTTTTTGGCAACTGACTCTCGTACCACATCTCCCTTATTAGCATATCAGCATACTATATTTTTTATATATTTTATTTGTTATTTATATATTTTTATATTTTATATTTTAATGGGAATAATAAAATTGTTTTTAAATATAACATTTTGTATTTTTTCAATACTTTTGACCCACACACACGTATACATTTTTATATCTATATAAATAAAAAAAAAATTATTTTTTTTTATTATTTTTATTCTGGTTATCAGCTCATACTAAACAGGAACTTCCTTCATTTCTACCCTCTGTCCACAAATACAGTGTGGTAAGAACTGGAAATTCCCACAAGTAGCCTCCATTTCCGCAGTAACCGTTTCCACAGTAACCAGGTGGTTGTCTCTTGGTCCTGTATATTTATAATTATCATTATCTATTTACATATCATTTTATATATACACATATATATAATTTTGGGTGCATATTCTCCTGTCTCCCTCATATGTGGTGTTCGTGTTTTGGTGTCAACACACACCACTTATTTCCACTCGTCGCTGATCGCTGGTCCCTGTGATCCTACAGGTGAGCATTTATTATCACTTATTTTTATCTCAATAACTCAACACTCATCTGGGGATATTCCCATTTCTGTTTTCCTCCCCCCTACTTGCTTATGAGGAACATCTTCTGCAAGCGCTATTAGAACACACCCGATTCTACCATAAATATATATATATATATATATATATATATATATATATATATATATATATGTGTATTCACAGACATATACACATACACACACACATATATATATATATATATATATATATATATACATATATATATATACATACATACACACGTGTATGTGCACACAATATTCTAAGAATGGCTTTTTGCGTTGGTCAGGTTATCGCACTATTGAAAACATAATCATAATATGAGCGCAACCCAACAAGGAGGGAACAAACTTACTTCTAGCACAATTAGCTCTCAAGCGGGAGCGTTATTTAGTGCTCCACTTTTAATCTGGCCCTTTATATTTCTAAGTCCCATAACCATAAAAGCATTAAGGTTAAAATGGGTCCTGGATTTATTCTTTTTTTTTTTTTTTTTTTTTTTTTCAAAAGAGCTTTATTGAGAAAAAGAAATTTACAGAAAATCAATAAGTACAATTCTAACAGTAGATATGCTTAACAGTCTGCGAGACTACAATAACTCGAGGTCCCCAAACTGGGGGTAGATGAGTACAGCAATCCACCAGCAATTGAATGTCCTTTACGATCAGGAGTAATGATTAGCTCTTCACTTACATTTTTCAAAAATTTTCCAACAACTAATGACATGTCTTTTACCGCAAAGACATGATGCTTAGATGACTAAAACAGACATAGACAATACAAGTCTAAGATCTACAGACATATTAATTATTAAATATTACCCGGCTTGCCGCTCAGTGCCTGTGTTCCAGTTTCCCTAACCTCTCAGCATATACACATTCAGGGAAGCCAGGGAGAGTAGGGTATAGATTGGTAAAAAGGGGGGCAAGCAAGAGAAAAGAGGGAAAGAGGAGGATATCCGGAGAAAAGAGGGAAGGGAGGGCGAAATCAGGAGGAAAAAAAAAAAAAAAAAAAAAAAAAAAAAAAAAAAAAAAAAAAATTAAAGGCATAGGGCGTACAACACTCCAGGACGGTCTACTGTTATAAGCCACAGGGCCTGCTAGCCTCTCTCTGTCCCGACACCCTCCCACAGCAATAGCATTTCTGTGTATGCTCCCATTGTCGCAGTCTTAACATAGTGATATTTCTCCAGAAGAAGGATACTCTGCACATTTTGTCTCCAATCCGCAATGGTAGGTATTTGGGGAGATTTCCAACGCTGAGGTATCAGGTTCTTAGCCCCCGACAACATCAGCATTAGAAGGTTCTTTTTTGCCTTATTCTCCACCTTGGTGGGGAAATGGAAAAGCAAAGTCTCTGGGAGTTTCGGAATGTCAATATCCAACAACTTCTGAATCTCCTGCCAAACAGAAGACCAAAAGTCCAGCAGGAGCGGGCAGTCCCACCAAATGTGAAGTACCGAGCCCGTGCCACCGCACCCCCTCCAGCACTTCTCAGAGACTCTTGGATAAATTGTCTTAAGCCTAGTCGGCGTAAGGTACCACCGGCTCAAGAATTTATAATGTGACTCCTGGATACGGGCAGAGACCGACAATGACTTCACGGCTCGGAAAATCCATTGCCAGTCCTCATTAGAAAGCTCGGAGCCCAGCTCCTTGTGCCATGCTCTTGTGTAGTTTGGAAGTGGGCTATCTTTCGGCTGTAGGAGTAGAGTATAGACGAGGGAGACCAGATGCCCAGCCACATTACCTTGAATACATAAAGACTCAAAAGGGGAGGGGTCCCTCAACAACTGCTGTTTGTGTTTGTGGGTGTTGATAAAGTGGCCTATCTGTAAGTAAGAGAACCATGTCAGGGGGAGGTCCGGGGAGTCCAGCATTATATTGTCGTTTGATTTTAGTCGCCCCCCATGGACTAGGCTAGACACCCGATTAATAAAGGGGGTGCTCCATTCCGCTGGCACCCTGAACTGTAGAGGTAGGTCTGGGTTGCCAAAAATGGGCGTAAGAGGTGAGACTGGGGTGGAAATGTGGGAGTCAGTGCGCAATGTGGTATCCCATGTGGTGAATAGCTCCTCCAAAAGGGGGAACCCCTCTATCTGCGAGGGTCTGTATTTACCGTTGATCCACAACAAAGGCCTCAGGTCACTGACCTGAAGGATCGCTCTGTCCATAGAGATCCAGTCTTTTTGTGGGTTTCCCTGGCACCACTCAACCACTCTCTGTAGAATCACGGCTTTTCTGTAAAGCTTTATGTCTGGGAGGGCTAGTCCGCCCCCCTCTCTGGGTTTATACATAGTCTGCCTATTAATCCTCGGTCTAGTTCCCTGCCATATATATTCCTCAAGGAGGTTTTGGAACTGTAGGAGGAAAGCTTGTGGGAGCGGGATAGGCAATGTCTGGAACAGGTATAGCAGTCTAGGAAGAACATTCATCTTCACTACACTGATCCGTCCCAACCAGGAGATGTGTTTGTGTTTCCATACAGATAGGTCTGCTGCGACCTCACGTCGGAGTGTCGCATAGTTGGATTCAAATATAACCTGGATAGAAGCAGCAAGGTAGACTCCTAGGTATTTCAGATGCTTGTCTCTTATCTGAAACGGACTATAGTCGCGTAGCCAGTCTTTAACAGACTGTTCTAAGTTGACCCCTAGTACCTCTGATTTGGTGGCATTTAGCAGAAAGCCAGACACTTCACCGTATCTAGAAAACTCCCACAAAAGGGCAGGGACAGAGGTCCTCAAGTCACTCAAAGTGAAAAGCAGATCGTCAGCGTACATGCTTATTTTGTATTCTCGATCTCCTATTGAGTATCCCGTTATGCTGCGGTTGTCTCGGATGTTGCATGCCAATGCCTCAACCGAAATGGCAAATAGCAGGGGAGACAGAGGGCACCCCTGTCTGGTCCCATTGGAAATAGCAAATGGCTCAGACAAAAGGCCATTTACCCTAACCCTCGCGGTAGGCTTCGAGTAAAGGCAGAAAACCATCTCTATAAACCGATCTCCAAAGCCCACCTCCCTCAGGGTATCCCTGAGGAACTGCCAGCTCACCCTGTCAAAAGCTTTCTCTGCATCTGTTGATAACAGGGCGAGCGGCAGTCCCCCTTTGACCGAGTGCGAGATCAGCTGCATGACTTTGAGGGTATTGTCCCTGGCCTCTCGACCAGGAACAAACCCAACCTGGTCTAAGTCGATCAGCCCGGGAAGAAACTTATTAACTCTGTTCGCCAACACCTTAGCCAAGATCTTGACATCTGCGTTTAACAGAGAGATTGGTCTGTAACTTTGCGGTTTATCGGGCGGTTTTCCCGGCTTCGGGATTACCGTTATATAGGCAGCAAGCATAGAAGGAGGTAGAGTCCTATCGCCAGACAGAGAATTGAACATGGATTGTAGGTGTGGCAAGAGTATTGACAAAAAGGTCTTATAGTATTTTGAGCCCAGTCCATCCGGACCAGGGCACTTCCCACTTGGGAGACTCTTCAGAGCTTCCTCTATCTCCTCCTTAGTTAAGGGGGAGTCAAGACCATCAGCTGCCTCCATGTCCAGCGCTTTCATTTTAGTGCCCTTAAGATATTCTCGGACCAGTAGTCTCCGAGAGAGACCCGCGCTTTCATGAGACACCGTTGTGGGGCTCAAGTTATAAAGACCACCGTAGTAAAGCCGGAAAATCTCTGCTATGCCCTGGCTATCCTTATGAACTGTGCCTGTGTGATCTCTCATAGAATAAACATACGCTTTGAGCTGGGATCTCCGAAGCGTTCTCGCCAAGAGTTTCCCAGCCTTGTCTCCTCCCTCATAATACCTCTGATTGAGCCAAGTCGCAATTTTATGATTTTCCTCCTGGAGGAGCTGATTAAAGTCGTTTCTGGCTTTAGTCAGGTCAGTTTCACTCTCTCTGTTTAAGGGGTCCTTTCTATGTATGTCCTCCAATAACTTAATGTCCGAAAGCAGTTGGTCATATCTGTCTCTCTTCCGCCTACGCAACTGTGCTTTATGTTTAATGAGGTGACCCCGTATAACACTTTTATGAGCCTCCCAAATTGTTGTAAGGGGTAGTTCGTCTGTCATATTTAGCTCAAAGTATTCCGTCATTTGGGCCGAAATGTCTGCGACAACGTCAGGGGCATCCAGAAGAGCATCATCTAGTCTCCAAATTGCTGAGGTAGGGGGGGTGTCAGGCCACAGCATCTGGAATATAACTGGGGCATGGTCAGACCACGTAATGGAAGCTATCTCGCTACTCTGCACATATGATATGCCCTGCGAGTCTACAAAGAAATAATCAATGCGTGAGTATTTCCTATGCGGACTAGAGTAAAATGTAAATTTTGTTTCAGTAGGATGTAGGGTTCGCCAGATATCATGTAGAAGGTGGTGCCTAAGTGTCGCGTTTATGTGTTTAAGTACATAGTGTGGTACACTGGAGATGCCATTTGATGTGTCTTGTTTAGGGATGAGAGGTACATTAAAGTCCCCTCCCATGATAATAATCCCCTTGGCATGGTCAAGCAATCTGCTCGAGAGAGTCTTTAAAAAAATATGCTGGGCAACATTCGGGGCGTAGATATTGACCATTGTAACCTGAACGCCGTGTAACGTTCCTATTAGCATAATGAATCGGCCCTCTTTGTCGCAGTGAGTCTCTTGTATTTGAAATGGGACACCCTGACGGATCAGGATACCCACTCCATTTTGTTTGCGGGGGCCAGAGGAAAAAAGAGCTATTGGATATCTATGAGTACGCCACTTCGGTTCTTTCTGCTTGGCGAAGTGAGACTCTTGAATGAAAATTACATCTCCTCCCATTTTGTGAAATTCCCTCAAAACAATGGAGCGCTTGCTCGGGCTATTTAAGCCTTTCACATTGATCGTCAAGAATCTCAGAGGGTGAGCCCGAGGGCTCAGACCCCCGAGGTCCATGAGGAGAAGGGAGAAAAAAAAAAAAAAAAAAAAAAAAAAAAAAGGGGGGGGGGAAGTGTGGGGAAGGAAGGAAGAAGTGTTAAGAGGGGATAGGGGAGGAAAACGGGGAGGGGGGGTACAGAACAAGTCAAGTAAGTGATGTAAATGAAGTGTATGAGAATATCTAGTGACTTTCTAGAACCTGATCCTTAGTAAGGGTAAACACTGAATAAAATGTGCTTTATGTAAAATCTACTATAGCAACTAAGACAGCAAAACCGGGTCTCAATGAGACCAACTAGCCTCTGTAAAGGCTTTTCTAGAGGGAATATGCCGGCGACTAGCCTATTGACATATAGTGTAACGTACAAATACCTATACAAACAAACAAACTTATCATTCATATTTTTAACAAACATTTAGAGTCATACAACAATGAGATTAAAGAATAAATGGATGAACCAACATGTTAGAACCAAGGAGGTAGTATGTGCATCCGGGAGTGATAACAGCCAGAGACGTCTAGACATCTGTCCCCAATGCACAAAGACCAATTCACAAAACAATCCTGCAGGGAGCATTAAGAAATGAGACATATCCTTGACATATGGCCTTAGGTTGAGTACAAAAAATAAATAATTAATACTTAACGCAAAATAAGTGTAATTTCCAACAGGAAGAATTAAACAGTACAACATGTGAGATATTAATGTACTAAATATATTTAGAATACATTTCAGTCCAAGGAAAGTCTCACTGCATCGGGAAGAAGCCCTGGACCTGGAACCTTTAATTGAAAAGACAGATGTGGTTTCTTACCTCTCCCGTCCGGGTGGACAGGAGGTTCCTGCAGAGTCTAGTGGTGGATTGTCCATATTGATTGGCTGTGGCACTGCGATACCCAGCGTAAGGCAGAACCTGTTTAAATCCTCAAAGGAGCGGAAAACCGCAGATTTATCACCATTAGAGGCCACCAAACAGGTGGGGAATCCCCATCTGTAAGGAATTTTGTGTTCTTGAAGAGCAGATGTCAAAAAACGAAGTTCCCTGCGCTTCTGCAGGGTAGCAGGGCATAAGTCCGAAAAGATTTGCAAGGTGATCCCAGCGTGTTGGATTGGGTGCTTATTCCTGCTGCACCTAAGGATCTCCTCTTTGTCCTTGTAGTTCAGCATTCTGAGGATAACATCCCTTGGGGGGGCTTTTGGTGATGGTTTAGGGCGTAACGCTCTGTGCGCCCTTTCTATTATAACTTCAGCTGCTAGTGGGGTACCTTTCACCGTGCGGAAAAGATCTTGTAAGTAACCAGGCAGGGCAGTAGGATTAATGGCTTCCGGAATCCCTCTCACTCGCAGATTGTTCCGCCTGCTGCGGTTATCCAGATCCTCCACCCTTTCTAATAAACTCTGGATAAGATTGGTATTATTTTGTGTCTGGGAATTAGTTTCTTTTAATTGCTGTTGTAACGTGTTTTGTGAGTCTTCCACAGACACTACTCTCTGCGATAGGTCGGATAGATCCTTCTTCAGCTCACTGAATAAATTTTTAATATCAGCAGCAATGCTTTTAATGTCCTCTTTTGATGAGAGGGATTGGAGGTCTCCCTTAGTGACATACTGTGATAGATCAGGAGGTGTAGATACAGGGTCCTCCTCTCTGTGGTGTACCTGTGCCTGATTATCGGTATCAATTAGTAACTCTGCTGGTTTAATATAGTAATTCATGTTCCTGGTCTTTGTGCCCTTTTCAGCACCTGCCTGTTTCCTCTGAGCCATCTGCAATGCCCCTCAGAGAGGTCAGACAATACACTAAGGGGGAGCCTGAACACAGATGGAAGGTTTTGGGGGAACACTTAAGATGGGCTTACAGATATCAGGAGGTAACTTCAGTGAGCAATTGTATTGTCAATATAGTAGAGGTATAATACAAACAATCAATCTGTCCTGAAAATAAACAGAGCTATCTTGTCTTTATTTTTTCCCCCTGTGTTTTTTGCTCCTACTTTCCTTTTGTTAATTCCTGTTACGTTACAATATACAGGGCCTAAGCAGCTTCCTCGATGTAACACTCTGCAGTAGGCCTTGACTGTAGTAGTGTGTCAAATGGGCTTTTATACAATTTGAGGAGTCCCCTCAATTAGCATCTGCACCACAGCGATGATGGGAAAAGCATATATGTCCCTTAAAAAAAAAAAAAAAAGAGTTCAGGTGTCATAGCCTCCCCCTGTTAGCTCCGCTTACCGGCTTTCTGTAGGGGTCTCAGCGGGCACTCTTTCATCCAGCAGTGTCTGGAGCGCAACGCGGCTGATCACCTCACTACTTGTAAGTGTCCCGGTGACTTGTTGTATATCAGGGTAGGCGCTGCAGGCAGAGGTTCCGGCCAGGGGCTATGTCGGCGCCCTCTTAGATCCTGGTTGCCGCGAGCCCGGATAGGGCCGGTGTTGTTCTGAGGCCTTTATATGTTAGGATACCGCGGCACTGCACAGTCCGATCGCGCTGCTCAATAGGGGTCCCACAGCTTACTAGGGACAAGTGCTGTCTTCCCGCGATCTGTCCTTCAGGCTCCCGGTGAAATTTTTACAGGGCCGCAGCACAGGGTACAGCGTCAGGGTTCTGAATAGTGCCTGCAGGGTGTAATAAAAGATCTTCTTCCGGGCACAAGATAAATGTCCTACTGTCTCCTTGGCTCTTAAGTTTGTTTTAAAAGTCTGTACAGGGGTACTTTATGGGCTTTGGTGGCATTTGGCTAGTCTTCAGCTCAGGAGCACTACACACACACGGCCATTCTCCTGCACAGCCAGGCTCCGCCCCCCCTGGATTTATTCTTTTAATATATATAGATATGTAGGTCTGTATATATCAATGCAATCAATAATAATTTTCAAATAATTCTCTGTATTATATTCCGGTGAGTGTATTAAATATAGTGAAATACACATAATTATTATCTTATTAATTTAATTAGCAGCAGCATGTCTTATTAATAGCTGATTATCATAAAGCTACATTCGTAATATGTTATATCCTTTATGTCATAAGGAGTAAATATCCTATATTTATATTTTATGTATTTCAGGTGCACTGAGTCAGAATACGTTTTTATGATTTAGAAGGATGTATACTTATATATAATGTATATACATATATGTACCTGTGACGGAACCCGGCTACCCCGACTGGGTAGCTCCACCAAAGGATCTTTCCAACACCTGGAACCTGCTGCTAACTAGACAGACTAGCATTCAGGTAAAACAAGAACTTCTTTTATTGGAAAAACACACAGTTTATATACAGAATCTCATCAAGAGAAGAGCCTTATCGCCCCCCTAAATTTCCTGCCATTCCTGCCCCTCCAGACAGGCTGGCACCATCCCTAGAGTCCATGGTCCCATAGTGTCCAGCAGTATAAGAATGGTGGTTCCAGGGTGATCCCGGGGGAGCGGTGGCACTTCCATGGTTTCGTTGGGAAGCCCTTGGTCCCCAGCTGCTATAGTCCAAAAAGCGACATGATCTATGGCTGGGGGCCGGAGCTATGGGTGACTAAACGTACACTGGGAAGTGGGGTTTGTAGAGAGGGGTCTGGAACCCCCAGTTCCCAAGGGAGCTCCACTCCGGCAATCACCCCACCTCTTGCCCTTCCCAAGGGGTACTAATCCCCTAAAAAAGCGGAGCTCTGAGACAAAGGGGCCACTGGAGCAACCTGGGGTAAGGGAAACCAGAGATGCTGGACGATGTGGCAGACCGGTAGTTCCAGGGTCCCGGTTTGCAGGATAGGGACTAGACAGTAAGGGACTAGTTGGTAAGGGACCAGCTCTTTCCTGATGATGTGTGACCCACAAAAAAAGTAAATCCAAGGTCTGGGAGAACACGGTGGCTCTCAAAAAGCCCAAATCTGCTTAGAAATAGGATGGAGTGAGGTAGTAGGGTTTAACCCCTGCAGCCCGGTACCTGTGACAGTACCTATTAAGATACATTGGTAATTTCCAGTTTTAAGCCACAGATTATTAATTTGTTGTTTTATTGAAGTACTCTACTCTGCCCACCCCCACCTCATAATACAACTTATCTGTCAGCTCAAGATTTCACCAGCCACTTCAATAACAAAATCGATTCCATCAGAAACTAAATAAGCTTTCAACATACTTCCAGTCTCTCACCCTCTCAAAAGTTCACAATCAACCAAAGGCCACATAGCCATATATTTAGCTATTTAGCTATTTCACCCCTGTTTCTGCACTTATACTGTGCTCCCACCTCACTACCTGTCCCCTCAACCCCATTCCCTCACAGCTACTACCCTCCCTCTCTTCTACACTTACCCCTATACACACACACATTTTTAACCTGTCCCTCAGCACCGGTATATTTCCCTTATCTCTAAAACATGCACTGGTCACACCTATCCTCAAAAAACCTTCTCTTGATCCAACCTCCTCATCCAACTACCAGCCTATTTCACTACTCCCTCTTGCCTCAAAGCTTCTTGAAACCTGGTATATGCACGCCTATCCCAGTTCCTTACATTAAACTCCCTCCTTGACCCACTGCAATATGGATTTCACCCCCATCACTCCACGGTGAGAGCAATTGTTAGGGTTACCAATGTCCTACATACAGCAAAATAGAAAGGCCACTTCTCTCTGCTTATCCTCCTTGATCTGTTTGCAGCCTTTGATACTGGTGACCACCTTCTTTTGCACCAAACCCTCCAATCCTTCAGCATTTGTGACACAGCCCTCTCGTGGTTCTCTTCCTACCTGTCCAACCGTACCTTTAGTGTAGCCTTTTCTGGGGCTTCCTCTGCCCCGTCACCACTTTCTGTTGGGGTACCGCAAGGCTCTGTCCTCGGTCCCCTTCTCTTCTCAATATTTACTTCACCATAAAACTCCTTAATAAAGTCCCATGACTTTCATTATCATTTGTATGCCGATGACACACAAATCTACCTTTCTGCACCAGACCAATCTCCCTCCTTGCTAACCCATGTCACTAACTGTCTTTCTCACATCTCTTCCTTGATGTCCTCTCACTGCCTTAAGCTAAATCTCTCCAAAACTGAGCTCCTTATTTTCCCTCCTTCTTCTAAAATCTCCACCCCTCATCTCTCTATAACTGTCGACAACTCCATCATTACCATCATTACCCCTACCCCGCATAACCAATGTCTCGGGGTCACATTTAGACTCTTTCTTTCACTCCTTACATTTAGTCTTTGGCTAAATACTGCCACTTCCACCTTACAAACATCTATAAAATTAGACATTTCCTTAAACAAGACACAACTAAGATTTTAATTCACTCTCTCATCCTTTCCTGCCTCGACTACTGCAATTTCATCCTCTATGGTCTCCCTAGCTCCTTTACAATCCATAATGAATGCCTCTGCCAGGCTCATCTTCCTTACACATCACTCTTCATCTGGTGCACCTCTTTGCCAATACCTTCACTGGCTTCCTCTTGCCTCCTCTTAAACACAAAATTCTGACTCTGACATACAAGACACTCAACTGCACTGCTCCCCTCTATATCTCAGACCTTGTCTCCAGATACTCTCCCTCCCGTCCCCTTCGCTCTGCTCATGACCTCCTACTCTCCTCCTCTCTTGTTACCTCCTCACATTCCTGTTTACAGGATTTCTCCAGACTGGCTCCCATCTTGTAGAACTCTCTGCCTCACTCCACAAGACTCTCGTCTAGTTTTGAAAGCTTCAAGCTCTCCCTATAGACTCTACTGTTCAGGGATGCATACAACCTACACTAACCTTTCCTAATACCAGTTTGTCTCCTCCATTACTATCCGCCATGAACCCCCTTAGCATGTAAGCCTAAGAGCCCAACTCTTTGAAGATCACCTTCATAAGAGATAACTAAAACAGTGTGACACTCGACAGGGCCCTCTACCCATTTGATTCCTATAAATATTAACTTTTATACCTCTTATGTTTATAGTGCTGTGGAATCTGTTGGTGCTCTACAAATAACCTATAATAATAATAATAATAATAATAAAAGTAAGTGATTTGATTTATATCTGATGTGTGACATGTGATTCTTCATCTAGTATGTTTTAAGAATAAATATTATGGGCCAGATTACGAATGGTAGGCTAATTGTCATGCTGCTCCTCTGCTCTGCTGTGGCCATTGCCATGGACACAGGCACTCCTCCTGTTGCTAGGGATATGGCAGTGTAACTGCAGCACGGTGTTGACATCATCACCACCTGCCCTGTCTGCATGTTTTGACAACTCTGCTTGCCTTAACCCCTGAATTGCTGGAATGCTTTATTGTTGATGAACTCTGCCTGTTTTGACTACTCTGCTTGCCTTAACCTCTGCATTGCTGGATTGCTTAACTGTTGATGAATTCTGCCTGCCTGACCATTCTATTGGTTTACCCCTGAACTGTTATACTGCTGGATATCCTTTTGTTGCTGACTCCTGCCTGTTCCTGGTACTTCTATTGGTTTACCCCTGAACTACCATACTGCTAGATTACCTTCCTGTTGCCGCTAAGTATTGCCCTGCCTGCTGTGAGTAGTGCTTACTTCATTTTACTAACTCTCTCTCTGCTCTGGGGTATTTCCTATCATTCCACTAGACGCCGGGATAAGAAGACTACTGACCGAGTTTGGTCTGATAGTGGAATATCCCACAAGCATTACATTATACTTGGGCCATGGACCCAAATGAGGTAGCAAATGCAGTTTCTCGTCAGGGTCTGATGCTGGGAACACATACTGCACAATTGCAGAGTGTGGATTCAAAACTACAGGCTATAACCGCTTTGCTCTCCTCACTGGTTGCTGAAAAGAATGCTGCTCCTGTTGTTACACAGCCAGTACCTGCTGCGAATGCCGCAGCTCCTTCCCCTGCTTCTGGAAGTATACCCCGGATACCATTGCCTGACAAGTATAATGGTTCTACCGACTGTAGGGGTTTTCTGAATCAGTGCAGGCTGAATTTTCACAATGACCCCCACACCTTCCAGTCTCATCAGTCAAAGGTCACTTTTATAATTTCCTTACTAAAATACAAGGCCATAGCCTGGGTCTTTCCTCTTCTGGAACAGAGCGCTCAACTCCTGAACAATCCTGATGCCTTCACTTCTCCATTATCTTCTGTAATCGGGACCTCCGTCCACACTGCTGCTGCAGAGTACTCACTCTTGGATCTCCACCAGAGTAAAAGAACTGTGGCAGTGCAAAATGCACTCGAGACTAGTTGGGATGGCAGTGCTCTCAAGGCAGCCTTTAGGAGAGGTTTGCATGAACGCATGAAGGACAAGCTTACATATCATGATTTCCCTACTTCCCTGAGTGAATTCATAGCACTTTGTATTACTCTGGACTCTCGCTTTCAGGAGAGACAAGCTGAGAGAGACAGAACTCATAGAATCCTTCCTTCCCGTCCTCCTTCTCATCCGGTCTCTAGACCATCCTCTACCCCTTCAGCACCTCCAGTTACCTCAGTAGAGGAACCCATGGATCTCTCCTCTCTCAAACCCACAGAATCTGAAAGATAGAGAAGGAGATTGAGTCTGTGTTTCTACTGTGGTTCTAACTCACACCAGCTAAAAAACTGTGATATCCTGCCTGGAAAAGCCAATGCTTAGAGGATAAAACTGAGGTACCTCTAAGCGTGGTCACTACTAAATCCC
The DNA here is from genome assembly GCF_027579735.1 of Bombina bombina. Lineage (NCBI taxonomy): Eukaryota > Metazoa > Chordata > Amphibia > Anura > Bombinatoridae > Bombina > Bombina bombina. The sequence goes on from NC_069501.1 coordinate 1,243,728,779, forward strand.
CTTAATCTTCTCAAATCCTGGTACCTGTTACCCTCTCCTTTCTTCAGAATTCTGTCCACACTCAGGCCTTTATTGATTCAGGGGCAGCTGGAAAGTTTTTGGATCACTGTCTTCTGCAGAAAAAAACACTGTTTTTTTGGATGGCACTCCCCTTGGATCAGGTTTAATTCATTTTGAATCAGCACCCCTAACCATGACTGTGGGAGTCCTTCATACCGAACAGTTGCAGTTCAATGCCATTCATTTTCCAGCACAGTAATCCTTGGTCTTACTTGGCTCTGTATACACAATCCACAGCTCGACTGGACTGAGGAACAGTTGGCCTCCTGAGGTACATCCTGCTTCCACTCCTGTCTGGCCAAAGTTACTCCATTTTGTCCCCATTGCCAGCCTACAGAACCCTTCAAGCCTTCCCTCAATTTACGCTGATTTTACTGATGTGTTTGAAAAAAAGCAGTTGATATGCTGCCACCATCCTTGCAAGATTGATGGTGCACCTCTTTGCCAATACCTTCACTGGCTTCCTCTTGCCTCCTCTTAAACACAAAATTCTGACTCTGACATACAAGACACTCAACTGCACTGCTCCCCTCAATATCTCAGACCTTGTCTCCAGATACTCTCCCTCCCGTCCCCTTCGCTCTGCTCATGACCTCCTACTCTCCTCCTCTCTTGTTACCTCCTCACATTCCTGTTTACAGGATTTCTCCAGACTGGCTCCCATCTTGTAGAACTCTCTGCCTCACTCCACAAGACTCTCGTCTAGTTTTGAAAGCTTCAAGCTCTCCCTATAGACTCTACTGTTCAGGGATGCATACAACCTACACTAACCTTTCCTAATACCAGTTTGTCTCCTCCATTACTATCCGCCATGAACCCCCTTAGCATGTAAGCCTAAGAGCCCAACTCTTTGAAGATCACCTTCATAAGAGATAACTAAAACAGTGTGACACTCGACAGGGCCCTCTACCCATTTGATTCCTATAAATATTAACTTTTATACCTCTTATGTTTATAGTGCTGTGGAATCTGTTGGTGCTCTACAAATAACCTATAATAATAATAATAATAATAATAAAAGTAAGTGATTTGATTTATATCTGATGTGTGACATGTGATTCTTCATCTAGTATGTTTTAAGAATAAATATTATGGGCCAGATTACGAATGGTAGGCTAATTGTCATGCTGCTCCTCTGCTCTGCTGTGGCCATTGCCATGGACACAGGCACTCCTCCTGTTGCTAGGGATACGGCAGTGTAACTGCAGCACGGTGTTGACATCATCACCACCTGCCCTGTCTGCATGTTTTGACTACTCTGCTTGCCTTAACCCCTGAATTGCTGGAATGCTTTATTGTTGATGAACTCTGCCTGTTTTGACTACTCTGCTTGCCTTAACCTCTGCATTGCTGGATTGCTTAACTGTTGATGAATTCTGCCTGCCTGACCATTCTATTGGTTTACCCCTGAACTGTTATACTGCTGGATATCCTTTTGTTGCTGACTCCTGCCTGTTCCTGGTACTTCTATTGGTTTACCCCTGAACTACCATACTGCTAGATTACCTTCCTGTTGCCGCTAAGTATTGCCCTGCCTGCTGTGAGTAGTGCTTACTTCATTTTACTAACTCTCTCTCTGCTCTGGGGTATTTCCTATCATTCCACTAGACGCCGGGATAAGAAGACTACTGACCAAGTTTGGTCTGATAGTGGAATATCCCACAAGCATTACATTATACTTGGGCCATGGACCCAAATGAGGTAGCAAATGCAGTTTCTCGTCAGGGTCTGATGCTGGGAACACATACTGCACAATTGCAGAGTGTGGATTCAAAACTACAGGCTATAACCGCTTTGCTCTCCTCACTGGTTGCTGAAAAGAATGCTGCTCCTGTTGTTACACAGCCAGTACCTGCTGCAAATGCCGCAGCTCCTTCCCCTGCTTCTGGAAGTATACCCCGGATACCATTGCCTGACAAGTATTATGGTACTACCGACTGTAGGGGTTTTCTGAATCAGTGCAGGCTGAATTTTCACAATGACCCCCACACCTTCCAGTCTCATCAGTCAAAGGTCACTTTTATAATTTCCTTACTAAAATACAAGGCCATAGCCTGGGTCTTTCCTCTTCTGGAACAGAGCGCTCAACTCCTGATCAATCCTGATGCCTTCACTTCTCCATTATCTTCTGTAATCGGGACCTCCGTCCACACTGCTGCTGCAGAGTACTCACTCTTGGATCTCCACCAGAGTAATAGAACTGTGGCAGTGCAAAATGCACTCGAGACTAGTTGGGATGGCAGTGCTCTCAAGGCAGCCTTTAGGAGAGGTTTGCATGAATGCATGAAGGACAAGCTTACATATCATGATTTCCCTACTTCCCTGAGTGAATTCATAGCACTTTGTATTACTCTGGACTCTCGCTTTCAGGAGAGACAAGCTGAGAGAGACAGAACTCATAGAATCCTTCCTTCCCGTCCTCCTTCTCATCCGGTCTCTAGACCATCCTCTACCCCTTCAGCACCTCCAGTTACCCCAGTAGAGGAACCCATGGATCTCTCCTCTCTCAAACCCACAGAATCTGAAAGATAGAGAAGGAGATTGAGTCTGTGTTTCTACTGTGGTTCTAACTCACACCAGCTAAAAAACTGTGATATCCTGCCTGGAAAAGCCAATGCTTAGAGGATAAAACTGAGGTACCTCTAAGCGTGGTCACTACTAAATCCCCTTAATCTTCTCAAATCCTGGTACCTGTTACCCTCTCCTTTCTTCAGAATTCTGTCCACACTCAGGCCTTTATTGATTCAGGGGCAGCTGGAAAGTTTTTGGATCACTGTCTTCTGCAGAAAAAAACACTGTTTTTTTGGATGGCACTCCCCTTGGATCAGGTTTAATTCATTTTGAATCAGCACCCCTAACCATGACTGTGGGAGTCCTTCATACCGAACAGTTGCAGTTCAATGTCATTCATTTTCCAGCACAGTAATCCTTGGTCTTACTTGGCTCTGTATACACAATCCACAGCTCGACTGGACTGAGGAACAGTTGGCCTCCTGAGGTACATCCTGCTTCCACTCCTGTCTGGCCAAAGTTACTCCATTTTGTCCCCATTGCCAGCCTACAGAACCCTTCAAGCCTTCCCTCAATTTACGCTGATTTTACTGATGTGTTTGAAAAAAAAGCAGTTGATATGCTGCCACCATCCTTGCAAGATTGACTTCTTTCCTGGAGCCCCACTTCCTAAAGGGAGGACTTATCTGCTTTCCAAAGCTGGAACCAAGGCCATGGAGGAGTATATTCAAGAGAACCTAGCTAAAGGTTTTATTCGCCCTTCCTCTTCTCCTGCCGAGACTGGCTTCTTTTTTGCCAGTAAGAAGGATGGTGGGCTCAGACCCTGTATCGACTACAGAGCCCTTAACAACATTACTATCAAGATTCACTATCCTATTTCAGTTAATCACTGAACTTTATGATTCGCTCCAGAATGCTCGCTACTTCACAAAGTTGGGCATATAATCTTGTTTGTATATTCCCAGGGCATGAATGAAAGATCAGGGCATTACTTATACCTTGTAATACCTTTTGGGCTGTTTAATGCCTCTTCTGTCTTCCAGGCATTTGTCAGTGAAGTCTTCCGTTACGTCCTCAATTGGCCTGTCATCGTCTATCTGGAGGACTTCCTTATTTTTTCCTACACCCTTGAGAAGCATTATGAACATTCGAGGCAGCTACTTCTTTGCCTCAGAGACAATTCCCTAGTAGCCAAACTGGAGAAATGTGAATTTGATCAGATCCAGTTCCTTGGCTATGTTATCCCGAAGGAGGGATTTGCCATGGGTCCTTCTAAGCTCACCGCAGTCCTGGAATGGCCTCAACTCACCTCATTAAAGGAACTACAGAGATTCTTGGGGTTCTCTAATTATTACCGCAAGTTTATAAAAACTTCTCCCAAATAGTTGCTTTCCTCACTGAGTTAACTAAACGGAACAGAGACTGCAAAAACTGGCCACCCGAAGCCGTGGATGCCTTCTCTCACCTGAAAAAGGCATTTTGTTCTGCTCCTGTGCTCCGTCATCCTGATCCTGACCTGCAGTTCACTTTAGAGGTTGACGCCTCCAAGATTGGAGCTGGAGCAGTCCTAACCCAAAGGGATCCTTTATCCTCCAAGTTGCACCCTGTAGCCTTTTTCTCCAAGCGCTTTACTCCTGCAGAGAAGAACTATGACATGGGTAATCGTGAACTCTTAGCAATTAAGATGGCTCTAACTGATTGGTGTCATTGGCTAGAGGGTATTGCCAATCCCATTCAGATTCTCACTGACCACAAGAATCTTACGTACCTTGAGACTGCTCATAGACTAAATCCGCAACAGGCCAGGTGGGCCTTGTTCTTTTCCCATCTTAACTTTGTGGTCTCTTATCTTCCTGGGACCAAGAATAAAAAGGCTGACGCCCTTTCCCGTCAGTTTCCTCAGTCAAGTGATTCCTCTGATGCTCCTATTGAACACATCATACCCCCTCCTGTGTGGTTGCTCAATTTAACACCTCTCTTCTTCAAAGACTGCAACATGCTCAGTCTAGAAAGCCTCCTGAAACCCCCGCAGCTCCTGATATCTTTTTTTGTACCTCTGAACCTATGCACCCCTGTGCTATCCTGGGCTCATGATAGTATAATTTCAGGATATCCTGGTTTAACAAGAACTTTTAAGCTTCTTTCCAAGCATGTATGGTGGCCTACCATGAAGACCAACGCTCACGATTATGTGAAAGCCTGCATGACTTGTTCTGCCAGTAAGACTCCTCGAACCTTGCCTCCTGGCTTACTCCAACTGTTGTCCATTCCCAAACAACCTTGGACACACATAGCAATTCATTTTCATTTCATTGTGGACCTCACTCCTTCTGACCATCATACAGTACGACTTCATGGCATTCCCATGAATATTGTTTCCTACAGAGGTCCACAATTCATCTCTGCCTTTTTGAGAGCCTTTTGCAAGTCAATTGGAACCACCGTTTCTTTGTCGTCCGGCTACAATCCTCAGACTAATGGGCTGACTGAGAGAGTGAATCAAGATCTTGAAGCCTATCTCAGAACTTTTGTTAATTCTCTCCATACCAACTGGTCTGAGTTGTTGCCCCTAGCTGAGCTGACAAAGAACACTCATTGGCACTCTCCTCTACGTTGTTTTCCATTTAAAGCCGCATCAGGCCACCAACCTTGTGTCTTTCCTCTTTCTGCTCTGTCCACAGGGGTTCCTGCTGCAGACCGACATGTTACTAACCTCACTACTCAATGGCAATGTATTCGCTCTCAGTTACGTTCAGCTGTCTCCATATACAAGAGGTTTGCTGATCATCATAGAGCTTCTGTTCATTACTTTTTGGTAGATTACCGTGTTTGGGTCTCTACTCAACATACGTCAACCCAGTCACAAATTAGGGCCTAGGTATATCGGCCCCTACAAGGTTCTTAAAAGACTGTCTCCTGTTCCCTAGAAAGTGGCCTTGCCCAGAACCCTACACATATACCCTGTCTTCCACATCTTGTTACTCAAGCCTTACATCAAGAACAGATATATTCATTCCGGAAATTTGGACAGTTATACCTAGCATCACACACACTTAAATGGAATGGAGTAGGCATACTCATTAATACATCCATACCCTTTAAGGAAACTGTCATATACAGAGACAAGAACGGGAGGTATATTATATTAACAGGGATATTATACCATCGCCTAATAACAATTGTTAATGTATATGCATCCAACACCGAATCCCACACTTTTTTATCAACAGTTAAGCAATAAAATATTAGAACTAGTTAAAGGCAGACTAATACTTGGAGGAGACTTCAACCTTGCACTAGACCCCAATATTGACTGCTCCTCAGGAACATCCTCTGTGCCAACAAAACCTAAAATAAATCAAATCTGCACTGAAAAAACTAGCAGTACATGATTCATGGAGACACCACCATACCATGATGAGGGATTACACCTTTTACACACACCCATATCAAATCTACACAAGAATCGATTATATAATGGTAGATGTCACTAGTCTAGCAATGGTTAACCATACAGATATTTCCACTTTAACATGGTCAGACCATGCTATGATTAGTTGTAAAATGAGTTGGCCCACATCTCACAAGTATGACAAAGTATGGAGACTTGACGACTCATTGATTAGAGACCCCCTCACATATATCCAAATTCAAAAAAACATAACGGAATATTTTAGTCTAAACAATACAACTGACATGGATATACAACACGTATGGAATGCCCATAAGTGTGTCATCAGGGGAGAACTCATTGCCATACAAGTAGCTAAAAGAAAACAAGCTCAAACATACCTTACAGCACTCCTAGAGGACCTCATCAAGCTTCAAGACATTCATAAATTATTCCCCAAAAATCGATCCCTTTCTGACAGTATTGAGCACCTTTTTAGGCAAAAAGGTAAAGACGAAAGCTTTATACCTTAAAAAAACTTTTACGAGGGGGCAAACAAACAAGGGCAACTACTTGCCAGAAAATTAAGAAATAAAACACATAAACACTATATTATGAACATACAAGATAATAACGGTAAAACATGGTCATCATCTAAAGATATAGCCGAAGCATTTAAAAATGACTATGAGAAATGATACAATATAATGAATGAACACCCTGACCCTCGCGCAGGAGAAATACAGAACTATCTCGGCTCACTAAACCTGCCCACCCTCTCACCAGAACAAAAAGACAACCTAGAATCCCCTTTCACGCAAGAAGAAATTTTAAAGGCTATTTCTTCTTTGCCTACCAGAAAATCTTCGGGTCCTGAAGGATTCAGAAACACTTACTACTCCCTGCTTAAGAAAACTTTAGCGCCCCATCTCCTAGAATATTTCCAAAGCATAGGTAATAATAGATAATTTCCCAATTCATCCCTCCAAGCACATATAACAGTATTTCCTAAGCCAAACAAACCTCCTAATCAGGTGTCTAACTATCTGCCCATCTCTTTGTAAAATTCTGATATCAAAATATTTGCCAAAATGATAACAAACAGGCTAAACCTTCTATTACCTAGTTTAATACACCAAGGCCAAGTTGGTTTCATTCCCTGTCGAGAGGTGAAAGATAATACAGTGCGTAATTTACACTTGATCTGGCACTCCAGAAACAAAAATATCCCATCAATACTGTTGTCTACTAACACTGAAAAGGCCTTTGACAGGGTTAACTGGGTCTTCTTAAGATCTACCCTGGAGGCCTTTGGCATGGGCAAAACAGTGGTAAACCGTATTTTCTCACTATACTCATCTCCCAGCACGCAGATAGCACTTAACGGTATACTCTCCTCCCAATTTTTTATCTCGAATGACACTAGACAGGGCTGTCCCTTATCCCCTCTCCTATTTACCTGCTTGATTTAAACACTCGCCACAAAGATTAGAGAAAACCCGGAGATCCCAGGAATTAAATGTAAGGGTTAACTGCCTGTCATATGCAATATGATCCTGTCTCTTTAAATCTACTATCCTATTTAACCAGCCTCCTCCCAGCCTTCAATGCTGGTTGATTGAGAAACGTCTGCTGTACTCTGTACTGCGTAAGCAACTGACTTGCTTCTAACAGATCTCTCCTCTTTCCTAAAGATTTGTCTCCCAATAGTTTATTCTGCTGCACGAGCAGACTGCAGCTGTGTGCATAGGAAACGAACAGACCAATACGTCATCCTCGACAGGCTCCTCCACCATCAGCTGTGAGCGGGGAACCTCCGAAATGGAGCGTCATCAGTTACCTACGCCTCACTGAGCATCACACACTCGCAGTCAATCTTCTCGTAGACGGAGTCACAACATCCATGCTCAGTCTTGTTACCGGACAAACGGATAAGGTCAGATTGTTCTCAATATCCTGTGACACGCTCTGTTCTCCTATCTAATATATACAGTGTCAGTTATTGTGATTCCATTACTTGCTGATATTTACGATGCCACATTTAAACTGTATGGTTGCTGTTACACTGCTCACTACATTTGCCACATGAGAATTTGTTATATGTGTCATTAAATTATAGCAGTCCTCTCTCAAGGCATATATTAATCTCACAAGGGTAACCACTACACATACCTAGGTTTCCCTTGTGTAACAACATCATATTTCCTGAACTTATAAATAGTTTGCCAGAAGGCTATCTACTACTAAGGAGTTATTAATATAGGACTAAGTATACTACGGTTCTTACATTAAAATAGACAATGATGAATACAAACTGTCTCTGTTCGCTGATGACATTCTCGTCTCCATTACTGACCCTGTAAAATTAATAACCAATTTACAATCAGAGTTAAACACCTTCAATAAGTTAACAAACTTCCTAGTGAATCAAGCCAAATCTGAGATCCTTGGCTTATCCCTAATGCCCCAAATAGAAGCTAAAATAAAATCACTCAGCCCATTTAAATGGTGCCAGGGATCTTTAAAATACCTAGAAATTCACCTAACTAATAATATAGAAGACATATATAGAGGTAATTACATACCAATTAAAGAGGTGATAATACACAATCTTTCTTCTTGGAACTCTAAACGACTCTCCTGGATAGGACGCATTAATACCATCAAAATGAACCTATTCCCCGCCTCCATTACATAATGCTAATGCTCCCTATCCCCCTGCCCCATATATACATAGCACAAATTCAACAATTGATCAGCTCCTTTATATGGAATAGAAAACCTCCCAGAATCAATAAACAAACCATGACACTTTCTAAAAACCAAGGAGGTTTGGGGGTCCCAGATCTAGAAACATACAGATCATCCATATTCCTCCAAAGAAGGATGGACTAGAAAATACATACAGGTAGATTACAAGTTATGTGAGCTATAGGGAATTTAACGAACGCAACAAAAGTTGCGTTATTTAACCCTCTATAGTGCAGCCATTACAAGTTTTGAAACAGCTGGCTTGTGCGTGTGATACGGGGGTTTTAAGCTCCATACCGCACAAAATACAAGCGCTGGATTGATGTGCTCGTGCACGCTTTCCCCATAGACATCAATGGGGAGAAGGTGTCAGAAAGAAACCTAACACCTGAAGTGCGGAATGAAAAGCTCTGTAACGCAGCCCCATTGATTTATATGGGGAAAAAAGTTATCTTTAAACCTAACAACCAAACATAAAGTCAATGAGGCCTATTTATCAAGCTGTCAACCGCAAATACACTGGCATTCCGCAGCGTAATTGTGGCGACCCTGATTCGACCTATTTATCAAAGCCTACAGACCTGCAAAAGTTGAAATTTGTGACGTAACATATGATCCGCTGGTCTCAGTCCGACACAGATCGATGCTTACGTCATTGCAGATGTTCCGAATACAAATTCGGCACTATCTGACAACTTTTGCAAGTTATCAAACTTCTAACAGGTACGCTTGCCACTATTCCGGCCCAGCGTACCTGGTTTTCAATCCGCAACCCTGGAGGCCGCGGATGCCATAGGAATCAATGGGAGTCTGAAAGCAGTGAAAGCTTATGTTCGCTGTTGCCTGATATCTCATTGATTTCTATGGTAACGTTTACACCTAACACCCTAACATAATTCCCGAGTCTAAACACCCCTAATCTGCAGCCCGACCTCGCCGCCATCTACATAAATGTTATTAACCCCTATCCCACCGCTCCTGGACCCCACCGCCACCTAAATAAAAGTTATTAACCCATATTCTGCCGCTTCCGGAGCCCGCCGCCACCTAAATAAATATATTAACCCCTATCCCGCCACTCCCGGACCCCACTGCAACTAAATAAAGTTATTAACCCCTATACCGCCGCTCCCCAAGCCCACTAAATAAATGCATTAACCCCTAAACCCCTGGCCTCCCACATCACTACCACTTTCTAAACCTATTAACCCCTAAACCGCCAGCCCCCCACATCGCCATAAACTAAATTAACCTATTAACCCCTAAACCTAACAAGCCGCTAACTGTACATTAAAATTACCTCATCCCTATCTTATAATAAATTTAAACTTACCTTTAGAATTAAATTAAACTATATTAAACTATTAATTAACCTACCCTAACTATTTAACTAAAATAACATTCAACTGCAAATTAAATTAACTATATTACATATTTAAAAAACTAACCCTACTAGTGATGTCGCGAATAGTTCGCTGGCGAATAGTTCTCGGCGAACATAGCATGTTCACGTTCGCCACGGACGGCGAACATATGCGATGTTCGGTCCGCCCCCTATTCCTCATCATTGAGTAAACTTTGACACTGTACCTCACAGTCAGAAGACATATTACAGCCAATAACTCAGCAGCAGACCCTCCCTCCCAGACCCTCCCACCTCCTGGACAGCATCCATTTTAGATTCATTCAGAAGCTGCATTCTTAGTGAGAGGAGGGACAGTGTAGCTGCTGCTGATTTAATAGGGAAATCGATAGCTAGGCTAGTGTATTCAGTGTCCAATACAGTCCTGAAGGACTCATCTGATCTCTGCTGTAAGGACAGCACCCCAAAAAGCCCTTTTTAGGGCTAGAACATCAGTCTGCTTTTTTTTTTTTTTTTTCTTGTGTAATCTAATTGCAGTTGCCTGCCTGCCAGCATGTGTGTCAGTGTCCAATACAGTCCTGAAGGACTCATCTGATCTCTGCTGTAAGGACAGCACCCCAAAAAGCCCTTTTTAGGGCTAGAACATCAGTCTGCTTTTTTTTTTTTTTTTTTCTTGTGTAATCTAATTGCAGTTGCCTGCCTGCCAGAGTGTGTGTCAGGCTCACAGCGTATACTGTGCTCACTTGCCCAGTGCCACCACTCATATCTGGTGTAACAGTAGTGTACATTTAAAAAAAAACAACACTTTTTTTGACAGTGAAATAATAGCAGACAGCTGCCAGTACCAAAGATTGCCGCCAATAAGGCAGATGGGGAGGGTTAGAGAGCTGTGTTGGGGGGGATCAGGGAGGTTGGGGGCTAAGGGAGGATGCTACACCACAGCATATGTAAATATGCTTAAAAAATAAATAAAAAAAAATTTAAAAACCTTTTATTTTAGTACTGGCAGACTTTCTGCCAGTACTTAAGATGGCGGGGACAATTGTGGGGTGGGGGAGGGAAGGGAGCTGTTTGGGAGGGATCAGGGGGTCTGGTGTGTCAGGTGGGAGGCTGATCTCTGCACTAAATCTAAAATTAACCCTGCAAGCTCCCTACAAACTACCTAATTAACCCCTTCACTGCTAGCCATAATACACGTGTGATGCGCAGCAGCATTTAGCGGCCTTCTAATTACCAGAAAGCAACGCCAAAGTCATATATGTCTGCTATTTCTGAATAAAGGGGATCCCAGAGAAGCATTTACAACCATTTGTGCCATAATTGCACAAGCTGTTTGTAAATAATTTCAGTGTGAAACCTAAAATTGCGAAAAAATTTAAGTTTTTTTTTAAATTTGATTGCATTAGGCGGTGAAATGGTGGCATGAAATATACCAAAATGGGCCTAGATCAATACTTTGGGTTGTCTACTACACTACACTTAAGCTAAAATTAACTCTACAAGCTCCCTACATGCTCCCTAATTAACCCCTTCACTGCTGGGCATAAAACACTTGTGGTGCGCAGTGGCATTTAGCAGCCTTCTAATTACCAAAAATCAACGCCAAAGCCATATAAGTCTGCTATTTCTGAACAAAGAGGATCCCAGAGAAGCATTTACAACCATTTATGCCATAATTGCATAAGTTGTTTGTAAATAATTTCTGTGAGAAACCTAAAGTTTGTGAAAAAGTGAACAATTTTTTTTATTTGATCGCATTTGGCGGTGAAATGGTGGCATTAAATATACCAAAATGGGCCTAGATCAATACTTTGGGTTGTCTACTATGCTACACTTAAGCTAAAATTAACTCTACAAGCTGCCTACATGCTCCCTAATTAACCCCTTCACTGCTGGGCATAAAACACGTGTGGTGCACAGTGGCATTTAGTAGCCTTCTAATTACCAAAAAGCAACACCAAAGCTATATAATTCTGCTATAATGGCATGTCTGGCACACAGTGTTGGGGCAAGGGTCCATCTGACCACTGATACCTGGTCTGCAAAGCATGGTCAGGGCAGGTATATCACCTACACTGCGCACTGTGAAGCGGGCGTAACCCTTACACTACCTGATCGATACAACATCATACCTGATGTTTTAAAGCACGTTATTCCAAACAATTTAGGAATGTTAGGTGATTTATGCCCTTTATGGATTAAAAACAGACTCTGCATCAACTATGTAATTTTCCATGGGAGTTTTGCCCCTCCGGCATGCCACAGTCAAAGTGTTAGTCCCCTTGAAACAACTTTTCCATCACTATTGTGGCCAGAAAGAGTCCCTGTGGGTTTTACAATTCACCTGCCTATTGAAGTCTATGGCGGTGCGCCGGTTTGTGAACTTTTGCGGAAGTTCGCGTTCGCCGTTCGCGAACCCAAATTTTTATGTTCGCGACATCACTAAACCCTACTCAAGTTATTTAAATCTACAATAAAGAAGTAACTAAAAATAACAACTAAGCTACACAAAATAAAAAACACTAAGTTACAAAAAAAAATAAAATAAATTATAAAATATTTAAACTAATTACACCTAATCTTATAGCCCTATGAAAATAAAAAAGCCCCCCAAAATAAAAAAAAAAACCCTAGCCTAAACTAAACTGCCAAGGGCCTTTTGCGGGGCATTGCCCCAAAGAAATAAGCTCTTTTACCTGTTAATAAAAATACAAATACCCCCCCAACAGTAAAACCCACCACCCACACAACCAACCCTCCCAAATAAAAACCTATCTAAAAAACCTAAGCTCCCCATTGCCCTGAAAAGGGCATTTGGATGGGCATTGCCCTTAAAAGGGCATTTAGCTCTTTTCCCACCCAAAGTCGCTAATCTAAAATTAAAACCCACCAAATAAACCGTTAATAAAACACTAACTCCCGAAGATCCACTTACAGTTTTTGAAGACTTGACACCCATCCTCAACGAAGCGGCAGAAGTCCTCAGCGAAGCCGGCAGAAGTCTTCATCCAAGCGGGCCAAAGTCTTTATCCAACTTTGCAGAAGTCTTCATCCAGACGGCATCGTCTATCTTCATCCATCCGGAGCGGCTCCATCTTCAAGACATCCGGGCGCGGAGCATTTTCTTCTGACGACGTCTTCTGGAACAATGAAGTTTCCCTTTAAATGACGTCATACAAAATGGCGTCCCTTACATTCCGATTGACTGATAGAATTCTATCAGCCAATAGGAATTAAGGTGGAAAAAATCCTATTGGCTGTTGCAATCAGCCAATAGGATTGAGCTTTCATCCTATTGGCTGATACAATCAGCTAATAGGATTAAGCTTGCATTCTATTGGCTGATTGGATCAGCCAATAGGATGAAAGCTCAATCCTATTGGCTGATTGCAACAGCCAATAGGATTTTTTCCACCTTAATTCCTATTGGCTGATAGAATTCTATCAACCCATCGGAACGTTAGGGACGCCATCTTGGATGACGTCATTTAAAGGGAAACTTCATTGTTCCAGAAGACGTCGGAAGAAGAGGATGCTCCACACCGAATGTCTTGCAGATGGAGCCGCTCCACACCAGATGGATGAAGATAGAAGATGCAGTCTGGATGAAGACTTCTACCTGCTTGGATGAAGACTTCAGCTCGCTTGGATTAAGACTTCTGCCGGCTTCACTGAGGACTTCTGCCGCTGCGTTGAGGATGGATGTCAGGTCTTCAAAAACTGTAAGTGGATCTTCGGAGGTTAGTGTTAGGTTTTGTTAAGGGTTTATTGGGTGGGTTTTAATTTTAGATTAGGGACTTTGGCCGGAAAAAAGCTAAATGCCCTTTTAAGGGCAATGCCCATCCAAATGCCCTTTTCAGGGCAATGGGGAGCTTAGGTTTTTTAGATAGGTTTTTATTTGGGAGGGTTGGTTGTGTGGGTGGTGGGTTTTACTGTTGGGGGGTATTTGTATTTTCATTTACAGGTAAAAGAGCTGATTTCTTTGGGGCAATGCCCCACAAAAGGCCCTTGGCAGTTTAGTTTAGGCTAGGGTTGTTATTTTTATTTTGGGGGGACTTTTTTATTTTCATAGTGCTATTAGATTAGGTGTAAAGACTTCTGCCGGCTTCGCTGAGGACTTCTGCTGCTTCGTTGAGGATGGGTGTCAGGTCTTCAAAAGCTGTAAAGTGGATCTTCGGGGGTTAGTGTTAGGTTTTTTTCAGGGTTTATTGGGTGAGTTTTAATTTTAGATTAGGGACTTTGGGCGGAAAAAGAGCCAATGCCCATCCAAATGCCCTTTTCAGGGCAATGGGGAGCTTAGGTTTTTTAGATAGGATTTTATGTGGGGGGTTTGGTTGTGTGGGTGGTGGGTTTTTTCTTTTGGGGGGGTATTTGTATTTTTATTTACAGGTAAAAGAGCTGATTTTTTAGGGGGCATTAAGGGCCATGGGTAGTTTATTGTAGGCTAGGGGGGGGGGTTTGATGGGGGGGGCTTTTTTATTTTCATAGGGCTATTAGATTAGGTGTAATTAGTTTAAATATTTGATAAAAATTTTTTATTTTGTGTAATTTAGTGTTATTTTTTTTGTAATTTAGTGTTTTTTATTTTTTGTAACTTAGTTGTTAGTTTTTTGTAACTTAGTTGTTAGTTTTTGGTAATTTAGTAATTCTTTGTAGTAGATTTAAATAATTTGAGTAGGGTTAGGTTTTTTAATGTAATTTTAGTATAATAGGGTAGGTTAATATAATATAGTTTAATGTAATTTAATGTAATTTTAGTATAATAGTTAGGGTAGGTTCATTAGAAGTTTAATATAGTTTAATTCTAAAGGTAAGTTTAAATTTATTATAAGATAGGGATGAGTTAATATTTAATGTAAAGTTAGCAACTTACCTGTGAAATAAAATCTAAGCTGCCTTACACTAAAAACTAACATTACACAAATTAAAACTACCATTACAAAAAATAAAAACACTAAAATTACAAAAAATAAAAAAACCTACCATTACAAAAAGTAACAAACAAAATTATCCAAAATAATAAAAATGATTCATATTCTAATACCCTTTTAAAAAAATAAAAAAAACACCCCAAAATAAAAAATCTTAATCTATAATAAACTACCAAGCACCCTTAAAAGGGCCTTTTTGTTAAAAGGGCCTTTTGTAGGACATTGCCCTAAAGTTAACAGATCTTTTGCTCAAAACAAAACAAACACCCCCTAACAGTATACAAACCCCCACCCCCCAAACCCACAAAATAAAAATAAAGTAAAACCTAATCTACACATTGCCCTGAAAAGGGCATTTGTATAGGCATTGCCCTTAAAAGGGCATTCAGCTCTTTTATGACATGCCCAACCCCTAATCTAAAATAAAAACCCGCACCAAAACGAAAAAAAAAACATTACACAAAATAAACAAATTATCAAAAATAATAAAAAGTATTCCTATTCTAATACCATTTATAAAAAAAAAACAACCCAAAATTAAAAAAAAGAATCTATAATAAACTACCAATAGACCTTAAAAGGGCCTTTTGTAGGGCATTGCCCTAAGTTAAACAGCTCTTTTACCTGAAAAAAAAATACAAAGTCCCACTAACATTACAAGCCACCACCCCCCAAACCCACAAAATAAAAAATAAAATATCTAAAAAAAAACTAAGCTAACCATTGCCCTGAAAAGGGCATTTGTATGAGCATTGCCCTTAAAAGGGCATTTAGCTCTTTTGCATTGCCCTGTAAAGGGCATTTAGCTCTTTTACGAATAGCCCAAACCCTAAACTAAAAAAAAAAAAAACACCCAAAAAACCTTAAAAAATCCTAACACTAATCCCCTGAAGATCCACTTACAGTTGTTGAAGTCTCGCTTGAAGGATATTCATCCAGGTGGCAGGCGGCTCCATCTTCATCCAGGCGGCATCTTTTATCTTCATCCCGGAGGCGCGGAGCGGGTCCATCCTGAAGACATCCGGCGTGGAGCATCCTCTTTATACGGTCGCTGACTGAATCTTCAATGCAAGGTAAGTGATTCAAAATGGCATCCCTTGCATTCCTATTGGCTGATTTGATTAGGTTTTTGTTAGAGTTATGTTTTTTATTTTGGGGGGTTGGTTGGGTGGTGGGTTTTACTGTTGGGGGGTCTTTGTATATTTTTTACAGGTAAAAAAACTGTTTAACTTAGAACAATGCCCTACAAAAGGCCCTTTTAAGGGCTATTGGTAGTTTATTGTAGGCTAGGGTTTCTTTTTATTTTGGGCAGGCTTTTTTATTTTTATTTTGGATGAAGAGTTTGGCACGGCTGGGTGAAGACGACTCAAGGTAGGGAGATCTTCAGGGGGATAGCAATAGTTTTTTTTAAGGGGGGTTTGGGTGGGTTAGAGTAGGAGTATGTGGGTTGTAATGTTGGGGGGGTATTGTATTTTTATTTTCAGGTAAAAGAGCTGATTACTTTGGGGCAATGCCCTGCAAAAAGCCCTTTTAAGGGCTGGTAATCGAGCTGATTACTGACACCGCCGCCACCTACATTATACCTATAAACCCCTAATCTGCTGCCCCTAACATCGCCTACCCCTATATTATAATTATTAACCCCTAATCCCCCCCCCAACGTCGCCGCTACCTTACCTACACTTATTTACCCCTAATCTGCCGACCGGACCTCGCCGTCACTATAATAAATGTATTAACCCCTAAACCGCCGCACACCCGCCTCGCAAACACTAGAATAAATAGTATTAACCCCTAATCTGCCCTCCCTAACATCGCCGCCACTTACCTTCAATTATTAACCCCTAATCTCCCACCCGCAACGTCGCCGCTACTATAATAAAGTTATTAACCCCTAAACCTAACTCTAACCCTAACACCCCCCTAACATAAATATAATTTAAATGAAACAAAATAATATTCCTAAAATTAACTAAATTAATCCTATTTAAAACTAAATACTTACCTATTAAATAAACTAATAATTAAATTGTAGCTATTTTAGGATTTATATTTATTTTACAGGCAACTTTGTATTTATTTTAACTAGGTACAATAGCTATTAAATAGTTAGTAACTATTTTATAGCTACCTAGTTAAAATAAGTACAAAATTACCTGTAAAATAAATCCTAACCTAAGTTACAAATACATCTAACACTACACTATCATTACATTAATTAAATAAATTACCTACAATTAGCTAAATTAAAATACAATAAATTAAACTATTCTATAATACAAAAAAACAAACACTAAATTAAAAAAAATAAAAAAAGAATTACAAGAAGTTTAAACTAATTACACCTATTATAAGCCTTCTAATAAAATAAAAAATCCCCCCAAAATAAAAAAATGCCCTACCCTATTCTAAACTACCAAAGTAAGCAGCTCCATTACCAGCCCTTAAAAGGGCTTTTTGCAGGGCATTGCCCCAAAGTAATCAGCTCTTTTACCTGAAAATAAAAATACAATACTCCCCCAACATTACAACCCAGCACCCACATACCCCTACTCTAACCCACCCAAACCCCCCTTAAAAAAAACTATCACTAACCCCCTGAAGATCTCCCTACCTTGAGTCGTCTTCACCCAGCCGAGCCGAATTCTTCATCCAAGGTGGGCAGAGGAGGTCCTTGATCCGGTAGAAGTCTTCATCCAAGCGGGGCAAGAAGAGGTCCACCATCTGGTAGAAGTGTTCATGCAGGCGGCGTCTTCAATCTTCATCCATCCGGAGTGGAGCGGAGCCATCTTCAAAAGAGCCGACGCGGAGCCATCCTCTTCAACTGACGACTTCCCGACGAAGATGGCGTCCCTTCAATTCCGAATGTCCCGATCAGCCAATAAAATGTGATTTCAATACGATTGGCTGATTGGATCAGCCAATCGGATTGAACTTCAATCTGATTGGCTGATTGCATCAGCCAATTAGATTTTTTCTACCTTAATTCCGATTGGCTGATAGAATTCTAAAAGCCAATTGGCTGATAGAATTCTATCAGCCAATTGGAATTGAAGGGACGCCATCATGGATGATGTCCCTTAAAGGAACCTTCATTTGTCGGGAAGTCGTCGGTTGAAGAGGATGGCTCCGCGTTGCCACCTTTGAAGATGGCTCTGCTCCGCTCCGGATGGATGAAGATTGAAGACGCCGCCTGGATGAACACTTCTACCGGATGGAGGACCTCTTCTTGCCCCGCTTGGATGAAGACTTCTACCGGATCAAGGACCTCCTCTGCGCACCTTGGATGAAGAGTTTGGCTCGGCTGGGTGAAGACGACTCAAGGTAGGGAGATCTTCAGGGGGATAGCAATAGTTTTTTTTAAGGGGGGTTTGGGTGGGTTAGAGTAGGAGTATGTGGGTTGTAATGTTGGGGGGTATTGTATTTTTATTTTCAGGTAAAAGAGCTGATTACTTTGGGGCAATGCCCCGCAAAAAGCCCTTTTAAGGGCTGGTAATCGAGCTGATTACTTTGGTTGTTTAGAATAGGGTAGGGCATTTTTTTAATTTTGGGGGGATTTTTTATTTCATTAGGGGGCTTAGATTAGGTGTAATTAGTTTAAACTTCTTGTAATTCTTTTTTTTTTTGTAATTTAGTGTTTGTTTGTTTTTTTGTATTATAGAATAGTTTATTTTATTGTATTTTAATTTAGCTAATTGTAGGTAATTTATTTAATTAATTTAATGATAGTGTAGTGTTAGGTGTATTTGTAACTTAGGTTAGGATTTATTTTACAGGTAATGTTGTAATTATATTAACTAGGTAGCTATTAAATAGTTATTAACTATTTAATAGCTATTGTACCTAGTTAAAATAAATACAAAGTTGCCTGTAAAATAAATATAAATCCTAAAATAGCTACAATGTAATTATTAATTATATTGTAGCTATATTAGGGTTTATTTGATAGGTAAGTATTTAGTTTTAAATAGGATTAATTTAGTTAATTTTAGGAATAGTATTTCGTTTCATTTAAATTATATTTATGTTAGGGGGTGTTAGGGTTAGAGTTAGGTTTAGGGGTTAATAACTTTATTATAGTAGCGGCGACGGTGCGGGCAGGAGATTAGGGGTTAATAATTGTAGGTAGGTGGCGGCGATGTTAGGTAAGGCAGATTAGGGGTTAATACTATTTATTCTAGTGTTTGTGAGGCGGGAGTGCGGCGGTTTAGGGGTTAATACATTTATTATAGTGGCGGGGAAGTCCAGTCGGCAGATTAGGGGTTAATAAGTGTAGGTAAGGAAGTGGTGACGTTGGGGGGGCAGATTAGGGGTTAATAAATATAATATAGGGGTCGGCGGTGTTAGGGGCAGCAGATTAGGGGTTCATAGGGATAATGTAGGTTGCGGCGGTGTCCGGAGCGGCAGATTAGGGGTTAATAATATAATGCAGGTGTCAGCGATAGCGGGGGCAGCAGATTAGGGGTTATTAAGTGTAAGATTAGGGGTGTTTAGACTCGGGGTTCATGTTAGGGTGTTAGGTGTATACTTAGAAACTGTTTCCCCATAGGAAACAATGGGGCTGCGTTAGGAGCTAAACGCTGCTTTTTTGCAGGTGTTAGGTTTATTTTCAGCCCAAACTGCCCCATTGTTTCCTATGGGGATATTGTGCACGAGCACGTTTTTCCATCTTACCGCTACCGTAAGCAACGCTGGTATTGAGGGTTGAAGTGGAGCTAAATTAGGCTCAACACTCCCTTTTCTGAGCCTAACGCAGCCCCTCAGACAACTCTAAATACCAGCGTTGTCTTAAGGGTGCGCTGGGAAAAAAGCAACGTTAGCTATGTGGGTTTTTACCGACAAAACTCTAAATCTAGGCCTTTTTTTTGACAGGTAAGTTTTAATTTAATTTAAGATAGGGAAATTGTAATTTTAACATAAAGTTAGGGGGCGTTAGGTTTAGGGGTTACTAGTTTAAATTAGTTTATGGCGATGGGGGGCTTTCGGTTTAAGGGTTAATAGGTTTATTTAGTATATTTCGTTAATAACTTTAGTATAGTGGGGGCGATGTGGGCGGACGGCAGATTAGTGGTTACTAATATTTCAATAGTGTTTGCGATGCGGAAGGGAGGGCATCGGTTTATGGGTTAATAACTTTAGTATAGTGGCGGCGATGTTGGGGAGCGGCGGAATAGAGGTTAATGATTTGTAATAGTGGCGGCGATGTCGGGAGTGGCAGATTAGAGGTTAATAACTTTAAAATAGTGTTTTGCGATGCAGGAGGGCCTCGGTTTAGGGGTTAATAGGTAGTTTATGGGTGTTAGTGTACTTTGTAAGACTTTAGTTATGAGTTTTAGGTAACAGAATCAACCAGGGTGTAAATCTCCCACTCGTAATGCTGGAACCCAGATTATTCAAACATAACCAAAACAGTCATAAACTCCATTATAAGGGAAACACTTAGACAATAGGGAATTGCGAACAAGGAAAAACCCTTACCTATCGACAGCACCAGGGCCACTAACTTCGTTACTAGATAACGCTGAATCACCTCTGAATAGGATGGGATATCTCTCAACACTTGAGTCCCCCAAAACAGACATATCTATACATAACATATCGACTAACGAACTTATTTTCACCCAAAACCAATTAATAGATAAGGGATACACCTGGGCGGCCAACTAGTTTACATAGAGGAGACTATACAATTATATAACTTCACACAAACAAACCACAAATATGACACGCTCACTTACTAACCTTAAAAAGCTCTATGTATCGCATACCCCTATCCGCCACTCCCTATCCATAATATATCAAATACTTTCACAACCCCCCCTGGGCAATTTGCCATACTGAATTGAAATCTGGGAAAAAGAGCTGGGAACCATAACACTACCCCAAACAGCTTCTAACATCTTTAGCAATACCAAAACATTATCTGTTTCCTCCTCTATACTAGAAATTAACTATAAAATTCTACATTGCTGGTATTTAACCCCCAGAAGAATGCATCACTTATTTTCCAAAACCAGCAACCACTGCTGGAGATGCGGTCATATTGGCAGCGGAATGGGCCACATGTGGTGATGGTGCTCACAGATAAACCAATACTGGCGAGATATAATAAAATAAACCGAAGAGATTTTCCAGACCACTATCCCTGTTGACCCATTAATCTGGTTGCTGAACAAATCTTTTAAACTACCTTCCAAACACGCATGCATATTCTTTTGAATCATAGCAAATAGTGCACAAGTACTGATTGCCAAGAACTAGAAGTCACAGGAAGTCCCTGACTTAGTAAGAATTTTTTTTCAGAACTTATAGAATTAGAGGAGTACAGTTCCTATAAACTAGGTAAAAGTGACACATTTATAGAAACTCAAGCAGTATGGGCCAAATACATCCAAACACATTATAACACTTCTCAAAAAAGGAACACAGAATAATTTACCCCATTTCTTAGGGAAGTGGTGGTGGGAAAGTGCTAGAATTCATTAAAGTGTTGGTATAATAGTCAGACCAATTATAGACATACCTTTATATAATTATAAACTATTTAATTCTACTGCGGGAAAATAATCAGCTAAATATAGTGAAAAAAGGTAAATTTTCTATTGTTAACACCGTTTTTATAGTTAATCTGTAAAACTGTGAATCTCATTCAACTGTATTTGTTATGTACTTTTATATCGCAATTCTATATGTTGTTAATGGATTCTCAATAAACAAATTTAAACCAAAAAATATAAAAAAAAAACATTTTTAGAACAAAATGGCTTCTTCAGGCAAAAGTCAGTATTTAGTGTGACCTCCCTTGGCCCTTAGCACATCTTGAACTCTTTTGGGGAGACTGTCCTGAAGTTTTCTGAAGTAATCTTCTGGTACATTATACCAGACTTATTTCAGCAATTCCCAGAGAGCTTCTTTAGATTTAGATAGTCTTTTATTTCTTTCTCTGTCCAGGTGATCCCATACTGCCTCTATAATATTCAGGTCTGGACTCTGTGGAGGCCAGTCCATGACCGTCAGTGTTTTATCAGCTCTTTTTCTCTCCAAATATGATTTCACTGCATTAGCAGATTGCTTAGGATCATTATCATACTGAAAAATAAAACCCAAGTAGGTGCTTTGTAGAAGGAATGGCATGATGAATTAATTGAATGAATTGTCAAGCTCCAGTTCTATCATCTGGCTGGAATGCCAAGAGTATTGGGGGCCATAGATTGCACGCATGTATTGGTGCAGCCTCCCAGGGGTACAGAGGAATCATATCGGGACAGGAAGCACAACCACTCGCTGAATATCCAGGTCATATGCAACGCCAGGTTGAGTATAATGAGTGTACGCTCTGGACTCCCTGGCTGCAACCACGATTCCTTCCAGAATTCGGCCATCTACCATCGTTTCCAGGAGGGACAAATGCCAGAGGGAATCCTGATAGGTAAATAACTCATATATACGCAAACATATGTATATGATATTTTTTATTCATTCTGATTGCTAATGTCATTGATCTATTTTATTACGCAGGTGATTCTGGATATTCGTGTCTTCCGTGGCTGTTCACACCAGTCCACAACCCCAATGGAGTGGAAGAGGTGCGCTACAACACGGCACACATCACCACCAGATTGGTGATTGAGCGCACCTTTGGCGTATTGAAGAGCAGTTTCCGCTGCTTGGACATCTCTGGTTGGGTTCTTCAGTACGCCCCCTCCAAAGTCTCCTTAATTTTTTTGATTTGATGTATGTTGCACAAAATTGCCCTAACAATCCCTGATATAGATCTGGAGATCTTGGATAACCATGAGTATGGGGAACATCTAGCTCCATTAGAGGAGAATGATGCTAGGGGACTCCAAGCTCGAGCAGACTATATTCAGGCAGTTTTTCGGCATTAATGTTGACAGTGCAACATACAGTATTTATTTTATTCATATTTACTTTACAGTATATTTTTTAATCCAAAGCAATATATATTTTGGATTATGCTTTTGCAATATTTGACATTTAAATATTGACAACATGATATTCTATATCATCGTCTTTCGATTAATTAAAAGTGGTTAAGTTTGTCAATCTTGCAATTGTTCAATGTAAAGTTTATGAAAAACAGATGTTTAATAAAATATATTCAACTAAATATTTTTGTGGCTGTACACTTGACTCTGTTTTTATTTTTAAAGTTATAGCAATAACATTTTTAAATATGTGTTTTCCTTGTATCTATCGGCTAGATTACAAGTTTGGCATTAGGCTTAAAAGCAGCGTTGGCCAGTCCTAACACTGCTTTTTATCGCCCGCTGGTATTACAAGTCTTGCAGGTACAGGTGTACCACTCACTTTTTTGGCCAGACTTGGAAATACCGCAAATCCACTTACATCAATTGCGTATCCTCTTTTTTCAATGGGACTTGCATAGCGCCGGTATTGCAAGTCTGCCAAAAAGTGAGAGGTAAACCCTCTCCTGTCAACACTGGTACCGCGTTTTAAAGTCAGTAGTTAAGAGTTTTACACTACAACGCCGTAGCATAAAACACTAAACTAAAGTGCTAAAAAGTACACTAACACCCATAAACTACCTATTAATCCCTAAACCGAGGCCCTACCACATCGCAAATACTAAAATAAATGTTTTAACCCCTAATCTGCCTAACCGGACATCGCTGCCAGTATAATAAATATATTAACCCCTAAACCGCCGCATTCCCGCATCGCAAACACTAGTTAACCCCTTATCTGCTGTCCCTAACATCGCCGACACCAACCTACATTTATTAACCCCTAATCTGCCGCCCACAACGTCACCGCCACTATATTAAAGTTATTAACCCCTAAATCTAAGTCTAACCCTAACCCTTACACCCCCTAACTTAAATATAATTTAAATAAATTTAAATAAAATTACTATTATTACCTAAATTATTTCTATTTAAAACTAAATACTTACTTATAAAATAAACCCTAAGCTAGCTACAATATAACTAATAGTTATATTGTATCTAGCTTAGGGTTTATTTTTATTTTACAGGCAAGTTTGTATTTATTTTAACTAGGTAGAATAGTTATTACATATTTATTAACTATTTAATAACTACCTAGTTAAAATAAAGACAAATTTACCAGTAAAATAAAATCTAACCTAAGTTACAATTACACCTAACACTACACTATAATTAAATTAATTCCCTAAATTAAATACAATTAAATACAAATAAATAAAATTATCTAAAGTAAAATGATCTAAAGAAAATAATAAACAAATTACAAGATTGTTAAACTAATTACACCTAATCTAATCCCCCTAACAAAATAAAAAAGCCCTACCCTACACTAAATTACAAATAGCCCTTAAAAGGGCCTTTTGCGGGGCATTACCCCAAAGTAATCAGCTCTTTTACCTGTAAAAAAAAGTACAAATCCCCCCTCAACATTAAAACCCACCACCCACACAACCAACACTACTCTAAAACCCATCCAATACCCCCTTAAAAAAAAACTAACACTAACCCCTTGAAGATCACCTTACCGGGAGAAGTCTTACCCAACTGGGCCGAAGACCTCAACTAAGCCGGGAAAAGTCTTCATCCAAGCCGGGCGAAGTGGTCCTGCAGACGTGCAGAAGTCTTCATCCAGACGGCATCTTCTATCTTCATCCATCCGGTGCGGAGTCCGAGTGGGTCCATCTTCAAGACATCCGGCGCGGAGCATCCTCTTCAATCAAAGTCTTCTTACTAAATGAAGGAACCTTTAAGTGACGTCATCCAAGATGGCGTCCCTTTAATTCCGATTGGCTGATAGAATTCTATCAGCCAATCGGAATTAAGGTAGTAGAAAAAATCCTATTGGATGATGCAATCAGCCAATAGGATTGAACTTCAATCCTATTGGCTGATCCAATCAGCCAATAGGATTGAGCTGGCATTCTATTGGCTGGCATTCTGTAAGTGAGCTGTGAGAATAAACTGCTCGTTAGCACCGCATGGCCTCTAACGCAAAACTCGTAATCTAGGTGTAAGTTTCTAAGCAGGGCCATTTTTGAAGAGCAACCTGGGTTGAACGTGATGATTGGACAGCACCAATAAACAAGTGCTGTCCAGGGTGGTTAAACTGAATTTCTAAGGCTCCTTAGTTTAGATGCCATCTTTTTCAAAGAAAGATAACATTAGAACATATAAAAATTGATAATAGGAGTAATTTTGAAAGTTGATTTCATTTGAATGCTCGATCTGAATCCAGAAAGTTAATAATTGTGCTTCTTGATTGAGATGTTCTTCTATGATATTGCTGTCCCTTTAATTTAGGAATACAAATAAATAAATAATAATAATTATAAATATATATTCATATATATATATATATATATATATTTACATAGATGTATACATAGATACATATTTTATTTTTACATTTAAATAGATACATATGTAAATAGATACATACATATAAATACATCAAGGACTAATATATATAAATATATATATATATATATACAGACATACACAATTAAATATTTATGCACAATCTTCCAAAAAATCTAATAATTGACTGTCCACTTTGCACCAAATATGTCGCTACAAAAACCCGAATAGACGCGAGATCGATGACAGTTTATAGTCCAATGCTCATCGCGCCGGGGTGTGTTTTTTTGACGTTTTTTTTTTATAAATTTGGAGATCGCATTGAGATCCACGGCCACAATGCTTGCCGATGTTTGGTGAGCGTATTGATGCCCGCGAATGCAACATACTTGACGCTTTGATAAATATCCCCCACTGTGTCAACTAGTGTTCTCTGACACAGTCACATACTAACCTTGATGTTCAGCTATATATTTATATGTTCAATTGTATTTATGTTTGTACTCAACAGTCAACACTAGTGATGTTGCGAACCTAAAAATTTCGGTTCGCGAACGCGGACTCGAACTTCCGCAACTGTTCGCGACCGGGCGAACTGCCATTGACTTCAATAGGCCGGCAAACTTTAAAACCAACAGGGACTCTTTCTGGCCACAATAGTGATGGAAAAGTTGTTTCAAGGGGACTAACACCTGGACTGTGGCATGCCAGAGGGGGATCCATGGCAAAACTCCCATGGAAAATTACATAGTTGATGCAGAGTCTGGTTTTAAGCCATAAAGGGCATAAATCACCTAACATTCCTAAATTGTTTAAAACATCAGGTATGAGGTTGTATCGATCAGGTAGTGTAAGGGTTACGCCCGCTTCACAGTGACAGACCAAACTCCCCGTTTAAAGGGACAGTCTACACCAGAATTTTTATTGTTTTAAAAGATAGATAATCCTTTTATTACCCATTTCCCAGTTTTGCATAACTAACACATTTATATGTGTTTATGTTACAACAAATATGAGTGGTGGCACTGTGGGCAAGTGGGCCTGGCACACACGCTGGCAGGCAGGCAACTGCAATTAGATTACACTAGCACACTGATGTTTCACAGTCAAAAAAGTTTTTTTTTTAAAT
This sequence comes from Bombina bombina, assembly GCF_027579735.1. Lineage (NCBI taxonomy): Eukaryota > Metazoa > Chordata > Amphibia > Anura > Bombinatoridae > Bombina > Bombina bombina. Next base: position 1,243,755,264 of record NC_069501.1, read on the forward strand.
TTACACTACTGTTACAACAGATATGAGTGGTGGCACTGTGGGCAAGTGGGCATGGCAAGACAACAAAAAGTATCGGTGCACATCCAACCACTTAAGTCCACTTTTTCATGGCATATTTGTATATGCTTCTGTCAGTCAAATATACTTACATAGCTTCTAATAAGATTGGGATCAACATCTCACAATAATATTGGCTTATATTTGAGCTGCAAAAACAAATATACTTCTATCTACTAAATATACTTACATAGTTCAAATAAGATTGGGATTAACATCTCGCAATAATATTGACTTATATTTATGCTGCAAAAAATTTTGCTTGTTAAAAATGCCTTTAAATTTAAATTAAAACTTCTGTCTGCTAAATATACTTACATAGTTCAAATAAGATTGGGATAAACATCTCACAATAATATTGACTTATATTTATGCTGCAAAAAATTGCCTGTTTAAATTTAAATAAAATAGGGATCTTAGTCACACAATATGATCATATTCTTCTAAGCCAGTCACCACTTACAAGGTGTCCCCATATTAGACTGGTCCTAACTAACCAGTTTCCACACTGCAGCAAGTCATGTCTACACAGTGTGAAGCTTTCTAGCTTATTAAGTATATCACAATTTATCTGGAACACACCTGGGCTGGGTGGCATGCATTAACCAAAGGGGAGGGATTTGGTCAGCTCCCTATTCAAAGATACAACAAAGGGGTTTTTTGGTTAAGCACACCACAAAAAAAGGACTGTTTTATCTTAGCACACATATTGTGGGAGTGCTACCGAAGTGACCAAAACAATTACAAGACAACAAAAAGTATCGGTGCACATCCAACCACTTAAGTCCACTTTTTCATGGCATATTTGTATATGCTTCTGTCAGTCAAAAAAGTTTTTTTTTTTAAATTTACACTACTGTTACAACAGATATGAGTGGTGGCACTGCAGGCAGGCAACTGCAATTAGATTACACTAGCAAACTGATGTTTCACAGTCAAAATTACACAGGCAAAAAAAAAAAAAAGACTGATGTTCTAGCCCTAAAAAGGGCTTTTTGGGCTGAAGTTCTAGCCCTAAAAAGGGCTTTTTGGGGTGCTGTCCTTACAGCAGAGATCAGATGAGTCCTTCAGGACTGTAGTGGACACTGAATACACTAGCCTAGCTATCAATTTCCCTATAAAATTAGCAGCAGCTACACTATCCCTCCTCTCACTAAGAATGCAGGATCAGAATGAATCTAAAATGGCTGCTGTCCAGGAGCTGGGAGGGTCTTGGAGGGAGTGTCTGCTGCTGATTGGCTGAAATGTGTCTGCAGACTGTGAGATACAGGGTCAACGTTTACTCAATGATGACGAATAGGGGGCGGATCGAACATCGCATATGTTCGCCCACTGCGGCGAACACGAACAAGCTATGTTCGCAGGGAACTATTCGCGACATCACTAGTCAACATTCACTCCTTGTTTTTTTTTTTATAAAAAATATAATCTAAAACATTTTGGGCCAGATTACAAGTGGATTGCTAACAGTTACGTGCAAGCAATATCGGGTGTATTGCAGCTGTATGAGCAACCTCAAAACTATGGTTAACTGTATTTTAAAACAGAAAAGTGACACATTACAGAGTACAGTTACACTCATAATAACACTATCTAATAAAAATTATTATAAAAAAAATTGCATAAAAAAGTTAAAAGGGCTCAAAGATATGAGGTTTTCGGTATTAGAAAAAAAAGGTATGCAAAGGGATTTCACATAGTTACATACATATACATATCTAAATATATGTATGTATGTATGTATATATATATATATATATATATATATATGTGTGTTTATGTAGTTGTATGTGTGTATATATGTATTCACATACATACATACACATATGAACATATAAATACATATACGTACAGTATATAGAGATATATAAGTGCATTGGATCCCTTTGCAGTCATATTTAATAATGTGTTAAACTATGGCCTCTATTTATCACGGTCTGTTGGACCTGATCCGAGAGTGCGGATCAGGTCCGACAGACCTCGCTGAATATGGAGAGCAATACGCTCGCCGTATTCAGCATCGCACCAGCAGCTCACAAGAGCTACTGGTGCAACGCCTCCCCCTGCAGACTCGCGGCCAATAGACCGCCAGCAGGGGGGTGTTAATCAACCCGATCGTACTTGAGCAGGTGGACAGGTTATGGAGCAGCGGTCTTTGTGACTGCTGCTTCATAACTGCTGTTTCTGGCGAGCCTGCAGGCTCACCAGAAACACGGGGCATCAAGCCCCATTCGGAGCTTGATAAATATGCCCCTATGTGTTTACTGTAAATATTTCACATCCCAATGTTCTTCACAAAGATAAATTATATATATATATAGACCTCTGATGAAGCGCAGGTACGCCTGCGCGAAACATGTCAGGTGTTCTTTTTTGCTGACTATGTCCTGTCTGGATGAATAAACACTTTTGGTATTAACAGCACCTTGGTCGCCTGAGCAGTGTTTGCTTTTGTTTCTCATTTATATATATATATATATATATATATATATATATATATATATATATATAGTCCAGAGCAAAGACAGCACTCACTGGATTTTAGTAAAAGATAACTTTTATTGAAAAAAAGTTCAAAAGCATAGTCCCATGATGTTTCGATGTCCACAGACACCTTTGTCAAATGGCATCACCCAGCTTGAGGACTGTTGTATAATCCTGACATCTGGGAGGCAGAGTATCATACATCCTATCAAGCAGCCTTATATACCCTTGAATGACATGTCAAACAATCCAAATTACGTGCGTCTGCGAGGCCACGCCCCTTTAAGGTCATTTGTGTTTCCACAGGAAACACAAATTACCTTACTTTGCAGGGATCGACTACCACAAACAAAAGAGGATTCACATCTGAACTTCATTACAACTTACTCTCCAGTACATGAACGAGTGCATAAAGCCATTCACAATAGATGGGACATTATAGGCACGGACAAACAGCTAACACAGTGGAAGAAGAGACCACCATGAGTGTTATACCGCAGAGCAAGAAACAGTCGGGTTATCCTGGTAAAGATGGACCCGAGTGGCTCATATCAGAAGGACACCTGCCTTAAACCCACAAGGATGGGATGCTTTGAGTGTGGGGACTGCATCACCTGTAATGGGATGTTGACAGGTGATACCTTCCAACACCCCCACACCAACAGGAGATTTAAGATCCGACATAGGTTGTCTTGTAAGCATTTTTGTGATCTATCTACTTATGTGTCAATGCTCCTTTTGTTACATTGGGAAAACTACTACTACTTTCAAGGAGAGGATGGCCAACCATCGCCACGCTATCATGTGCCTCCCATGAAGAGAGGGGGAGACAGAGGGAGAAAGCTACTGTAGATCAAAACCAAGTGGATCTATAACATGGACACAGTAGACCCAAGGGGTCTTAACAGCAAGATGGACTTTGGACCGTTCATTGGCTAGTATTCTTGATCTGGTGATATTGATCTTTCTATATCTACTTGTGGTAGTTGTCCCTGCATACTATTAAGGACACTGATAAGGTTTTTTATATACATATATATGTGCTTTTCAACAAAGGACATTCAAAGATTTGGGAATATAATGCCAATCTCTACAACTCTCACTCTATATAACAATGATGCGGTTCAGCTTATTATTGTGTCTATTTTTCTTTTTTTCTTCTTTACCATGTGTTGTACTATGACAGTGCTGAATGTGTTCACGCAACAGCAGCTGCAAATTTTAAAAAAACTGTTCCTTTTTCCTACAAGCAGCGTTTTTGTGCACTCATACCCTGGAGTTGTGATGGTGACATGCGCAGTTCCGAAAATGCAAATTAGCCATGTGCATGTAAGGTAAACACTGGAGGGGTATGAGTGTGTCTACATCCAATTGTGAAGGAGTGGAAAACCGTAAGGGGCGTGGCCTCACGGATGCACGTAATTTGGATTGTTTGACATGTCATTCAAGGGTATATAAGGCTGCTTGATAGGATGTATGATACTCTGCCTCCAGGATGTCAGGATTATACAACGGTCCTCAAGCTGGGTGATGCCATTTGACAAAGGTGTCTGGGGACACTGAAACGTCATGGGACTATGCTTTTAACTTTTTTCAATAAAAGTTATCTTTTACTAAAATCCAGTGAGTGCTGTCTTTGCTCTGGACTGTTTATATCTGACACATGCACCCTGGTATATGCTTACCCTAACCTGGGGTTAAAGAATGCTTATCCTTTACTTGAACTATATATATATAGAAATATAGAAATATATATTTATTAATAAATAGAACATATTCTGCTATGTGAAGAACAATGGAATGTAAAATATTCATATTTTCAAGTCAGGTTAGTGCACTTAAGGATATGTGATCAGGTTTATGCATGAGTATGGTGTTTTTCTATCTAGTGGTAGTGAGAATCCACAAGAACGTTCATAGTCTATGGGAAATACTATTCCTGGACACCAGGAGGAGGCAAAAACACTGCAAACAAGACCATAAATATCTCTCCCACTTCCCATACCCTCCAGCAGTTCTTTGCCTCCTATTATAGAGGTAGGCAGAGAGAGGTGCTCTGTAAAGAAGACTGAGGTTTAGCATGGATTGGCTCTGTGAGCCGGGGATCATATATCCATATAAATCTCATTTGAGTATTGGTATACTGTATATATATATATATATATATATATATATATATATATATATATATATATATATATATAGCTGGGTTTCATATACCTCTTTTCTGTCTATCCTGAATCCCCTGTCTGATAATATGATGTGTTTCACATTTGGGACCCAAATACCCCGCTGTGTAGTTCATGAGTATTTCTTCTCTTGCATAATGGATGACACTATGCTGCTAGCGAGTCTGGAGGAATCTTCCTCAGTGAATTCCATTGACAATAGTAAATGCATGCTATGCACATTAGTCACTGTAAACCCTTTAGCACGACTATGTAACTGTTGCCTAACATATGTCCTGACGTCTCACTCAGATTGCGGAGGAGCTCCTACGTGTCCGGCCTCCAGTAGGCCCTACAATGGCTTCTCAGGCTTCAGCTGATGCAGGCATCACTGTTCATCAGCCTGTGAATGTGACTTCTGTTGCCCCAGAATGTGAAGCAGAGAGCGGCTCAGCTCTGGCTGGGGGGAGCCGTCTAACCGATGAATTAATGGCCCAAATACAGGCAGTTGTGTCTGCTGCCCGAACGCTAGACAGGTATCAGGGAAGAGGAAGAGAAAAGAAAAACATTGTTCTCCAGCATGTAGCCCCGGTGCGTTGGTGAGGACATGACCAATAGTTATAGGTAAGCTTCTGAGGATGAACCCTTAGTTAGTTCTGAAGGAAAACTTCCTTCCTCTGACCCTTCTGATGGAGTGTCAGTAGGGAACTCCAAGGAGGGGATGATTAGGTTTAAGGTGGAGCAGCTTAGGCTCCTGTTGAAGAGCGTCCTATCTACACTGGGTGTGCTGGCATCCAAGTCGCCTGAGGAGGAACAGGTTCCAAGACTGATATCAGTATTTAGACCTAGGCCTAGGGCCCCGGATGTTTTACCTGTACCCCTGGTTATTGCTGAGTTCTTACCTAAAGAATGGGAAAAGACAGGGACCCCTTTTGCTCCTTTGTGACATTTAAGAAATCACTTCCTGTTCTAACTATCCACACAGAGGTTTAGAACAGTGTTCCTAAGGTGGATGGGGATATATTCACATTTGCCAAGAGTACTACTATCCCGCTTGAGAACAGCACATCCTTAAAAGATCCCTTAGACAGAAAATTTGAGGGACATCTCAGACAACTTTTATCCAGTTTGGTGCCCTTTTTCACCCAGCAGGCAAATAGCTGCAGTCACGGTGGCAGCCAAGTTCTGGTGTAAATCCTTATTGTAGTTGATTACCATGAGAACTTGTCTGGAAGAGATCCAGGATCATATACAGTCCCTAAGGTTGGCAAACACTTTCATCATGGATGCCAACATACAAATTATTTAATTAACAATAAGAACTCTAGCTTTGCACGTGGTCTTTGTGGGTTAAGTCATGGTCTGCGGAAAACATGTCTAAATCTAGACTTTTACTCTTGTCCTTCATGGGCAGGTCTCTATTTGGTTTGGGTCTGGGCTCCATCATTGTCATAGTTACAGGTGGAAAGGGAGCTTTCCTAGCTCCAGATAAGAAGGCTAAGCACAAGCAACGTTCTGTAGAATGTTTTCGTTCCATTCATCTGAATAGAAGTCAGAGCAACGTGGAAGTGCTTAAGATGGAGTCTCCTAGGGCAACCTGGAAGCCCACCCAGGGGTGGAATAAAAACAAGCAATCCAAGAAGTGCTCCCAAGAAAAATCAGCATGATGGGTATGCCCCCGACCTGGGAGCAGGTTGTGTGGGTGGCAGACTTTCTCTGTTTCAAAAGGAATGGTATCAATCCGTCCACAGCCCTTGGGTTCTGGACATTATCTGCCAGGGATACAGAATAAGATTTCGGTCTCATCCCAGAGGGATCGCTTTTTACTGTCAAGGGTCTCCAATCTCTTTGTGGTCCCCAAGAAGGAGGGCATATTCCGCCCATTCTTGGAATTGAAGGGACTTAACAGATTTTTTTTTTTTTTTTTTTTTTTTAATATTTTTTTATTATTAATAATAAAGTTCAGAAAAATAATGACATACAATGCTTGTGCAAGACAAATAATAGAACCACATACATGTTACAGATGATTTTGTGAAGTAGGGTACAATAAAAGTAGGTGGTCATACTGATAAGACATAGTTCCATATGCACTAAACTTTTCTTTAACTTTTCTACAATGAACTGTCCACACATTAAATGGCCGACGGGTCATCTCAGGACTCTTTAGGCCATAAACATTTGGTATATACACCAACAGCTAGATAAAATAAAAAAAAGGAAAAAGAAAAAAAAAAAAAAAAAACGAGTGTATGTAAGGAGAACAACCTCAGAGCAAATAGGAGTAGAAGGGAGAGGGGAAAGAGAGGAAGAGGGGAGAAAAAGAAAAAGGGTGCGTAGGGCCTGCAACTGTCAATCTAACTCGCCACATAATGACAGAATCATCTCAGATGTTTCCACATTTCCCAAATTCCCGAATGTAGAAATATTCTGTTACGTTGGGTGAAAATTGGGCCTTCCATTACTTCTAGATAGGTCATAGTTTTAACTACTTCCCCCCATGTGGGTGGTGTCTGCTGCCTCCATAGTCTAGCTATGGCCAATTTGGCTGAGATAAGTATATATACAGAGAGTAAGGCCTCTGAGGCCGTGGGAGTGTCTATGTTTAGGTGTAACAGAGCTGTTTGCAGGGAGGTTTCTAAGCAGGGGAGAAAAGTCCTGCATTTGTGCGAGACTGTTTGCCAGAAGGGAGCCAGTTTCGGGCACTCCCACCATATATGAGCTGGTGAACCTACCATCCCGCACTGTCTCCAACATAGCGGAGAGTTGGTCTGGGAGATTTTTTAAAGTCGGAGTGGAGTGAGATGCCATTGTGGAGAGCTTGTTTGGTTAAAGCCACTGCCCGGGCCCATACATCCTGTTCAACTCTGAAGTGGAAAGCCTTTTCCCAGGCCAATGTGTACGCTGACCTGTAGAAAGTAGGGGGATTCATCAGATCTCTATAAGACACTGATAGTGATCTGGGTGTCTTCATATCATTACTCCATCTTTTTTCCCACATAGTGGGCTCTCTGGGAGGGTGGTTCAAAAATCCCCAAGATTTTAATAAGCTTTTTAACCTCCAGAACTCAAATAGGAGAAGTTGGGGCGGATTGTAAGTATTAATGAATTGCGCCGCTGTGATGAATTGACCGTTAATAAACAAGTCTGACATGCGGTGAATACCATGGCCCTGCCACAAAAGGGGGTGGGAATCTCTAAGGGCCGCTAGCAGGCCCGTCAGAGAATGAACGGAGAGGGGTGAGGGGCGATCTGAGGGAGAGAGCGCAATCTGTCCCATAGTCGGAGGGCATGAGAGATTATCACATTCTGAATTTTGTAAGACGACCTAATGTGTTTGGGTAACCAAATAAGGTCTTGTAAGGTGAGTGGGCCGGGGAGCATAGCTTGCTCCAGGACTTAACAGATTTTTAAGTGTTCCCACCTTCTATATGGAAACAATCAGGTGCATCCCTACCCAGTACAAAATTGTTAGTTCATGTCCACAATAGACCTCAAACATGCATACCTCCACAGTCCGATCCACAGAAATCATATCTGTTTTCTCTGATTCACCTTCCTAGACAAGCATCAATTTCTGCTGCTTCTATTCAGACTGGCTAAGGCATTCAGAGTTTTCACCAAGGTGCTGGGAGCTCTGCTGGCCCGGTTCATCTGCAGGGAATTGCAGTGGCTCATTACCTTGATGACATTCTGGTTTAGGCTTTATCCTTGCCAGTGGCTCAGGACCACATGCAGAGGTTACTCTTGTGTCTTCAGGCGCATGGTTGGAAGGTCAACAGATCAGGACAGGGCAAAGCTTCAGAAGGCATGTCATCTGCTTCAGTAGCACAATTCATTGAAGTGGTAGGTCTCATGATTGCGGCATTGGATGCAAGACCATTTGCTCGCTTTCATCTGGAAACTCTACAGTTGTGTATGCACAGACAATGGAATGGAGATCATTCAGATCTGTTGCAGGTCATCTATCTGGACTCCCAGATTAGAGGGAGTCTTGCCTGGCAGCAATCCTCAACTCCAGTTCTTCTAGGGACGAGCTTCCGTCTCCTCTACTGGTTAATAATCACCACAGATGCAAGTCTGTCTGTCTGGGGTGCAGTGTGGTGTTCTCTGGAACCTGGTGTCAAGGGGACGTTTCTCTCCTGATCAACATTCTCAAGTTTAGAGCGATATACAATGCGCTTCTAACATGGCATTAATTGGGTTCTGCCCAGTATATCCTATTTAAATCGGACAACATCACGGCCTTGGCTATATCAACCATCTGGCTACATCAACCATCAGGGAGGCACACAGAACCCCCTGGTGATGCAGGGGTTACATCAACCATCAGGGAGGCACACAGAGCTCTCTGGTGATGCAGGAAGTGTCTTGAATCCTGCTGTGGGCGGAGAGAAATTAATGTTAAGTTTCAGCTATCCCCACCCCAGGTGTAGAGAATTGTGAAGCGGATTTCCTGAGCAGACAGATTCTCCCCTCAGGGGAGTGGTCTCTGAATCAGGAGGTATTTCTGGAGGTAACACGCAGATGGGGTGTTTCAAACATATATCTGATGGCTTCCTGGTTCAATGCCAAGTACTGAAGTATGGATCAAGGTCCAGGGATCATCGGGCAGAGCTAGTGGACAATCTAGCAGTCCTATGGAACTTCAACCTGGTTTATCTGTTTCCAACAATTATCCTTCTGCCCTGGGTGGTTGCCTGGAGTAAGTAGGAGAGAATACCAACTATTTTGATAGCCCCTGCATGGCCACGCAGGACTTGGTATGCAGGCCTAGTGCATATTTCGTCTGCTACTCCTTGGCGGTTGCCTCTTTGTCAAGATCTACTGATTTACCAAATCCTAGATATTCTGAGGTTGACTGCCTGGAGATCAAATGGTTGATTTTAGCTCAGAGAGACCTCTCTAACAATGTGATTGATACCCTTATTAAGGCTTGCAAGACTTTCACCAGACGCATCTACTACAAAATCTGAAGGACTTACCTACACTGGTGTGACCAGCAAGGTTTTTCTTGGTGTAGAGTGAAGACTCCGCATATTCTTGAGTTTCTCCAGGAAGGTCTGGAGAAAGGCCTGTTGGCCAGTTCTATCAAGGGTCAGATCGGTTCTGTTTCACAAAACGTCGACTAGTTTGCCAGATGTTCAAGAGTTTGCTCAGGCTCTGGCCCGAATTAAACCTGTTTTCAAACTTAGCTATTAAGGTTCTTCAGAGAGTTCCAATTGTGCTTCTGCATTCTGCTGATATCAAGTTACTCACTTGGAAGGTGATCTTCCTATTGGCTGTTTCCTCTTCTCACAGAGTATCAGAGCTTTCAGCTTTGATGTGTGATCCTCCGTGTCTGGTGATTCATCAAGATAAGGCTCTGTTGAGGACTCAACCAGGCTTTCTAATTAAGTTGGTAAATACTCGTAACATCAACCAGGAGATTGTGATTCCTTTACTTTGTCCTACTCCGTCACTCTCCAAGGGAGACTGTTACACAATTCAGATGTGGTCAGAGCATTGAAATTCTATCTTCGCGCTACTAAGGTTTTTAGTCAATCTTCATCCTTATTCATCCTATATACTGGATAGCTCAAGTGGCAGAAGGCCTCTGCTGTTACTACTTCCTTTTGGTTGAGAAGTCTAATTAGTAGAGCTTACAGGGAAGCGGGTCAGGAGCCCCCTTCGAGAAACACATGCAGTGTCTACTACTTGTGCCTTGATAAATGAGGCCTCAGTTGAGCAGATCTGCAAAGCTGCAACTTGATCTTCGCTTCACACTTTCAAACAATTTTACAAATTTGATGTTTTTGCTTTTGCAGAAGTTTCCTTTTGGAAAAGGGTTCTACAAGCAGTAATGCCTAGTACTTAGATCTGCCTTCTCTACTTCTTCCCTCTCAAACAATCATGATTTCCACAGCTTGGATATTGGTTTCCCATAGGTTATGAATGTTCTCATGGACTCTCACTATAGAAGGAAAATAAATGTATTCTTACCTGATAAATTAATTTCCTTCTTGACAGTGAAAGTCTGAAGCAGTTGTTTTATGCACCGCTGTACCGCTTGTATCTATCTACACTTTTCTTTATCCTTGGCTGAACTACTGGATGGTAGGGTAAGTGGGAGGGATACTTATGGTCTTTTTTGAGGTGTGTTTGCCTTCTCCTGGTGGCCAGGAATAGTATTTCCCATAACTTATGAATGGTCTCATGGACTCTCACTGCCGAGAAGGAAATTCATTTATCAGGTAAGCATACATTTTAATTTTTTCCCACTGTCTTGCTCCACTAAAGTATATGGGGGAATACGTTAAAGTGGTTGTGATATACAAAATCCGTCTGTTTGCACATGTCAGGGTAGCGTGCAAGCGTAAACTTTTAACTTGTAAAATGAGTGCTACCCGCCGCGCATAAATTCCTTATGTCTAGCAGAGGTAGCGTACTGCTCCATTCGTAATTTAGCCCTTTATAAATAAATGAAAACAAGTGCTCAATATAGTATATATAAATGAAATACAAAGGACTAGTTTAATTGGTCCAAGGGCCCAGATTCTCTAAAGATCGGTGCACACACATGTATGCAAACACACACACACATACATGCACATATACACAGTTACACACACATACATGCACATATACGCACACATACATGCATATATACGCACACATACATGCACATATACACACACATACATGCACATATACACACACATACATGCACATATACACACACATACATGCACATATACACACACATACATGCACATATACACACACACATACATGCACATATACACACACATACACATGCACTCTCTGAGTAGAGGCTCCTGGTAACTAGAACTTCCCTACTGCTCTGTGTGTGCCCTGCGCTGTATTTTCCCAGGGCTGGTGAAGATAGTAACTTATCTAATGTAACTCTAGGCAAAAAGTGTGATTTGTTATGCATAAATATACAACTTTTCCTAATCTTGAGTTATTTTATTAATGATTTGTAGACGTTTTATAATTTGGTTTTCTGGGGAACTTGTTAGTATTCACATTATGGGCCAGATTGTAAGTGTAGATGTATTTAATGCTCCTGCTTGCAAGATAACTACGCGCATATTAGTTGAAAGTTAAAAGTTATCGTTTGTGAGCTATCCCGATGCGCGCAATAAGCGAACATAGAATATTGCACACATTTTAACATAGTCAATGGAGTAAAAAAAGTGAAAAAAAATCCTAACCTACTTTTGTGCAAACCCGATCTCATATTCTCTAGTGCGCTTACCCCGAAAATATGAATATGTCACATTCAAATGTTTTTCACATAGCAGTATATATATTCTTTATATTCATAAATACAATTTCTACATACAGTGGGGTAAAAAAAAGCTTTCATCTGGAAACTCTACAGTTGTGTATGCACAATGGAGATCATTCAGATCTGTTGCAGGTCATTGACGGCTTAGTACATGGAGCCCATAAATAGGTATAGATATATACTGTACCAAAATTCTATCAGATATACAGTGGGGCAAAAAAAGTATTTAGTCAGCCACCAATTCTGCAAGTTCTCCCACTTAAGAAGATGAGAGAGGCCTGTAATTTTCATCATAGGTATACATCAACTATGAGAGACAAAATGTGGAAACAAATCCAGACAATCACAGTGTCTTATTTGGAAAGAATTTATTTGCATATTATGGTGGAAAATAAGTATTTGGTCACCTACAAACAAGCAAGATTTCTGGCTCTCACAGACCTGTATCTTCTTATTTAAGAGGCTCCTCTGTCCTCCACTCATTACCTGTATTAATGGCACCTGTTTGAACTTGTTATCAGTATAAAAGACACCTGTCCACAACCTCAAACAGTCACACTCCAAACTCCACTATGGTGAAGACCAAAGAGCTGTCGAAGGACACCAGAAACAGAATTGTAGACCTGCACCAGGCTGGGAAGACTGAATCTGCAATAGGCAAGCAGCTTGGTGTGAAGAAATCAACTGTGGGAGCAATAATTAGAAAATGGAAGACATACAAGACCACTGAAAATTTCCCTCGATCTGGGGCTCCACGCAATATCTCACCCTGTGGGGTCAAAATGATAACAAGAACGGTGAGCAAACATCCCAGAACCACACAGGGGGCCTAGTGAATGACCTGCAGAGAGCTGGGACCAACGTAACAAAGGCTACCATCAGTGACACAATATGCCACCAGGGACTCAGATCCTGCAGTGCCAGACGTGTCCCCCTGCTTAAACCAGTACATGTTCGGGCCCGTCTGAAGTATGCTAGAGAGCATTTGGATGATCCAGAAGTGGATTGGGAGAATGTCATATGGTCAGATGAAACCAAAGTAGAAATGTTTGGTAGAAACACAACTCGTCGTGTTTGGAGGAGAGAGAATGCTAAATTGCAACCAAAGAACACCATACCTACTGTGAAACATGGGGGTGGCAACATCATGCTTTGGGGCTGTTTCTCTGCAAAGGGAACAGGACGACTGATACGTGTACATGAAAGAATGAATGGGGCCATGTATCGTGAGATTTTGAGTGCAAACCTCCTTCCATCAGCAAGGGCATTGAAGATGAAACGTGACTGGGTCTTTCAGCATGACAATGATCCCAAACACACGGCCCGGGCAATGAAGGAGTGGCTTCGTAAGAAGCATTTCAAGGTCCTGGAGTGGCCTAGCCAGTCTCCAGATCTCAACCCCATAGAAAACCTTTGGAGCGAGTTGAAAGTCTGTGTTGCCCAGTGACAGCCCCAAAACATCACTGCTCTAGAGGAGATCTGCATGCAGGAATGGGCCAACATACCAGCAACAGTGTGTGACAACCTTGTGAAGACTTACATAAAACGTTTGACCTCTGTCATTGCCAACAAAGGATATATAACAAAGTATTGAGATGAACTTTTGATATTGACCAAATACTTTTTTTCCACCATAATTTGCAAATAAATTCTTTCCAAATCAGACAATGTGATTTTCTGGATTTGTTTCCACATTTTGTCTCTCATAGTTGAGGTATACCTATGATGAAGAATTACAGGCCTCTCTCATCTTTTTAAGTGGGAGAACTTGCACAATTGGTGGCTGACTAAATACTTTTTTTGCCCCACTGTATATCTGATAGAATTTCGGTACAGTATATATCTATACCTATTTATGGGCTCCATGTACTAAGCCGTCAATTAATCCGACATTGTATATGCGGATAATCTCGCTGTTACTCGCCGCGGGTGAAATGGTGTCCGTGTCACTATGTACTAAAAATCCACCCAGAAATAGAGACGTCTAGCCCGCTGCGAGCAGTTATTGATACATTTGAAGCCTCACTTGCCACAACTAAGCTAATGTACTTAAATGTCAGTAGAATTGTATGGACAATTATTAACACGTGAAATGCAAGGTGTCAGAAACATCATAGTAGTCACGGGAACATAATTTGTCTACTATAAAAGTGCAACTTTTCTTTTTTTTAAATGTTTATTTATTATCCAACAATTGGCACAGTTATACAATAATACAAGGAGAGAGAGAAAAAAAAATGAAAAAAAAAAGAAGAGGGAATAACCGGGATAATCAATGTCTTCAGGTGTTCATACAGAATTACATAACGTACCATGGTACAAAACAAAATCCAACATAAAGTAATCAAAGCACCTAAACCCAAAATTTTGAACCCCGGTTCTTAGTGAATGCTTGTTGGAGTTTTCCTTAACCAAGAAAAAAAAAAAGAAACAGGATAATCAGAAGCTTCAGGTATTCATGCAAGACTACATAAAGTATCATGATACATAACAATATCCAACATGAGGTTAATAAAGCACCTTAACCTTGAGCTTTTAAGACCAAATTCTTAGTATATACCTATTGTTGGGGTTTTCTTTATCTTAAACAGAGAAAAAACAATATTAGGAAAGAGAGGGAGAAAAAAAAAAAAAAAAAGGGGGGAGGGGAGGGAAGGGGGTAGGGAGGAAAAGGGTGGGGGGAGAGAGGAGGGGGGAAGAGAAGATCCAGGAGAGAGGGGAAAGAAACAGGGAAGGGAGGGAAGGAAGGGAGAGACCGGAGAGACAAGGACCTTCTCCCACCTCCCCCCAACGCGAGACCAGAGTGTGAGAGAAAAAGGAAGAGAAGGAGAGGGGGGGGGCATCCCAGAGGATCTCCAATAGGCAGCTTGTTCCCTCCATATTACTTAATCATTACCAGGCACCCAGCAACACCAGTTCTGAATTTCTAAAAGGGAATATTAAGTCATTCATCTCTGAAATAGGTAATGATTTGATGAAAATTGACCATTTACCAAAGAATTTTTTTAATATCTGAGTCATTATCTAGATTGCTATCCCTTTGTTCTAGTAAGCATTGTTTTTTCAGAGAGTTTTTTATCTCTGGAATCGTTGGGGTCGCTCTCAGTTTCCATTTTTTGAAGATGAGATATCTGGTTGCCAAGATAGAGAGGAATATCAGTTTATTCCATGAATTAAGATTCTTGGGGCCAAAGACAATCTGTATCTGAGAGAGACTCACATGAGGGATTTTGAGGGTTTTATTAAGCCAGAACTCTAGTTTCCACCAGAGGTGCCTTATTCTGGGGCAACTCCAGATCATATGCATTAAATCGACCGCAGGAAATGAACATTTTGGGCACCTATTGAAGCTGAGATTGTGAATTGTGTGGCCCTTTTTGGGAGTAAAGTAAGAATTGTGCAGAAGTTTAACGTGTATCTCTCTCCAAGTGGCTGAAAGAGTGACCTGGGCCACCTTGCGGATTGAAGACTGAATAATTTTTACGTCAATACTGGCATGTGGAAGCAGCTGATTCCATAACATGGTGATTTTCTCTAGCACTGCTTCACCTTTGCCTGATTTGATTAGCTGATAACAAGGTGAGATAGAGCTAATACCGCTCTTAAACAGAGTGACCCAGCTTCTCAATCTGCCCAGATTCCAGCTCCAACCGGTCTCTTTCATAAGCTCGAGCAAGAAATGTCAACTTTGCAAGAAGGCAAAGAATTCCTTGTTATTGATTTGAAATTCTGTTTTCAGATTCTCAAAAGATTTAGCGCACCTCCTCTCTATATCCCATAGTTGTATCAGCCTATTCAGCCCTAGAGTGTGCCATTTCTTAAATATTGCAGAGTTTACTCCGGCCGGGAATTTTGGGTTTCCCTGTAATGGGAGATATTGAGAGACTTTACAATTTAGGGACAGTAAGTTACTCACTTTCCACCAAGCCTTCAGAGGATTGGAAAAGGATTTAAGCCTTTTGATTTTACCTGGTAATTCAGTAGGCGGGCAATGAATTAAAGCTAGTGGTAAGTAGGGATAGCAAATATTTTCTTCCAAAGAATTGTTCGTGACATAATCACTGTGAGAGATCCAGTCAACCACCACTCGGACCAGAAAGGCGTAGTTATATGACCGGATATCTGGGAGTTCAAGACCTCCACTATCTTTTGGGAGGGAGAGTTTGTTTAAAGAGATTCTTGGCCTTTTCTCCTGCAAAAGAAATCTGCTGAGCGCACTGTTAAGACAGCGTACATCTCTTTCTAGAAGAATTAATGGAATATTCTGTAATACATATAGGAGTTTGGGAAGCAAAATCATTTTGAATAAAGCAACCCGTCCAGAGATAGACAGTGGCAAAGATTGCCAAATTTTAAGTTTCTCTCTAATATTTGTTAGTATTGGAAGGAGATTGAGATTATACAGCTCACTCGGAAGGGAGGGAATCATGATTCCTAAATATTTGAGAGAATCTCTGGTCACAGTGAAGGGGATATCCGGGGGTGAGTTGTTGTTTTGTCTGAGCCATAGCAACTCTGATTTTGCTTCATTGATCTTATAGCCCGAGAAGGATCCAAATTGGGTGGTAATATCTAATAGTTTAGGTATGCTAGTTTTGGTATCTGAAAGATATAAGAGTAAGTCATCAGCATATAGAGCGATTTTTATGACCTGTTTGCCCATTTTAATACCTGGTAGTAGTTGTCTGACCATGATTGCCAGCGGTTCAATCGAGACATCGAAGAGCAAGGGGGACAGGGGACACCCCTGGCGTGTTCCCCTTCCGAGGATTATCTGTGGATACGATAGATAGTTAACGATCAGAGTTGTATAGGGTTCTTTGTACAGATTCATAATAAAATTGAGGAACTCACCTCTGAAACCAAACTTGGCCAGAGAGGTGAAAATATGATCGAAATGTATTGAGTCGAATGCTTTCTCTGCATCAATCGAGACAATAGCCAGGTCAGGTGCCTCTCCGTCCCCATTACCCTCCGACGCCCCCATTGTCCTAAAGTACTCTGTGATAGTCAAGGCCTCCCTGATTTTTGCTGAGGAGTTACGTCCTTGGAGAAACCCAGCCTGGTCTGAGTGAATGACAGTGGCCAGTGGAGCCTGGAGGCGCCCAGCAATGATGGAGCACATGATCTTATAGTCTCCATTTAAGAGGGCTATGGGCCTGTATGATTCTTTTAGGGAGGGATTTTTTCCAGCCTTCAAGATTAAAATAGTATTGGAGGCAGAAAAAGAGGCAGCTACAGGCTCTCCCTTGACATACATGCTATTATATAGATTCTTAAGATAGGGAGTAATATCAGTATTAATGATTTTATAAAACTCGTTTGGGAGGCCGTCTGGTCCGGGGGCTTTATTGGTAGCAAGATCTGAAATAACTTTTGTTATCTCTGCTTCGGTAATTGGGGCGTTAAGAATGCCAGCCTCCTCAGTTGAGATTTTAGGACAAGTTATTTTACTCCAGAATTGAGATGCTTGTATGAGATCTGAGCTCCTTCGTGTATATAGGTCCTGATAGTAACTGACAAATACCTTTGCTATCTCAGCCAGTTTATCAAGAAGGGTACCCTCCTGCTGAATGCTCTTGATAAGAGATGACTTTTTCTCTCTTTTGACCAGGTTCGCCAATAATTTACCTGATTTGTTTCCAAACCTGTGCATTCTCGCTTGGAGTCTCAAGTCCCTCTGTGTCTCCTGAGAGATAGCAAATGTGTCTCTGGTATTTTTAGCCCGAATGTATTTTGCCCAGTTTATAGGTGACTTTTCAAGTAGGTAAGAGTTGTACGAGTTGATTACTGAATTAGTAATTTCTCTCTCTCTTAATCTTAATATCCTGGATCTTTCAGCACTGAAAGCTATGATTTTGCGCCTGAGGACCGCCTTGGAAGCCTCCCAGAATATCAGAGGGGAGTCAATATGACCCTGGTTATGATGGAGGTACTCAGAAAACTTAAGTTTGAGCCAGTTTTTAAATTTCAAGTCATTCGCGAGAAAGGAAGGGAAAACAAAGCATGGTGATCTATCTTTATGCAAATTGGATTGGATTTCCAGTGAAATAGGACCATGGTCAGAGAGAAAGATTGGTAATATACCCGTCTTTACTTCTGATAAGATTATTCTATCTTTAATGAGAAAGAGATCAATTCTGGACATCGTTTTGTGAGCTCTCGATAGACATGTGAAGTCCCTGACATCAGGGTTTTGAAGCCTCCAGGCATCTCTTACTGCAAGGTTATGCATGATTGATTTTATTAACTTGGTTTCTAAATTATCCCGCTTTTGTTTAGCCAACTTATTGGAGATTCTAAGTCTATCAAGTGGATAGTGTGGGGACATATTAAAATCACAGCCAAGAATTAAATGCCCCTCTTGAACTGCGAGAATTTTAGCCTGAAGTCTGGACCAGAAAACTGGGTCCAGTTTGTTGGGGGCATATAAGTTACACAAGGTATAAATTGTTTTATAAATTTTTACTTTAATTATCAGTTTCACTGTAAATAGTTTCTAAATTAATTTTTTTGCCAATCAGGATGGCCACCCCCCTCCGCCTCCGATCTCCCAAAGAAAAGTAGATTTCTCTCACCCAAGAGGTTTTGAGTTTCAGGGACTCCTCAATTGACAGATGCGTTTCTTGTGAAAAAGCTATATCAGTCCCTAATTTCCTAAGATGTGTAAGGATAGCCTTCCTTTTAATGGGGGTGGAGATCCCACCCACATTCCAGGAAATTATTTTAAAATTTGCCATTTGATATTATCTAGAATCTCTGAATGTAATCCGTACGGGGGGAGAAGGGGGAAGGGGAGGGGAGAAAAAAAAAAGAAAAAAAGAAAGGAGAAGGGAAAAAAGCAACGGGCAGGGAAAAACATTAAAGCAGACATATCCTATTTTTAGCCTGATAACTATGAGCTTAGAGTGTTAGCATCCTTCAAGTATTGTTCTACCTCTTGTATAGTGTTAAAAATATGGACATTCTCAGCCTCTGTAATTTTAAGTTTTGCAGGGTAGATGATGGTAGCTTGATACCCCTGTTGAATTAATTTGGTGCAGATGGGAGCTAGTGTCTTTCTTTTGGATGTTGTTTCTGCTGAGAAGTCCTGGAAAAGGAGAATTTTAGATTCCCCAAGTGTAATGGGCTGATTTCTTCGATAGAACTGAAGTAGTGTAACCTTGTCTTGGAAGTTTAATAGTCTTGCGATCACCGGTCTGGGTCTATGATTACCTTTGTTGTCCAGTCTTAGTCTGCCTATTATGTGTGCCCTTTCAACTAGTATTGGGGGATGGTCAGAGGGGATTTTAAGAAGTTGAGGTAACAGCTCAGAAATAAAGGAGTTTAAATCCTCATAACATTTGTCCTCTGGGACCCCTATTAGTCGGATATTATTCCTACGGGAGCGATTCTCGAGATCTTCGAGTTTAGCTTGTATTGTAGTGATAGAGAGATTGGTGGAGTCTAGATTGGTGTTGTGTAGAGTAGTGAGATCCTCAAGATCTGACACTCTCTGTTCAATTTCATTAATTCTGTTAGCAAACTGTTTAACTTCCTGTGATAAGAGTGTGATGTCCTGTCTGATTTCAAGTTTAAGTGTGTCAAAATTAGGGGCCAAGGCTTCCGATATTTTAGTAACCAGAATTTGCATGTCAAATGAATCGTTCGGGCGAGGTACCATAATATCTGATTCATGAGTTTCAGGCAATATGCCTGAAGTGTTCTTTGCCTTCCTATCTCTTGGTCTCAAAGCCATGACTGGTGAGGGAGTCTTAGAGTGTAGGTGGAGAACTTTATCCATGTGTCAAACTCGCAGGGGAAAACTTATTTGGGGAGAATTCTCTCAGTGCATAATATAGGGGAAAAAGGAAGCTGGGGGGTGGGGGGGGTGAAGATTGTGAGGGAGGTGGGGGGCAGGGGGTGACTTAATTAATCTGATCCTTAGGCGAAAAAAAGAGAAGGAAGGAAAAAAAAAAAAAAAAAAAAAAAGGGAAGGAACAGAAGTGAGTTAAGTGAATTAGGGCTCGCTCACCAGACCATGTATGCCAGAAAAAGAAAGAGAAGAGAAAAAAAAGATCACCAAGCTAAGCAGGATATTTACCTAATATTGCGCTAAGCTTGTAATAATCTTATGGGTTATTTTAACAGAAGACTGAGGAGTGCATCATTGCACAAACACCAAGTCAAATGTAAGTTAACAATGTCAAAGAGAAAGGACTTCACAGAGCTATATACAGTGGAGATGTAACCCAAGCTAAATCAAGTATTTAATACAATATGAATATAAATGCAATGCAATGTTGTGGCAGAGTGAGCTTCAACCCACAGTTATTAAAGCCTTTTAGGGGTTCAACTCCGTATTCAAGTTAATTGTATAGACTGCAACAATTATCAAAATTTATCACCAAGCTAAACAAGATATTTACCTTATATTATGCTAAGCTTGTAATAAGCTTATGGGTTATTTTAATAAAAAGCCAAGGAGTGCATCATTGCACAAACGCCAAGTCAAAAGTAAGTTAGCAATGTCAGAGAGAAAGGACTTCACAGAGCTATATACAGTAGAGATGTAACCCAAGCTAAATCAAATATTTAATACAGTGTGTATACCAATGTAATGCAATGTTGTGGTAGAGTGAGCTTCAGCCCACAGTTATTAAAGCCTTTTAGGGGTTCAACTCTGTATTCAAGTTGGTTGTGTAGACTGAGACAATTACCAGAAATTTTTACAACAGCAGAGACTGAATGTTCCTAGATCAGAGCTCAATAAGCTTAATTATGCTATTTTAAGTGGAAGGATGTTTTGCCTCTTAAGCTGTAATATAGCTCTAAGGTAGCGCCCAAGTGAATACAGAACTGCTTAGGTTAGCAGTGGGTTGCCATTTGTGGGTCTAGAAGCTATAAATTTGTCTTCGGTGTGGAGTGGAGCAGCGTACCATTAGTGAGAACCAAGGTCAGAGAAAAAAAAAAAAAAAAAAAGGCTATTTCATAAATTCAACGAAAATGCAGAATTAAATAACACAGAGGGATAAGATGATCTTATGTTACAATCTAGGTAAATCTAGGTGTTAATTTTGTAGGCTAAACAGAGTATTGACAGAATATGCACTGCGTTAAACAGCATTTACATTCTTATGAGTGCATTTGATCTTATTGTGTTTAACAAATTATAAGCTAGGTACTGGAATAGATTGCTTAGCTATCTTTTCCCATATGGTCCTAGTCCAATATTCAGGTTCAAAGTTTTTTTTTTTTTTCTTTTTGAGTCCCAATCTGCTGAGAGGTCCAAGGAGCAAAGAGATAGACCCAAAAAAAAGAGAAAGTTCTTTTCAACAAGCCCAGTCAGTTAAGAGACTAGTATTTAGTAATCCTTAGGAATTTCTAGCTAGATAGCCGTTATATATATATATATATATATTTTTTTTTTTTTTACAGGGAAGATCCAACTTCCACTTTAGCCTTCGTTAGCCCCCTCCATCTCTCTCGGCTTCCAATTCCCCCCTCCACTAAATGCTGCAGGGTAGAAAATCCAGAAGAAAAATTCCAACACTGTGTATTAAGGTAAACACTCACCCCTTCGTGTAGCAGTTTATCGTCCAAACACTCGTGGTCAGTCCCTGCTGCTTCCTGTAAACACGGCCCAGGTAAGAATAGCTCTGGTGCTGCCTTTCCGAGTGCAAGCGTAGTCAGCTCCCCTCGCGCAGCACCGGTGGGAGGGGAGAGCGTGGAGCGTAATGCCGGACTAGACACCAGAGCCAGATGAAGGACCCACCCCTAAACCGGATCCCCGCTCCAGCGCCGGGACCGGCTCCCTCCCGCGCAGCACCGGTGGGGGAGGGAGGGGGGAGAAGGCACGGACCGGCCACCCACACAGCAACTGAGACCGCAGTTGGTGGCAAGTGAAGGCAAGGTTAGACAACGTGTCCAAGTTTCGTCTGGGAAGTCAGTTGGCAAATAGGGAGGGGGAAAAGATTTTGCCTCAAGCAGGGTATGAAAAGTTCCACAGAAAGGGATGGGGGGAGAGTCTCAATCTTCTGAGAAGAGGTAGGACAGATAAAATGTAAGCCTGCTTTAGATGCGGGTAAGCAATTAAATACTACCCGTTGCAGAAGTCCGGTAAGTGGGGTTGCAAAAGCCAGTGGGTTGACAGGCCACTGTAAGGGTTCCGGATCGTTCTTCTTTGAATATCCTAAGGAGAGTAGCCCTCAGCTTGGGGCAAGGCACGAGGGATCCACCGCCAGCGTCTAAAGGACTGGAGCTATGTCCTGGACCACACCTGTAGAGCGCACCTGTGCAGGCACACCTGTTTGGCTCCACCTCCACCGGAAGCCTCCTAAAGTGCAACTTTTCTAAACAACTTTATTATTGTTCAACATTTTTTGATCAGTTCATACAGTGCGTTTATTTTTGTAATATTTTTTACAAAAATGTATAATTTACACCTATTGTCAAATATTATTATATTTATAACTTCATTAAAAAAAACAGAAATGAAAGATTACTAGACAGCTGTCATTGGCTCCAAATAATCTTCTGTCTCTCGATACAGGTGTAATATGGATTCACGATTAAGACGGAATCTTTGTATGATCTCTCAGTCAGAAAGGCCATGCAAACCAACCCGTGGAAGGAATATAGAGGGGGACACGAACGCTCCTTCTTCTAACTAATCGATTTGCAACATTTATTCCAGTATTCTGTCTTCTAGAAACAAATAGAGAAGGTTCTCCATAGCTGCTGAAATCAACAATGTAAGTACAATGATGATATTACTGCCTTTTATATATGTCTAGACTGGCGTATACATTGGCTTTCCTATTGTTTTGTACCTTGCCCGCCACCTACAAGGTGGCGAGGCAAAAATAACGAGGTGGGAGCGGAAAATGTAGCAAGCGGATAAATAGATTTTTTAGTACATTCGTTTATTGCGAGTTCGTGGTCAAATCTGTCTATTTACAGTGAAAAATGGAGAGGTAGCAAGCTTTGGCGGATAAGTACGCTCGCAATTTTAAAAATGCGGTTTTGAACATAGTTGACGGCTTTGTACATATCGGTGTGCAAGTTTTGACGTGAAAATATTTGCGGGAAGCTTGCTGACTGCTTAGTACATGGAGCACTATAGGAAAAAAAAAAAAAAAAAAAGAAGGGAAGGAACAGAAGTGAGTTAAGTGAATTAGGGCTCGCTCACCAGACCATGTATGCCAGAAAAAGAAAGAGAAGAGAAAAAAAAGATCACCAAGCTAAGCAGGATATTTACCTAATATTGCGCTAAGCTTGTAATAATCTTATGGGTTATTTTAACAGAAGACCGAGGAGTGCATCATTGCACAAACACCAAGTCAAATGTAAGTTAACAATGTCAAAGAGAAAGGACTTCACAGAGCTATATACAGTGGAGATGTAACCCAAGCTAAATCAAGTATTTAATACAATATGTATATAAATGCAATGCAATGTTGTGGCAGAGTGAGCTTCAACCCACAGTTATTAAAGCCTTTTAGGGGTTCAACTCCGTATTCAAGTTAATTGTATAGACTGCAACAATTATCAAAATTTATCACCAAGCTAAACAAGATATTTACCTTATATTATGCTAAGCTTGTAATAAGCTTATGGGTTATTTTAATAAAAAGCCAAGGAGTGCATCATTGCACAAACGCCAAGTCAAAAGTAAGTTAGCAATGTCAGAGAGAAAGGACTTCACAGAGCTATATACAGTAGAGATGTAACCCAAGCTAAATCAAATATTTAATACAGTGTGTATACCAATGTAATGCAATGTTGTGGCAGATTGAGCTTCAGCCCACAGTTATTAAAGCCTTTTAGGGGTTCAACTCTGTATTCAAGTTGGTTGTGTAGACTGAGACAATTACCAGAAATTTTTACAACAGCAGAGACTGAATGTTCCTAGATCAGAGCTCAATAAGCTTAATTATGCTATTTTAAGTGGAAGGATGTTTTGCCTCTTAAGCTGTAATATAGCTCTAAGGTAGCGCCCAAGTGAATACAGAACTGCTTAGGTTAGCAGTGGGTTGCCATTTGTGGGTACAGAAGCTATAAATTTGGCTTCGGTGTGTAGTGGAGCAGCGTACCATTAGTGAGAACCAAGGTCAGAAAAAAAAAAAAAAAAGGCTATTTCATAAATTCAATGAAAATGCAGAATTAAATAACACAGAGGAATAAGATGATCTTATGTTACAATCTAAGTAAATCTAGGTGTTAATTTTGTAGGCTAAACAGAGTATTGACAGAATATGCACTGTGTTAAACAGCATTTACATTCTTATGAGTGCATTAGATCTTATTGTGTTTAACAAATTATAAGCTAGGTACTGGAATAGATTGCTTAGCTATCTTTTCCCATATGGTCCTAGTCCAATATTCAGGTTCAAAATTTTTTTTTTTTTCTTTTTGAGTCCCAATCTGCTGAGAGGTCCAAGGAGCAAAGAGATAGACCCAAAAAAAAGAGAAAGTTCTTTTCAGCAGGCCCAGTCAGTTAAGAGACTAGTATTTAGTAATCCTTAGGAATTTCTAGCTAGATAGCCGTTATATATATATTTATTTTTTTTACAGGGTAGATCCAACTTCCACTTTAGCCTTCGTTAGCCCCCTCCATCTCTCTCGGCTTCCAATTCCCCCCTTCACTAAATGCTGCAGGGTAGAAAATCCAGAAGAAATGCCAACACTGTGTATTAAGGTAAACACTCACCCCTTCGTGTAGCAGTTTATCGTTCAAACACTCCGTGGTCAGTCCCTGCTGCTTCCTGTAAACACGGCCCAGGTAAGAATAGCTCTGGCGCTGCCTTTCCGAGTGCAAGCGTAGTCAGCTCCCCTCGCGCAGCACCGGTGGGAGGGGAGAGCGTGGAGAGTAATGCCGGACCAGACACCAGAGCCAGATGAAGGACCCACCCCTAAACCGGAACCCCGCTCCAGGGCCGGGACCGGCTCCCTCCCGCGCAGCACCGGTGGGGGAGGGAGGGGGGAGAAGGCATGGACCGGCCACCCACACAGCAACTGAGACCGCAGTTTGTGGCAAGTGAAGGCAAGGTTAGACAACGTGTCCAGGTTTCGTCTGGGAAGTCAGTTGGCAAATAGGGAGGGGGAAAAGATTTTGCCTCAAGCAGGGTATGAAAAGTTCCACAGAAAGGGATGGGGGGAGAGTCTCAATCTTCTGAGAAGAGGTAGGACAGATAAAATGTAAGCCTGCTTTAGATGCGGGTAAGCAATTAAATACTACCCGTTGCAGAAGTCCGGTAAGTGGGGTTGCAAAAGCCAGTGGGTTGACAGGCCACTGTAAGGGTTCCGGATCGTTCTTCTTTGAATATCCTAAGGAGAGTAGCCCTCAGCTTGGGGCAAGGCACGAGGGATCCACCGCCAGCGTCTAAAGGACTGGAGCTATGTCCTGGACCACACTTGTAGAGCGCACCTGTGCAGGCACACCCGTTTGGCTCCACCTCCACCGGAAGCCTCCTAAAGTGCAACTTTTCTAAACAACTTTATTATTGTTCAACATTTTTTGATCAGTTCATACAGTGCGTTTATTTTTGTAATATTTTTTACAAAAATGTATAATTTACACCTATTGTCAAATATTATTATATTTATAACTTCATTAAAAAAAACAGGAATGAAAGATTACTAGACAGCTGTCATTGGCTCCAAATAATCTTCTGTCTCTCGATACAGGTGTAATATGGATTCACGATTAAGACAGAATCTTTGTATGATCTCTCAGTCAGAAAGGCCATGCAAACCAACCCGTGGAAGTAATACAGAGGGGGACACGAACGCTCCTTCTTCTAACTAATCGATTTGCAAGATTTATTCCAGTATTCTGTCTTCTAGAAACAAATAGAGAAGGTTCTCCATAGCTGCTGAAATCAACAATGTAAGTACAATGATGATATTACTGCCTTTTATATATGTCTAGACTGGCGTATACATTGGCTTTCCTATTGTTTTGTACCTTGCCCGCCACCTATTGTTTTGTACCTTGCCGACACGTGTTTCACCCCCTCATCTGATAGTTAGACAGGGCTTTGTCAGGGCGTATGGATGAGATCAAGAGCGTCCCTTTTTATGGTGATACATTTCTTGCGCCCCTACTGACAGGTGAAAGAAAATGCTATTCATTCTAGTAACTTTTCAATGTAGGGAAAACTAAAAGAGTGATAAAGGATAGAAAAACACTTTGAAAACTTCCATGCCTGCAATCCTGACTCTCTCCAATTTATAGGCATAGACAGAGGCATAACAAATGGTAGAGGGGGAGTCAATGGCAAGACCCTCTTAAGAAAGGAATGTAGATGGATATCTATTTTGGGTACCCAACTTCCTAATGGCTTGAATGATAAGCTAGATATGGCATGCTTCCTATAAAAAATTGTTCCATTTCTTATCTAACTAAGAACTCTATGCTAACTTTAGCAGTTCTTATATCCTGCTAATCAATGTGTTGGCATTTTTGTAATATACATATATTTGTTGTTTGTAAATCCTCTTGCCTTTGGCTATAAACATTGGGTACCTTAGCAAGTATGATAAATCTTAAAATGCCTTTTGAAAAGTTACTAGAATGGATAACATTTTCTTTCACCTGTCAGTAGGGGCGCAATAAATATATCAGCATTGGCTGACTGGATAACGTGGTGTAAGCACCTTACTTCAGTGTATCCTCCTGAACACACACTTGGATGCGGAGCCGCTTTCTAGAGCATGGATGTTGAGAAGCAAAGTTCTATCCTGAAGAAATGAAAAGAAACAAAAGTTTCCAACTAGCTGAGTAATCTTCAGTAAGGTGTAGTATACATCTTGTTTAAAGAGCACCTTGCCATGTATAGCACGAAGCTGCCATTGTATCCATATGGGAACCGGCGCTATTACTTCTATTGAAAGACTGTGATTATCAGTGACGTTGATTCATGCTGATACATAGAACTTACATCTTGACACAGTCGATATGGATTAACCCTATGTGCTTTTACGGCTGCTCTATGGCTATATGCCTTGCATAAAACACTTATCTGGCTTATTCATGTTATTGGACTATCTATACTAATTACGATATTTCCATGCCTGCTATAGCTTGTTAACCACATGCATATACTGCTTTTCCTTGCATATGTATTATTGTTGAATAGGGTAGTGTCAGAGTATATAATATATAATGACCATGCTCATTTCACTATGTGCAGAGTGTTATGGCTCTAAGACATTTGGTGATGAGAGAAAAAAAAAAAAAAAAGATAAAATCTAAATAGCTGGATAAGC
This sequence comes from Bombina bombina, assembly GCF_027579735.1. NCBI lineage: Eukaryota > Metazoa > Chordata > Amphibia > Anura > Bombinatoridae > Bombina > Bombina bombina. The sequence continues at coordinate 1,243,782,519 of NC_069501.1, forward strand.
ATAGTACTGAAATTACAGGAAACCCCTTTGATTATTTAGAGTAAATAGTCTGTGTTTTGAGTGGAGGATGTGCTCAAGGGTCCTTTGGAATTTGTCACCTAAATCTTTGTGACTTCAGAGCAAGACATGTGCTGCAGACACGTGTGATGACAACAGTTCTATCTCACTGAATCTCTGACATTTGAAGACGTATTGCAGACATACAGCTGGGGGGAAGATGACACAAATAGTGATGTCGCGAATAGATCGCTGGCGAATAGTGCGCGGCGAACATAGCATGTTCGTGCTTGCCGCGGCGGGCGAACATATGCAATGTTAGGTCCACCCCCTATTCGTCATCATTGAGTAAACTTTGATCCTGTACCTCACAGTCATCAGACACATTCCAGCCAATCAGCAGCAGACCTTCCCTCCCAGACCCTCCCACCTCCTGGACAGCATCCATTTTAGATTCATTCGGAAGCTGCATTCTCAGTGAGAGGAGGGACAGTGTAGCTGCTGCAGATTTAATAGGGAAATTGATAGCTAGCCTAGTGTATTCAGTGTCCACTACAGTCCTGAAGGACTCATCTGATCTCTGCTGTAAGGAAAGCACCCCAAAAAGCCCTTTTTAGGGCTAGAACATCAGTCTGCTTTTTTTTTTTTCTTTCCTTTGTAATCTAATTGCAGTTGCCTGCCTGCCAGCGTGTGTGTCAGGCTCACAGTGTATACTGTGCCCACTTGCCCAGTGCCACCACTCATATCTGGTGTAACAGTAGTGTACATTTAAAAAAAACCCACATTTTTTTGACTGTGAAATAATAGCAGTCAGTTTCCTTCACATGTGTGCGTTTCAGGGCCTGTCAGGGCACAGTGTCACACCAGTGCAACTCATATCTGGTGTAACAGTAGTGTACATTTAAAAAAAACCCACTTTTTTGACTGTGAAATAATAGCAGTCAGTTTCCTTCACACGTGTGCGTTTCAGGGCCTGCCAGGACACAGTGTCACACCAGTGCAACTCATATCTGGTGTAACAGTAGTGTACAGTTAACCCCTTAACAACCGAGGACGTGCAGGGTACGTCCTCTAAAAAAAGTCCCTTAAAGACCAAGGAAGTACCCTGCACGTCCTCGGTCTGGAAAGCTGCTGATCCTGATCACTTCCAGCTGATTTCCGGTTATTGCAGGATGCCTCTATATCGAGGCATCCTGCAATAACAAATTTTAGCCCTCCGGTGCAGAGAGAGCCACTCTGTGGCCCTCTCTGCACCGGACATCGATGGCAGCATTCGTTGGTGGGTGGGAGCTGAAGTGGGAGGCGGGTGGGCGGCCATCGATGAGGTCTAAGTGAGAGAGAGGGGCGGAATCGGGGGCGGGATCGCCGGGGGTTTCTGATGTGTGAGGTGGGAAGCTGATCTCTACACTAAAGCTAAAATGAACCCTGCAAGCTCCCTACAAGCTACCTAATTAACCCCTTCACTGCTGGGCATAATTCACGTGTTGTGCACAGTGGCATTTAGCAGCATTCTAATTACCAAAAACCAACAGCAAAGCCATATATATCTGCTATTTCTGAACAAAGGGGATCCCAGAGAAGCATTTGCAACCATTTGTGCCATAATTGCACAACCTAAAGTTTGTGAAAAAGTTGACTATTTTTTTTAATTTGATCGCATTTGGCGGTGAAATGGTGGCATGAAATATACCAAAAAGGGCCAAGATCAATACTTGGGGTTGTCTACTACACTACACTAAAGCTAAAATTAACCCTACAAGCTCCCTACAAGCTCCCTAATTAACCCCTGCACTGCTGAGCATAATACACGTGTGGTGTGCAGCGGCATTTAGCGGCCTTCTAATTACCAAAAAGCAACGCCAAAGCCATATATGTCTGCTATTTCTGAACAAAGGGGATCCCAGAGAAACATTTACAACCATTTGTGCCATAATTGCACAAAATATTTGTAAATGATTTCAGTGATAAACCTAAAATTTGGAAAAATTTAAAGTTTTATTTTTTTATTTGATCGCATTTAGCGGTGAAATGGTGGCATGTAATATAACAAAATGGTCCTAGATCAATACTTTGGGTTGTCTACTACACTACACTAAAGCTAAAACTACCCCAAAAAGCTCCCTACATGCTCCCTAATTAACCCCTTCACTGCTGGGCATAATACATGTGTGTTGTGCGCAGTGGCATTTAGTGGCCTTCTAATTACCAAAAAGCAATGCCAAAGCCATATATGTCTGCTATTTCTGAACAAAGGGGATCCCAGAGAAAAATTTACAACCAATTATGCTATAATTGCACAAGCTGCTTGTAAATAATTTCAGTGAGAAACCTAAAATTTGTGAAAACATTTGTGAAAAAGTGAACAATTTTTTTTATTTGATCGCATTTGGTGGTGAAATGGTGGCATGAAATATACCAAAATGGACCTAAATCAATACTTTGGGCTGTCTTCTAAAAAAAATATATACATGTCAATGGATATTCAGGGATTCCTGACAGATATCAGTGTTCCAATGTAACTAGCGCTAATTTTGAAAAAAAGTGGTTTGGAAATAGCAAAGTGCTATTTGTATTTATGGCCCTATAACTTGCAAAAAAAAAAGCAAAGAAGATGTAAAAATTGGGTATTTATAAACTCAGGACAAAATTTAGAAACTATTTAGCATGGGTGTTTTTTGGTGGTTGTAGATATGTAACAGATTTTGGGGGTCAAAGTTAGAAAAAGTGTGTTTGTTTCCATTTTTTCCTCATATTTTATAATTTTTTTTATAATAAATTCTAAGATATGATGAAAATAATGGTATCTTTAGAAAGTCCATTTAATGGCGAGAAAACAGTATATAATATGTGTGGGTACAGTAAATTAGTAAGAGGAAAATTACAGCTAAATACAAACACTGCAGAAATTTAAAAATAGCCTTTTTCCCAAACGGACAGAAAATGGAAAAGTGCTGTGGTCATTAAGGGGTTAAAAAAACAACACTTTTTTGACTGTGAAATAATAGCAGTCAGTTTCCTTCACACGTGTGCGTTTCAGGGCCTGCCAGGGCACAGTGTCACACCAGTGCAACTTATATCTGTGTAACAGTAGTGTACATTAAAAAAAAAAAACTAGAAATTTGACTGTGAAATAATAGCAGTCAGTTTCCTTCACATGTGTGCATTTCAGGGCCTGCCAGGGCACAGTGTCACACCAGTGCAACTCATATCTGGTGTAACAGTAGTGTACATTAAAAAAAAAAACAAGGAATTTGACTGTGAAATAATAGCAGTCAGTTTCCTTCACGCGTGTGCGTTTCAGGGCCTGCCAGGGCACAGTGTCACACCAGTGCAACTCATATCTGGTGTAACAGTAGTGTACATTAAAAAAAAACCTAGAAATTTGACTGTGAAATAATAGCAGTCAGTTTCCTTCACACGTGTGCGTTTCAGGGCCTGTCAGGGCACAGTGTCACACCAGTGCAACTCATATCTGGTGTAACAGTAGTGTACATTTAACTGTAATAGATTGAATAGCAGTTAGTTGTCTGCAAGCGTGTGTGTCAGGCCTACAGCGTCTACTCTGCCAACTTCTGCCAGTGAACAGTGCCACTGATATCTGTTGTCACAGTAGCTTGCACACATTGTACCACTAATTGACAAAAAAATGACAGGCAGAGGCAGGCCACCACGCAGGGGCCATCGTGGTCATGGTGCTGTGATTCCCTTTGACCCTAGAATAATGCCCAGTGTTCAGAAGCCACGTACCCTGAACTCAAAAAGTTCTGAGGACATAGTTGACTGGCTAACACAGGACAACCAATTTTCTACAGCTTCAACTTGGAACCTTGACGCACCATCCTCCTCCAGCTTAGCTTCGGGCACCTCTCAAGTTACCACTCGCCCGCCTGCCGCCACCACCAACACTAGCACCACAGCCACTTCACTTGATCTGTCAGAGGAGTTATTTACACATCAGTTGGAAGAAATGAGTGATGCACAACCATTATTGCCAGAGGATGTAGATAACAGGGATATGTCTCAGTCAGGCAGCATTACACACATGGACGTATGGTGTGATGATGATGATGTTGTACCCGCTGCTGCTTCCTTTGCTGAGTTGTCAGATACAAGTGAAGCGGTTGATGACGATGCGTCCGTGGATGACACGTGGGTGCCCGCTAGAAGAGAAGAAGAACAGGGGGAAAGATCAGATGGGGAGACAGAGAGGAGGAGGAGACGAGTTGGAAGCAGGGGGAGGCCCTCGCAAGGAGCTAGTGGCATAGTCAGACAACATGCATCGGCACCCGGGGTCAGCCAGACAGCATGCCAATCAACGCATGCTGTTGCCACCACCAGAATGCCGTAATTGCAGAGCTCAGCAGTGTGGCATTTTTTTGTTGAGTCTGCCTCTGACAACAGTGATGCCATTTGCAACCTGTGCTAAAAGAAACTGAGTCGTTGGAATTCCAACACCCACCTAAGTACAACTGCTTTGCGAAGGCACATGATCGCACATCACAAACGCCTATGGGATCAACACATGAGTACAAGCAGCACACAAACTCAAAGCCGCCATCCTCCTCCTGGTCCAGCATCTTCAGCCACATCAACCATTGCTGTCCTCCTTGCCCCCTCTCAACTATCAGCAACTCTGTCTCTCACCTTGAGCAGTTCCTGCTCATCTGCCTACAGTCAGGTGTCTGTCAAGAACATGTTTGAGCGTAAGAAGCCAATGTCACAAAGTCACCCCCTTGCCCGGCATCTGACAGCTGGCTTGTCTGAACTCTTAGCCTGCCAGCTTTTACCATACAAGCTGGTGGAGTCTGAGGCATTCCAAAAATTTGTAGCTATTGGGACACCACAGTGGAAGGTACCTGGACGAAATTTCTTTGCACAAAAGGCAATCCCCAACCTGTACTCGATTGTGCAAAAGGAAGTAATGGCATGTCTGGCACACAGTGTTGGGGCAAGGGTCCATCTGACCACTGATACCTGGTCTGCAAAGCATGGTCAGGGCAGGTATATCACCTACACTGCGCATTGGGTAAACCTGCTGACGGCTGCCACGCATAGAATGCGTGGCTCTGCAGAGGAGTTTGTGACACCGCCACGACTTGTAGGCAGGCCTGCTGCCACCTCCTCTACTCCTCCTACTCCATCCTCTTCCATAACCTCTTCCTTGGCTGAGTCCTCTTCTGCTGCTGCGTCTTGCTCCACATCAACGGCACCCCCCCAGCTCCCCAGGTACTATTCCACATCCCGGATACGGCAGTGTCACGCCGTCTTGGGGTTGACTTGCCTGAAAGCAGAGAGTGACACCAAACCAGCACTCCTGTCCGCCCTGAATGCACAGGTGGATCAGTGGCTGACTCCGCACCAACTGGAGATCGGCAAAGTGGTTTCTGACAACGGAAGAAATTTGTTGGCTGCATTGAATTTGGGCAAGTTGACACATGTGCCGTGCATGGCACATGTGTGTAATCTGATCGTACAACACTTTGTGCATAAGTACCCAGGCTTACAGGATGTCCTGATGCAGGCCAGGAAGGTGTGTGGCCATTTCAGGCGTTCCTACACGGCCATGGTGCACTTTTCAGATATCCAGCAGCGAAACAACATGCCAGTGAGGCGCTTGATTTGGGACAGCCTGACACATTGGAATTCAACACTCCTAATGCTCAACCGCCTGCTCCAACAAGAAAAAGCTGTTAACCTGCTCCAACAAGAAAAGCTGTTAACGACTATATGTATGACCGGGGTGCTAGGACTGCCTCTGCGGAGCTGGGAATTTTTTTGCCACGTTACTGGACTCTCATGCGCAATGCCTGTAGGCTCATGCATCCTTTTGAGGAGGTGACAAACCTAGTCAGTCGCACTGAAGGCACCATCAGCGACATCATACCATTTGTTTTCTTCCTGGAGCATGCCCTGCGAAGAGTGCTGGATCAGGCCGTAGATGAGCGTGAAGAGGAAGAGTTGTGGTCACCATCACCACCAGAAACAGCCTTATCAGCATCGCTTGCTGGACCTGCGCCAACGCTGGAAGAGGATTGTGAGGAAGAGGAGTCAGAGTAGGAATGTGGCTTTGAGGAGGAGGAAGACCAACCACAACAGGCATCTGAGGGTGCTCGTTGTCACCTATCTGGTACCCGTGGTGTTGTACGTGGCTGGGGGGAAGAACATACCTTCAGTGAGATCACTGAGGATGAGGAACGGGACATGAGTAGCTCAGCATCCAACTTTGTACAAATGGGGTCTTTCATGCTGTTGTGCCTGTTGAGGGACCCTCGTATAAAAAGGCTGAAGGAGAACGACCTGTACTGGGTGTCCACGCTACTAGACCCCCGGTATAAGCAGAAAGTGCCTGAAATGTTACCGAATTACCACAAGTCGGAAAGGATGCAGCAGTTCCAAAATAAATTAAAAAGTATGCTTTACACAGCGTATAAGGGTGATGTCACAGCACAACGGGAATCTAACAGGGGAAGAGGTGAAAGTAATCCTCCTCCTCCCAGGACCACGCCGGCAAGGACAGGACGCTGTACAGACGTGTTGTTGATGGAGGACATGCGGAGCTTTTTAAGTCCTACGCATCGCCACAGCCATTCGGGGTACACCCTTAGAGAACGACTCGACCGACAGGTAGCAGACTACCTCGTCTTAACTTTAGATATCGACACTCTGAGGAGTGATGAACCCCTTGACTACTGGGTGTGTAGGCTTGACCTGTGGCCTGAGCTATCCCAATTTGCGATAGAACTTCTGGCCTGCCCCCCTTCAAGTGTCCTGCCAGAAAGGACCTTCAGTGCAGCAGGAGGTATTGTCACTGAGAAGAGAAGTCGCCTAGGTCAAAAAAGTCTAGATTACCTCTTCTTTATTAAGATGAATGAGGGATGGATCCCAAAGGGACTGACAGTGGGCGATACATTCAACTAAAAAAGGCCTGATGAGATGAGCTGCCTTGGGCTAAAAATGGTCCACACGCTGCTGTATTTTATCTCTGAATGCCGGATGACTTGCGTGACCTATCCGCCACCAACTAGGGTTCAAGCTGCAATGTTTTAGGGCACTTTCTGCCTGAAAACAGACATCAATTTTTCTACAGCAGCGGCTGCAACAATACCTAATTTTTCAGGCATGTGTACATGCCTATTTTTTCTGGCCTCTGGTGCTGCACTGTGGCTTCAAAAACTAAACCAAAAAAAAAGGCACATAACAGGGATTAAACTGATAGGAATATTATTACTTAACACACCTTATAATAACACAGAGAGAGGCAACGCAGAGAGGGGGGTCTGAAGAAGAGGAGTCAGAGGAGGAAGGTGGCTTTGAGGAGGTGAAAGACCAAACACAGCAGGCGTCCCAGGGGGCTTGTTGTCACCTTTCGGGGACCCTTGGTGTTGTACGTGGCTGGGTGCAGGAAGAGACCTTCAATGACATCAGTGAGGACAAGGAATGGGACATGGCTAGCTTGGTGTCCAACCTTGTGCAAATGGGAAGTTTGCGGTTGTGCAAATGGACTGTTTGCGGTTGTTTGTGGTGCGTTAAATGGGGAGTTTGGTCTGTCACTGTGAAGCGGGCGTAACCCTTACACTACCTGATCGATACAACATCATACCTGATGTTTTAAAGAACGTTATTCCAAACAATTTAGGATTGTTAGGTGATTTATGCCCTTTATGGATTAAAACCAGACTCTGCATCAACTATGTAATTTTCCATTGGAGTTTTGCCATCGATCCCCCTCCGGCATGCCACAGTCCAGGTGTTAGTCCCCTTGAAACAACTTTTCCATCACTATTGTGGCCAGTAAGAGTCCCTGTGGGTTTTAAAATTTGCCTGCCTATTGAAGTCTATGGCGGTTCGCCCGGTTCACCCGTTCGTCAACATTTGCGGAAGTTCGCATTCGCCGTTTGCAAACTTAAAATTTTATGTTCGCAACATCACTAGACACAAATAAAAATAAATATTTTTTTTTACAATGGGAACAATGCCAATAGTTTGTGTGTGTTTGAAATAATTCAAATAACCCATATATCTATCTATCTATCTATCTATATATATATATATATATATATCTATATATATATATATATATATATATATATATATATGGAACTAGAACATATTATATTAAAAGGAAATTACAATAAACCCACTGTTAAAAGACAGCATAGAAATTAATACATGTGTGTGCATATATATAACATAATTTTTCTATTTTTCAAATGGACCATAGAGAAATGCATGCAGGCAGAACTGGTTGAAAATGTTAAACATGCTATATTTGCATGAATACCATATTAGATGTATAAATGCCATTAATTTCAGAATAATTAACAGGATAAATTATTTTTAATATAATATATTGATGTTTCATATCAAAATGATCAGAAAATTCATAAGATACTACCCTATCCAAAACAAATATTGTGAATAATTGTTGCAGGAAGTTATGATCAAATGAATAACCACTTCATAGAAATAATTAAGTTGTTAAAAATGCTGATTAAATGTATTGCTGTGTTGTATGTCTGCTGCCCCCGAGTGGCCAAAATCCAGGAGGACAGTTAAGGGAATTAACTGTTCAAAAGATGCGTTTCCATGGTGAACATGTTCAGCTTCGTAAGGGCCAATTAACAAAGCAGGTTCTGAAGGGCCACCCATATTCCACACCTATGATTACAAGAATAAAAGTTGTATGCAGGAGAGGGGAAGGGAGACTGGCTGCTGATTTTTTAACTGACTGAACTGTTGCGTGGGAGACAGTCAAGCTATAAAACAAAGTGGGCCATACTTCTCCTTATCCATTGCAATTACACTTATTTTATATGAGGTGGGACAAGTCTTGAAGCTGAATATCATCTTAAGAGATTGCTATAGCAAATAAATTTAAAGAGCACTCAGAATTTTAACTGTGCTCATAATCTGGTATAAGGCTAAGTTTGTATCTTGCATGTTAAATAATTCATCTGTGTAAAATATAGGATATATATATATATATATATATATATATATATATATAGTTATCTTAGAATTGGTTTTAATTATAAGCAATTAAGAATTGCTCCAATCTAAATAAATAGACATTTAAATAACTGTTCATATTAAGAATATATGTACTTTAGTATCCAAGTTAGAATTGTATTAGAATCAAATTTTATCTAAATAACTGAGTATACATATATTGACCTATTGTTTGATGTAAGCACTGTTTAGAATTGTGCCAGTCTGAATGTTTAGTAGTTTATATTTAGCCTCATTCACCTAGATTTAGAGTTTTGCGGCCGAAGGGGTGCGTTAGCTATGCGTCTTTTTTTCTAGCGCTGCTTCTAAACAACGCTGGTATTTAGAGTTCTCTGAAGGGCTGCTTTAGGCTCCAAAAAGGGAGCGTAAAGGCATATTTACTGCCACTTCAACTCTCAATACCAGCGGTGCTTACGGTAGTGGCTAGCTGGAAAAACGTGCTTGTGCACGATTCCCCGATAGGAAACAATGGGGCAGTTTGGGCTGAAAAAAAAACATAACACCTGCAAAAAAGCAGCTTTCAGCTCCTAACGCAGCCCCATTGTTTCCTAGGGGGAAACACTTTCTAAGTCTGTACCTAACACCCTAACATGAACCCCGAGTCTAAACACCCCTAACCTTACACTTATTAACCCCTAATCTGCCGCCCCCGCTATCGCTGACACCTGTATATTATTATTATCCCCTAATCTGCCGCTTCGGACACCGCCGCAACCTACATTAACCCTATCAAACCCTAATCTGCTGCCCCTAACACCGCCGACCCCGATATTATATTTATTAACTCCTAATCTGCCCCCCCCCACGTCGCCGCTACCTTACCTACACTTATTAACCCCTAATCTGCCGACCAGATTTCGCCGCTACTCTAATAAAGTTATTAACCCCTAAACCGCCACACTCCCACCTCGCAAATCCTATAATAAATAGACTTAACCCCTAATCTGCCCTCCCTAACAGCGCCGCCACCCAACTTCAAGTATTAATCCCTAATCTGCCGACCGGACCTCGCCGCTACTCTAATAAATATATTAACCCCTAAAGCTAAGTCTAACCCAGCCGGGCACCGATGGACCAAAAGAGGATATCCGGAGCGGCAGAAGTCTTCATCCTATAGGGCAGAAGAAGACATCAGGACTGGCAGACATCTTCATCCAAGCGGGATCTTCTATCTTCATCCATCCGACGAGGATGCGGCTCCATCTTCAAGACCACTGGCGCAGAACATACTCCTTGCCCGACGACTACCCGGCGAATGAAGGTTCCTTTAAGTGACGTCATCCAAGATGGCGTCCCTCAAATTCCGATTGGCTGATAGGATTCTATCAGCCAATCGGAATTAAGGTAGGAAAAATCTGATTGGCTGATTGAATCAGCCAATCAGATTCAAGTTCAATCCGATTGGCTGATCCAATCAGCCAATCAGATTGAGCTTGCATTCTATTGGCTGATTGGAACAGCAAATAGAATGCGAGCTCAATCTGGTCGTCCGATGGATGAAGATAGAAGATGCCGCTTGGATGAAGATGTCTGCCGGTCCGGATGTCCTCTTCTGCCCGGATAGGATGAAGACTTCTGTTGCTCCGGATGTCCTCTTTTGGTCCATTGGTGCCCGGCTGGGTGAACATGGCTCAAGGTAGGAAGATCTTCAGGGGAGTAGTGTTAGGTTTATTTAAGGGGGGTTTGGGTTAGAGTAGGGGTATGTGGGTGGTGGGTTGTAATGTTGGGGGTGGTATTGTGTTTTTTTTTACAGGCAAAAGAGCTGATTACTTTGGGGCATGCCCCGCAAAAAGCCCTTTTAAGGGCTGGTAATAGAGCTGTTAACTTTTGTAATTTAGATTAGGGTAGGGAATTTTTTTTATTTTGGGGGGGCTTTGTTATTTTATTAGGGGGCATAGAGTAGGTGTAATTAGCTTAAAATTCTTATATTCTTTTTTTATTTTTTGTAATTTAGTGTTTGTTTGTTTTTGTAATTTAGTTTAGTTTATTTAATTGTATGTAATTGTAGGTAATTTATTTAATTTATTTGTTGATAGTGTAGTGTTAGGTTTAATTGTAACTTAGGTTAGAATTTATTTTATAGGTAATTTTGTAATTATTTTAACTAGATAGCTATTAAATAGTTATTAACTATTTAATAGCTATTGTACCTAGTTAAAATAAATACAAAGTTGCCTGTAAAATAAATATAAATCCTAAAATTAGGGGTTAATAAGTGTAGGTAAGGTAGCGGCGATGTGGGGGGGCAGATTAGGGGTTAATAAATATTATGTAGGTGTTGGCGATGTTAGGGGCAGCAGATTAGGGGTTCATAGGGATAATGTAGGTGGCGGCGGTGTGCGGACAGCAGATTTGGGGTTAAAAATTTGTATTATAGTGGCGGCTATGTGGGGGGGCCTCGGTTTAGGGGTACATAGGTAGTTTATGGGTGTTAGTGTACTTTAGAGTACAGTAGTTAAGAGCTTTATATACCGGTGTTAGCCCAGAAAGCTCTTAACTACTGACTTTTTTCCACGGCTGGAGTCTTGTCGGTAGAGGGTCTACTGCTCACTTCAGCCAAGACTCTAAATACCGGCGTTAGGAAGATCCCATTGAAAAGATAGGATACGCAATTGGGGATCTGCGGTATGGAAAAGTCGCGGCTTGAAAGTGAGCATTAGACCCTTTCCTGCCTGACTCTAAATACCAGCGGGCGGCCAAAAGCAGCGTTAGGAGCCCTTAACGCTGCTTTTGACGGCTACCGCAGAACTCTAAATCTAGGCGATTGTGTTAACTGAATGCAATTCAATTGTGAGTAATGCTGGTTTTAAAGATAAATTTGCATGAGCTTTGCATAGCATATTTGAAATAGTTTTTGTTTAAACGCATGTCATGGGCACGATCCGATAAACGTCATAGTTTGCGGCGCAAGCGAGGGAACCCGCGTCGCCCGCAGTTTCAGCTCGCAACTCGAGCTATCCCATATACGGCGCCGTCAGATGCTAAAGTGCCGTAAGTCTCACAAACCAGCGATGTCCAGAAATCTGCGCAAGTACAAATTTCTGGCGTCGCCAGTGACTTACGGCACGTTAGAAACTGCCGGCGCCTACAAAACCTGACTAAAGTCTAAATCACCCGCACTGTCTAACACGCCTCCCTAACATAGCCCGACACGTCTAACCCTCTATCCGCTATCCCCCCTCACTATCCTAACAATAAAATATGTATTAACCCCTAAACCGCCGCTCCCAAACCCCGCTGCAACCTAATAAAGTTATTAACCCCCAACACCGCCGCCAGCTATATTAAATCTATAACCCCCTAAAGTGAGCCCCTACCCCACCGCTATCTATTTTAAAATTATTAACCCCTAATCTAATCCCCCTACACCGCCGCCAGCTATATTAACTATATTAACCCTAATTATATTAGGGTTAATATAGTTAATATCGTTATTATAATATATATATATATATATATATATATATATATATATATATTAAGTATAACAACCCTATCTAACTCTAACATCCCTAACTAAACTCTTATAAGATAAGATAGCTACAATATAATTAATAATTACATTATAGCTATGTTAGGGTTTATATTTATTTTACAGGTAAATTGTTAATTATTTTAACTAGGTATAATAGCTATTAAATAGTTATTAATTATTTAATAGCTACCTAGTTAAAACAATTACCCAATTACCTGTAAAATAAATCCTAACCTAAGTTACAAATACACCTACACTATCAATAAATTAAATAAACTACAAATATCTATCTAAAAATACAATTAAATAAACTAAACTAAATTACAAAAACAAACAAACACTAAATGACAAAAAATAAAAAAAAGATTACAAGATTTTTAAGCTAATTACACCTATTCTAAGCCCCCTAATAAAATAGCAAAGCCCCCCAAAATAAAAAAAATCCCTACCCTATTCTAAATTAAAAAAAGTTCAAAGCTCTTTTACCTTACCAGCCCTTAAAAGGACCTTTTGTGGGGGCATGCCCCAAAGAAAACTGCTCTTTTGCCTGAAAAAAACCCCACAATACCACCCCCCAACATTACAACCCACCACCCACATACCCCTAATCTAACCCAAACCCCCCTTAAATAAACCTAACACTACCCCCCTGAAGATCTCCCTACCTTGTATTCACCCAGCCGGGCTGAACTCCTCATCCGATCTGGGCGATGTCTTCCAGCAAGCGGCAGTGAAGTCTTCTTCCATCCGGGCGATGTCTTGAAGCAAGCGGCAGAGAGTCTTCTTCCATCGGCGATGTCTTCAAGCAAATCGGCATCTTCAATCTTCTTTCTTCGCTCCTCCACTGCAGAGCATCCATCCGGCACGACGACTTCCCGACGAATGAGGTTCCTTTAAATAACGTCATCCAAGATGGCGTCTGTCGAATTCCGATTGGCTGATAGGATTCTATCAGCCAATCAGAATTAAGGTAGAAAAATCTGATTGGCTGATTCAATCAGCCAATCAGATTCAAGTTCAATCCGATTGGCTGATTGACTCTTATTCTGATACTTACAAATATATATTTCAATGTGTTCATAGTTATTTACTAATAATAAAGAATTCATGTATTTATATTAATTTTATTGTCTTAGCAAATGTATGTTTGATTGTGGGTTTTAGTTTAAAGAAATATTGTTAAATATATCAGTTATAACCCAGCCATATACTAACATATTATTTGGAGAGTACTACTAAGATTTTTATAAATATACTGACATATTATATGGAGGCGCTGCGTGAGATATTATAAATAATTATTATATTCATATAGTATATTTGTGGTAAATAGAAATTATTATAGAAGAGATTTTTTTTTCATATTTCGAAAATATAGAAGTTTTTTTTTTTTAAATTGAAATATTGATTTTCATGTCCAAGACTAATATTAATATTCTGAAATATTCTTAAAAATTGATTTTTTTGAAAAATTGATAAAAATATAAATTTTTCATATTTAAAAATTTATCAAAAATATAAATTTTTCATATTTAAAAATTCATAAAAATATTAATTTTTCATATTTCAAAATTCATAAAAATATTAATTTTTCATATTTCAAAATACATAAAAATATACATTTTTCATATTTCAAAATTAGTCAAAAATATACATTTTTCATATTTCAAAATTCATAAAAATATTGATTTTTCATATTTCAAGATTAATAAAAATATTAATTTTGTCATATTTCAAAATTGATATTTTGAAGATATATTTTTTTTCCCCTCTCTCTTATTGGTCAAAATTGGATTAGCGTTTTTATCTTATTGAATACAACACTAGGATAACGATGTCTTCAGCAAAAATTAATGCTAGCATTTCTGTACAAGACGAAATTGTACCCTCCCCAAAATACTCTGTCCATGAAGTGATTCAGGAAAAAATGCTCAAATTAGAAGCCATGAACCACATCATGAATAGACTTGACATTGGGGACGATGTCTCCATGTATATTAATGAGTGTAAAGATAAGGCCAAACATTTAGTTAGAGATATGTGGTTTGAAGATGGGGATTTATACCAAATGTTACTGCAACTTAATAAATGCACAGAATCTAGGGGGCATGATGAATTAATTTTCTAAACTTGGCCGATCCTAATGTATTTGAGCTGTGAGATGTCTAACCAAATGGCAGGACAAGACAGGCAATTAGGGCGGCTAAGGGATGAGACTAATTCATTACGAGAATTTCAAGATGCTTTTATTCAGGCAAAGGTATAGGTTTTCCACGCTAGCCAAAAGGCTTCTGACTTAAATAAATATAATCAGGAATTAGTGGCTGATTTTAAAGCTTTCGAAGAAGAATATGAAAAATGCCAAGATGAAAATAAAACTCTAAAAATTAGATACCGTGAGGCTGAAAGAGGGTATGAACAGGAAATAGATAAATTAAAGAGACAAATTAACAGTTATAAGGACTGGGACAGAAATGAGTTTCAAGATACCAGGCGGGAAGATAGACAAAAATACCCAAACCATAGCCCTAATATAGGCCCAGAGAAAAATGTTTCCCCTAGGCAACTACCTAACTTTGGGGGCCCATAAGATTATTACACCGCAGATAAAGAGGGTAGTTACTATAATGGGTCAGAAAGAGGGGCTAGATTCTCAGGCAGCCCAGATAGAAATACACGGGTAAGATTTCAGCAAAATAAAGATAGGACAAATGAAAGACACCCTACCTCAAACAATAAGTCCCCAGTAAGATCCAGTGATATACGAAATAAAGTGTATGACACCCCACAATAATTAAATTCCTAAAGAATACAGTACGCCCATTTTCCAAAGGGGGGTCCACTTCCATAATTGACCACTTAGAGGCCTTTGAAAACGCTTTAGCAATAATGAGTGTTACAAGGGAGCAGTTAAAAATTTAATTTCTACCCTGGGTATTTGAAAGTAAACATCACAAATTCTTTGCTTCACTTAGCTTCACTAAAGGATATGAATATTCATTCCTGGAATTAAATAAAATGACAATGCAGAAAAGAATTCGAGCAACATCGCACTAAAACTGCCGCGAAAATAGCTGTATATGGTTTAAAATGTAGTCCAATCGAGTTCCTTTCTGTATTGAAGAATGCGTACAGCATGGCTGAAGATGATCCCATATTTGAAGGCACAGAGTTTGTGAATCTATTTTTTGAAGCACTGCCCACACCCATCAAAATTAACTTAGCTAGAGATTTTGGTGAGAACTGTTCATTGGAATGGCTGATCAAAGAGAGTACAAAGTTATACTCTATTCAGCAGTCCAGTGAACAGGGGGATAAAAGGGAGAAAAAGCCCAGTCCTAAAATAGTGGCCGAAACTAGG
The DNA here is from genome assembly GCF_027579735.1 of Bombina bombina. Classification (NCBI taxonomy): domain Eukaryota; kingdom Metazoa; phylum Chordata; class Amphibia; order Anura; family Bombinatoridae; genus Bombina; species Bombina bombina. Next base: position 1,243,798,361 of record NC_069501.1, read on the forward strand.
ATGTCACCTAGCCACCTAAGTTTAGAGTCTAAAGAGAAAACCTACGCGGAAGTGCCAGAGAAAACAGACCAAATGAGTGTAGGTCACTGTGACACCCAGATTTTGTATTCTATGGGAGAGGCAAATTAGTGTTTCAGAAGTTTATAATTTCTGACCTTTCTTTACCTGTAAGGGTAAAAGAAATTTATCAGTCCCAGCAGGAATTACAACATCGCTAGACACCTGCATATTCACAGCATATGGCAATTGCTGGTTTGATTTCAGGGCTGCAATTTCATCCTGAAATACTTCAGGGTCCCCCTTTAATCTGCTCCAGAGGCAAGAGTTAATCAAATCTATTTGTATGGCATATCTATGTAAGATATAATTGCCAATGTATATTTGATTGTGGGGAGTATTTAAAACTAAAAACATGTGCTTCACTGACTTATTACCTATAGGTACAGATAATAAGCACTTAGCTGTGATGTTGTAGCTTTCAAACCTGTTATCCAGGTTGTGGACCCAGTGGTCTTGGGGAGAAAGATATTTAATCACTTTAGGTTCAGCTATCTGTGCTAACAAGCCTTCGCTTATATAGCTAGCTTCCTGTTTTAAGTTCAATTTGGCATATTTTGTTCTGCCAAGGTCATGCACTTGTATAGGGATAAATAGATCCTCTTTAACTCTCTCAATCCCTGCGAGGAATTGAGCGTGCCCCCCCCCCTTAGGGATTTTATGATCCCCCTTGTGGAGAGATATGGTTAATATATCGCCAAGTATTACCATCAGAGCCACTTAAAGGAGTCTGATCATCTATCTGTAAAATAGTGATTTCAGGTACAGAGTTATTCATGAAATGAATCTCCACAGCATCTGGTTTCTCTTCCACCACATTACAGCTGGGGGGAAGATGACACAAATAAAAATAAATACATTTTTTTTACAAAGGGAACAATGCCAATAGTTCATGTGTGTTTGAAATAATTCAAATAACCTATATATATATATATATATATATATATATATATATATATATATATATATATATATATATATGGAACTAGAACATATTATATTAAAAGGAAATTACAATAAACCCATTGTTAAAAGACAGCATAGAAATTAATACATGTGTGTGCAAATATATAACGTAATTTTTCTATTTTTCATATGGACCATAGAGAAATGCATGCAGGCAGAACTGGTTGAAAATGTGAAACATGCTATATTTGCATGACTACCATATTAGATGTATAAATGCCCTTAATTTCAGAATAATTAACAGGATAAATTATTTTAATATAATATATTGATGTTTCAAATCAAAATGATCAAAAAATTCATAAGATACTACCCTTTCCAAAACAAATATTGTGAATAATTGTTGCAGGAAGTTATGATCAAATGAATAACCACTTCATAGAAATTATTAAGTTGTTAAAAATGCTGGTTAAATGTATTGCTGTGTTGTATGTCTGCTGCCCCCGAGTGGCCAAAATCCAGTAGGACAGTTAAGGGAATTAACTGTTCAAAAGATGCGTTTTCATGGTGAACATGTTCAGCTTCGTAAGGGCCAATTAACAAAGCAGGTTCCGAAGGGCCACCCATATTCCACACCTATGATTACAAGAATAAAAGTTGTATGCAGAAGAGGGGAAAGGAGACTGGCTGCTGATTTTGTAACTGACTGAACTGTTGCGTGGGAGACAGTCAAACTACTTTAATTTGCCAGATATAGACTGGAAGATTCCTTCTGCTAGATCAGCTAGAAGCAGGTATATTCTTGAATCTCTGCTAGGGGAATCACTTGAGTAATTAGTCAAGGAACCAACTCGTAAGGAAGCTATATTAGATCTAATACTTACTAACAGTGATACAGTTTCAGATGTGTCTGTAGGTGAGAACTTAGGATCCAGTGATCCTCAATCTGTTTGGTTTAGTATTCATGTGCAGGAACTGTCCACCCAGACTAAAACAAAAGTTTTACGCCTAGATTTAGAGTTTGGCAGTAGCCGTCAAAACCAGCGATAGAGGCTCCTAACGCTGGTTTTTACCACCCGCTGGTATTTGGAGTCAGTCAGGAAAGGGTCTAACGCTCACTTTGCAGCCGCGACTTTTCCATACCGCAGATCCCCCTACGCCAATTGCGTATCCTATCTTTTCAATGGGATCTTTCTAACGCCGGTATTTAGAGTCGTGGCTGAAGTGAGCGTTAGAACTCTTACGACAAAACTCCAGCCTCAGAAAAAAACAGGAGTTAAGAGATTTTTGGGCTAACGCCGGTTCATAAAGCTCTTAACTACTGTGCTCTAAAGTACACTAACACCCATAAACTACCTATGTATCCCTAAACCGAGGCTCCCCCACATTGCAGCCACTCAATTAAATTTTTTTAACCCCTACGTTATACTTATGTACCCCTAATCTGCTGCCCCTAACACCGCCGACCCCTATATTATATTTATTAACCCCTAATCTGCCCCCCTCAACGTCGCCGACACCTACCTACACTTATTAACCCCTAATCTGCCGACCGGACCTCGTCGCTACTACAATAAAGTTATTAACCCCTAATCCGCCTCACTCCCGCCTCAATAACCCTATAATAAATAGTATTAACCCCTAATCTGCCCTTCCTAACCTCACTGACACCTAACCTAAAGTATTAACCCCTAATCTGCCGACCGGACCTCACCGCTACTATAATAAATGTATTAACCCCTAAAGCTAACCCTAACACTAACACCCCCCTAAGTTAAATATAATTTAAATCTAACGAAATAAATTAACTCTTATTAAATAAATTATTCCTATTTAAAGCTAAATACTTACCTGTAAAATAAACCCTAATATGGCTACAACATAAATTATAATTATATTGTAGCTATTTTAGGATTAATATTTATTTTACAGGCAACTTTGTAATTATTTTAACCAGGTACAATAGCTATTAAATAGTTAATAACTATTTAATAGCTACCTAGTTAAAATAATTACAAAATTACCTGTAAAATAAATCCTAACCTAAGTTACAATTAAACCTAACACTACACTATCAATAAATTAATTAAATAAAATACTTACAAATAAATACAATTAAATAAACTAACTAAAGTACAAAAAATAAAAAAGAACTAAGTTACAAAAAATAAAAAAATATTTACAAACATTAGAAAAATATTACAACAATTTTAAACTAATTACACCTACTCTAAGCCCCCTAATAAAATAACAAAACCCCCAAAAATAAAAAAAATGCCCTACCCTATTCTAAAATTAAAATAGAAAAGTTCTTTTACCTTACCAGCCCTTAAAAGGGCCCTTTGCGGGGCATGCCCCAAAGAATTCAGCTCTTTTGCCTGTAAAAAAAAAACATACAATACCCCCCCCAACATTACAACCCACCACATGCATACCCCTAATCTAACCCAAACCCCCCTTAAATAAACCTAACACTAAGCCCCTGAAGATTTCCCTACCTTGTCTTCACCACACCGGGTCCCGATCGGTCCAGAAGAGCGTCCGAAATCTTCATCCAAGCCCAAGCGGGGGCTGAAGAGTGACGTCCATTATCCGGCTGAAGTCTGGATCCAAGCGGCGTCTAAAGAATTCCATCTTCGGGCAGAAGTCTTCATCCTATCTGGGCAGAAGAGTCGATCCGGACCGGCAAACATCTTCATCCAAGCCGCATCTTCTATGTTCTTCCATCCGATGACGACCGGCTCCATCTTGAAGACCTCCAGCGCGGATCCATCCTCTTCTTCCGACGACTAGACAACGAATGAAGGTTCCTTTAAGGGACATCATCCAAGATGGCGTCCCTCGAATTCCGATTGGCTGATAGGATTCTATCAGCCAATCGGAATTAAGGTAGGAAAATTCTGATTGGCTGATGGAATCAGCCAATCAGAATCAAGTTCAATCCGATTGGCTGAGCCAATAGAATGTGAGCTCAATCTGATTGGCTGATCGGATCAGCCAATCGGATTGAACTTGAATCTGATTGGCTGATTCCATCAGCCAATCAGAATTTTCCTACCTTAATTCCGATTGGCTGATAGAATCCTATCAGCCAATCGGAATTCGAGGGACGCCATCTTGGATGATGTCATTTAAAGGAACCTTAATTCGGACTTAGGACGTCGCAAGAAGAGGATGGATCCGCGCCGGAGGGCTTCAAGATGGAGCCGCTTGTCACCGCTTGGAAGAAGATGGTTGCCGGTCCGGATCTACTCTTCTGCCCGGATAGGAAGAAGACTTTGGAGCCTCTTCTGGACCTCTTCAGCCGCCGCTTGATAGAAGACTTCAGCCGGATGATGGATCTCCAGCCCCCGCTTGGGCTTGGATGAAGACTTCGGAGCCTGGAGCGATCGGTGATACCTGGCATGGTGAAGACAAGGTAGGAAGATCTTCAGGGACTTAGTGTTAGGTTTATTTAAGGGGGGTTTGGGTTAGATTAGGGGTATGTGGGTTGTAATGTTGGGGGGGGGGTTGTATGGTTTTTTTTACAGGCAAAAGAGCTGAATTCTTTGGGGTATGCCCCGCAAAAAGGTCCTTTTAAGGGCTGGTAAGGTAAAAGAGCTTTTCTATTTTAATTTTAGAATAGGGTAGGGCATTTTTTTATTTTGGGGGGCTTTGTTATTTTATCAGGGGGCTTAGAGTAGGTGTAATTAGCTTAAAATTGTTGTAATATTTTTATTATGTTTGTGATTAATTTTTTTTATTTTTTGTACTTTAGTTAGTTTATTTAATTGTATTTATTTGTAGGTATTTGTATGTAATTAATTTATTGATAGTGTAGTGTTAGGTTTAATTGTAGATAATTGTAGGTATTTTATTTAATTAATTTATTGATAGTGTAGTGTTAGGTTTAATTGTAACTTAGGTTAGGATTTATTTTACAGGTAATTTTGTAATTATTTTAACTAGGTAACTATTAAATAGTTCTTAACTATTTAATAGCTATTGTACCTGGTTAAAATAAATACAAAGTTGCCTGTAAAATAAATATAAATCCCAAAATAGCTACAATATAATTATAATTTATATTGTAGATATATTAGGGTTTATTTTACAGGTAAGTATTTAGCTTTAAATAGGAATAATTTATTTAATAAGAGTTAATTTATTTTGTTAGATTTAAATTATATTTAACTAAGGGGGGTGTTAGGGTTAGACTTAGCTTTAGGGGTTAAAAAATGTATTAGAGTAGCGGTGAGGTCCGGTCGGCAGATTAGGGGTTAATACTTGAAGTTAGGTGTCGGCAATGTTAGGGAGGGCAGATTAGGGGTTAATACTATTTATTATAGGGTTATTGAGGTGGGAGTGAGGCGGATTAGGGGTTAATAACTTTATTATAGTAGCGGCGAGGTCCGGTCGGCAGATTAGGGGTTAATAATTGTAGGTAGGTAGCGGCGACGTTGAGGGGGGCAGATTAGGGGTTAATAAATCTATTATAGAGGTCGGCGGTGTTAGGGGCAGCAGATTAGGGGTACATAGGGATAACGTAGGTTGCAGCGGTGTACGGAGTGGCAGATTAGGGATTGATAATAATATGCAGGGGTCAGCGATAGTGGGGACGGCAGATTAGGGGTTAATAAGTGTAAAGTTAGGGGTGTTTAGACTCGGGGTACATGTTAGGGTGTTAGGTGCAGACTTAGGAAGTGTTTCCCCATAGGAAACAATGGGGCTGCGTTAGGAGCTTAACGCTGCTTTTTTGCAAGTGTATGGTTTTTTTTCAGCTCAAACTGCCCCATTGTTTCCTATAGAGGAATCGTGCACGAGCACGTTTTTGAAGCTGGCCACGTCCGTAAGCACCGCTGGTATTGAGAGTTGCAGTGGCGGTAAATTATGCTCTACGCTCCCTTTTTGGAGCCTAACGCACTGAAAACCCAGCCATTCTGTGAACTCTAAATACCAGCGGTATTTAAAAGGTGCGGCCAAAAAAAGGCATGCATAGCTAACGCACCCCTTCTAATGCAAAACTCCAAATCTAGGCCTTAGACTTTAGGACAGCAGATTTTTCATTAATGGGAGAATACCTAAAAAACTTTTTAAAAGGGAAAACTCTTATTACAGGGGTTCAAGAACAGTGGGAATTTGTGAAAGGTGCCATTTTAGATGCAACCGCACACTGTATTAGACATGTCAGTAAAAGTAAAAGAAAGTGGAAACCAATTTGGTTTTCCAAAGTAGCACATGCTGTAAAGACAAAAAAGATAGCTTATAAAAATTACAGACACACACAAGCAGATGATGATATGAAAATATGGAGACTACAACAAAAAAAAACTAAGCAGTTAATTAGGAAGGTTAAAGCTCATGCAGAAGAGAAGATAGCACAGTCAGTAAAACATGGGGACAAAACATTCTTTAGATATATCAGTGAAAGAAGAAAAAATAAGGTAGGAATAGTAAAATTGAAATCAGTTGATGGTATAATAATAGAAGGAGATAAGCAGATTGCAGACTGTCTCAATGATTACTTCTGTTCTGTTTTCACAAAAGATTGTGAAGATACAATGTCTACATTAAGGGATGCTACGAAAAATAGAAACAAGCTTAACAGTAATCTTTTTACAGAGGATGAGGTTTTGTTAGCATTATCAAAAATACATGTTAAAAAGGCAGTGGGTCCTGATAATATTCATCCAAGGGTTTTAAAAGAACTTCGATCAGTGCTAACTGTCCTATTAACTGATCTGTTTAATCAGTCACTATTAACAGGAACTGTCCCAGATGATTGGAGAATAGCAAATGTAATACCTCTTCATAAAAAGGGCAGTAGAGAAGAATCTGGCAACTACAGGCCAGTTAGTTTAACTTCAGTAGTAGGGAAATTAATGGAAAGTCTCTTAAAAGAAAGAATTATGACTTACATAAAGGCAAACAATTTAGAGGACCAAAATCAGCATGGTTTTACTTCAGGGAGATCATGTCAGACTAATCTAATTGACTTATTTTATTATGTAACAAAAGTATTAGACAAGGGTGGAGCAGTTGATGTAGCATATCTAGATTTCAGCAAAGCATTTGACACCGTCCCACACAATAAACTAATTCACAAACTGTATCTCCTTGGTCTAGATTCAAAAATTGTGAACTGGGTGGAATGCTGGCTTAAGGACAGAAAACCAAGGCCTAGATTTAGAGTTCGGCGGTAGCCGTCAAAACCAGCGTTAGAGGCTCCTAACGCTGGTTTTGGGCGCCCGCTGGTATTTGGAGTCAGTGATTAAAGGGTCTAACGCTCACTTTTCAGCCGCGACTTTTCCATACCGCAGATCCCCCTACGCCATTTGCGTAGCCTATCTTTTCAATGGGATCTTCCTAACGCCGGTATTTAGAGTCGTTTCTGCAGTGAGCGTTAGAGCTCTAACGACAAGATTCCAGCCGCCTGAAAATAGCAGGAGTTAAGAGCTTTCTGGCTAACGCCGGTTTATAAAGCTCTTAACTACTGTACCCTAAAGTACACTAACACCCATAAACTACCTATGTACCCCTAAACCGAGCTCCCCCCACATCGCCGCCACTCGATTAAAAATTTTAACCCCTAATCTGCCGACCGCCACCTACGTTATACTTATATACCCCTAATCTGCTGCCCCTAACACCGCCGACCCCTATATTATATTTATTAACCCCTAATCTGCCCCCCACAACGTCGCCGACACCTACCTACACTTATTAACCCCTAATCTGCCGAGCGGACCTGAGCGCTACAATAATAAAGTTATTAACCCCTAATCCGCCTCACTAACCCTATCATAAATGGTATTAACCCCTAATCTGCCCTCCCTAACATCGCCGACACCTACCTTCAATTATTAACCCCTAATCTTCCGATCGGAGCTCACCGCTATTCTAATAAATGTATTAACCCCTAAAGCTAAGTCTAACCCTAACACTAACACCCCCCTAACTTAAATATAATTTACATATAACGAAATAAATTAACTCTTATTAAATAAATTATTCCTATTTAAAGCTAAATACTTACCTGTAAAATAAACCCTAATATAGCTACAATATAAATTATAATTATATTTTAGATATTTTAGGATTAATATTTATTTTACAGGCAACTTGGTATTTATTTTAACTAGGTACAATAGCTATTAAATAGTTAAGAACTATTTAATAGCTACCTAGTTAAAATAATTACAAAATTACCTGTAAAATAAATCCTAACCTAAGATATAATTAAACCTAACACTACCCTATCAATAAAATAATTAAATAAACTACCTACAATTACCTACAATTAACCTAACACTACACTATCAATAAATTAAATAAACACAATTGCTACAAATAAATACAATTAAATAAACTAGCTAAAGTACAAAAAATAAAAAAGAACTAAGTTACAGAAAATAAAAAAATATTTACAAACATAAGAAATATATTACAACAATTTTAAACTAATTACACCTACTCTAAGCCCCCTAATAAAATAACAAAGCCCCCCAAAATAAAAAATTCCCTACCCTATTCTAAATTAGAAAAGTTACAAGCTCTTTTACCTTACCAGCCCTGAACAGGGCCCTTTGCGGGGCATGCCCCAAGAAGTTCAGCTCTTTTGCCTGTAAAAGAAAACATACAATACCCCCCCCCCAACATTACAACCCACCACCCACATACCCCTAATCTAACCCAAACCCCCCTTAAATAAACCTAACACTAAGCCCCTGAAGATCTTCCTACCTTGTCTTCACCATACCAGGTTCACCGATCCGTCCTGGCTCCGATATCTTCATCCAACCCAAGCGGGGGCTAGACATCCACTGAAGAAGTCCAGAAGAGGGTCCAAAGTCTTCCTCCTATCCGGCAAGAAGAGGACATCCGGACCGTCAAACATCTTCTCCAAGCGGCATCTTCGATCTTCTTCCATCCGGTGCGGAGCGGGTCCATCTTGAAGCAGGCGACGCGGATCCATCCTCTTCTTCCGATGTCTCCCGACGAATGACGGTTCCTTTAAGGGACGTCATCCAAGATGGCGTCCCTCGAATTCCGATTGGCTGATAGGATTCTATCAGCCAATCGGAATTAAGGTAGGAATTTTCTGATTGGCTGATGGAATCAGCCAATCAGAATCAAGTTCAATCCGATTGGCTGATCCAATCAGCCAATCAGATTGAGCTCGCATTCTATTGGCTGATCGGAACAGCCAATAGAATGCGAGCTCAATCTGATTGGCTGATTGGATCAGCCAATCGGATTGAACTTGATTCTGATTGGCTGATTCCATCAGCCAATCAGAAAATTCCTACCTTAATTCCGATTGGCTGATAGAATCCTATCAGCCAATTGGAATTCGAGGGACGCCATCTTGGATGACGTCCCTTAAAGGAACCGTCATTCGTCGGGAGACATCGGAAGAAGAGGATGGATCCGCGTCGCCTGCTTCAAGATGGACCCGCTCCGCACCGGATGGAAGAAGATCGAAGATGCCGCTTGGAGAAGATGTTTGACGGTCCGGATGTCCTCTTCTTGCCGGATAGGAGGAAGACTTTGGACCCTCTTCTGGACTTCTTCAGTGGATGTCTAGCCCCCGCTTGGGTTGGATGAAGATATCGGAGCCAGGACGGATCGGTGAAACTGGTATGGTGAAGACAAGGTAGGAAGATCTTCAGGGGCTTAGTGTTAGGTTTATTTAAGGGGGGTTTGGGTTAGATTAGGGGTATGTGGGTGGTGGGTTGTAATGTTGGGGGGGGGTATTGTATGTTTTCTTTTACAGGCAAAAGAGCTGAACTTCTTGGGGCATGCCCCGCAAAGGGCCCTGTTCAGGGCTGGTAAGGTAAAAGAGCTTGTAACTTTTCTAATTTAGAATAGGGTAGGGAATTTTTTATTTTGGGGGGCTTTGTTATTTTATTAGGGGGCTTAGAGTAGGTGTAATTAGTTTAAAATTGTTGTAATATATTTCTTATGTTTGTAAATATTTTTTTATTTTCTGTAACTTAGTTCTTTTTTATTTTTTGTACTTTAGCTAGTTTATTTAATTGTATTTATTTGTAGCAATTGTGTTTATTTAATTTATTGATAGTGTAGTGTTAGGTTAATTGTAGGTAATTGTAGGTAGTTTATTTAATTATTTTATTGATAGGGTAGTGTTAGGTTTAATTATATCTTAGGTTAGGATTTATTTTACAGGTAATTTTGTAATTATTTTAACTAGGTAGCTATTAAATAGTTCTTAACTATTTAATAGCTATTGTACCTAGTTAAAATAAATACCAAGTTGCCTGTAAAATAAATATTAATCCTAAAATAGCTAAAATATAATTATAATTTATATTGTAGCTATATTAGGGTTTATTTTACAGGTAAGTATTTAGCTTTAAATAGGAATAATTTATTTAATAAGAGTTAATTTATTTCGTTATATGTAAATTATATTTAAGTTAGGGGGGTGTTAGTGTTAGGGTTAGACTTAGCTTTAGGGGTTAATACATTTATTAGAATAGCGGTGAGCTCCGATCGGAGGATTAGGGGTTAATAATTGAAGGTAGGTGTCGGCGATGTTAGGGAGGGCAGATTAGGGGTTAATACCATTTATGATAGGGTTAGTGAGGCGGATTAGGGGTTAATAACTTTATTATTGTAGCGCTCAGGTCCGCTCGGCAGATTAGGGGTTAATAAGTGTAGGTAGGTGTCGGCGACGTTGTGGGGGGCAGATTAGGGGTTAATAAATATAACATAGGGGTCGGCGATGTTAGGGCAGCAGATTAGGGGTACATAGGGATAACGTAGGTTGCGGCGGTTTACGGAGCGGAAGATTAGGGGTTAAAAGTGTAATGCAGGGGTCAGCGATAGCGGGGGCGGCAGATTAGGGGTTAATAAGTGTAAGGTTAGGGGTGTTTAGACTCGGGGTACATGTTAGAGTGTTAGGTGCAGACGTAGGAAGTGTTTTCCCATAGGAAACAATGGGGCTGCGTTAGGAGCTGAACGCTGCTTTTTTGCAGGTGTTAGGTTTTTTTTCAGCTCAAACAGCCCCATTGTTTCCTATGGGAGAATCGTGCACAAGCACGTTTTTGATGCCGGCCGCGTCCGTAAGCAACTCTGGTATCGAGAGTTGCATTTGCGGTAAAAATGCCCTACGCTCCTTTTTTGGAGCCTAACGCAGCATTTGTTTTAACTCTCAATACCAGAGTTAAATTTATGGTGCGGCCAGAAAAAAGCCCGCGGAGCGTTAACAGCCCTTTTACCGCCGAACTCTAAATCTAGGCCCAAGTGTCTTAGTAAATAGAGTTCATTCAGCAGAGGGGGCTGTTACTAGTGGTGTTCCTCAGGGGTCAGTTCTGGGGCCTGTTTTGTTTAACATATTTATCTGCGATATCAGCAAAGGGCTACAGGGGAAAGTATGTCTCTTTGCAGATGATACAAAAATTTGTAACAGAGTGGATGTTCCAGGGGTGGGGTAGACAAAATGAGAAGTGATATACAACAATTGGAGGATTGGACAAACGACTGGGATCTAAAGTTTAACACATCAAAGTGTAAAATAATGCATTTAGGGAAGAAAAATCCAAATGTTAATTACAGACTCAATGACACTTTACTGACTGTTACAGATGAGGAACAGGACTTGGGAATTATTATTTCAGATGATTTAAAACGTAGTAAACAATGTAGTAATGCAGCGAGTAAGGCTAGCAGAATGCTTGGATGTATTGGTAGAGGTATTTGCAGCAGAAATAGTAAGGTTCTTATGCCACTTTATAGATCATTAGTTAGGCCTCATCTTGAGTATTGTGTGCAGTTCTGGAGGCCATATCTTCAGAAGGATATTAACAAACTTGAATCTGTGCAAAGGAGGGCTACCAAAATGGTACATGGTCTAAAAAATAAATTTTACCAGGATAGGCTCAATGACCTAAATATGTATAGCTTAGAGGAGAGAAGGGAAAGAGGTGATATGATAGCAACTTTCAAGTACATTAAAGGGTTTAGTAAAACTGAGGCTGTGGGTATTTTACCTAAAATGGAAAATTCAAGAACAAGGGGTCATGAGCTCAAGCTAAAGGGTAGTAGATTCAGGAGTAATTTGAGGAAGCACTTCTTTACAGAAAGAGTGATTGATTTATGGAATAAACTTCCTCAAGAGGTAGTAGCAACAAACACTGTGGGGGACGTTAAAAATGCATGGGACAAGCATAAGGCTGTCCTACGAACTAGATAAGTTTATACTGTTAGGTAAGGTCGGGCAGACTTGCTGCGTCTATGGCTCTTATCTGCCATCAATATCTATGTTTCTATGTTTCTATGTTAAACTATAAAACAAAGTGGGCCATACTTCTCCTTATCCATTGCAATTACACTTGTTTTATATGAAATGGGACACGTCTTGAAGCTGAATATCATCTTGGTAATGTATTAAGAGATTGCTATAGCAAATAAATTTAAAGAGCACTCAGTATTTTAACTGTGCTCATAATCTGGTATAAGGCTAAGTTTGTATCTTGCATGCTAAATAATTAATCTGTGTAAAATATAGGATATATATAGTTATCTTAGAATTGGTTTAAATTATAAGAAATTAAGAATTGCTCCAATCTAAATAAATAGACATTTAAATAACTGTTCATATTAAGAATATATGTACTTTAGTATCCAAGTTAGAATTGTATTAGAATCAAATTGTATCTAATTAACTGAGTATACATATATTGACCTATTGTTTGATGTAAGCACTGTTTAGAATTGTGCCAGTCTGAATGTTTAGTAGTTTATATTTAGCCTCATTGTGTTAACTGAATGAAATTCAATTGTGAGTAAGGCTGGTTTTAAAGATAAATTTGCATGAGCTTTGCATAGCATATTTTAAATAGTTTTTGTTTTAACGCATATCATATTGACTCTTATTCTGATACTTACAAATATATATTTCAATGTGTTCATAGTTATTTACTAATAATAAAGAATTCAGGTATTTATATTAATTTTATTGTCTTAGCAAATGTATGTTTGATTGTGGGTTTTAGTTTAAAGAAATATTGTTAAATATATCAGTTATAACCTGGCCATATACTAACATATTATTTGGAGAGTACTACTAAGATTTGTATAAATATACTGACAGTAGGGTGGGTATACTGACCACTTAGATCCCATTTATCTTACCTGCCCAGGTTTTACCTCTGTATACTTAAATGGGGGTTATGTGTGTAGCAGGGTGTAGTTGGTAAGCTAACCACCCTATCATTACTGTATAGCTTCCTTCATACATATGTCTACCTATGCTTGATATAGCTTATTAACCACTTGCTGCCTGTATCTGCTTACTTAGCATTTATAACACAGCTGTGTAGGATGTGTTTCTGACAATTTAGATACCATTTTGTTCACCTGCCCAGGCTATACCTTCTTATCTTTCATATGGGAGTTATGTGTGCAGCAGGGTGTAGTTGGTCAGATAACCTTCCTATGTAACATTATTGCCTCCTTGCATGCATATGTGTACACTGGCGCCTTGTGCTCACGATGACTGGTCAGGTTTTCTATGTAGATAGTTTTTTACCTTTTATGAAAAATGTGGTGCATCCTCAGACTGAAGTGTCTTTGTATACTAATAAATTGATATATTTTTGTATACTTTAATTTTGGAGCTATTTTCCTTTCAAAAGAGTGCTGAATTCCCTGTCTTTACTGAAACAAAATAAATGTTTTGTTTCTTTCTTTCTATAAGACTTTTTTATATACAATTATAAGGGTCTGCACCATAAGCCTAATAGGCATTATATCAAGGGCCAATGTCTAATACACATTATCCCCTCCTTCATAGCTCCTAAACTAGCACCTGCTTCCCACTCTGCTAATTGCTTGATATATAAATACATATGTATACATTTATAGACATATATATATATACACATACATATTTATAAATATATATGTATGTATCTTTATATTAAAGACCTTTGCCTGGCTTTTTTTGTAACACCTGAGACTTCATATCTTTGAGCCTTTAAAACTTTTTTGTGCAATATATTTAATAATGCTTATTAGATTAGTGTTATTATGAGTGTAACTGTACTTTTAAATGTATTCTTTATATATTTTGTGAAACATTTTTTGCAAAACAGTTAACCAGAGATCTAAGGTCACGCTAACCTAATGCGCATTTACTTTCAAGAGTGTGAAATGAGTCCACTTTTTTTTTTATCTTTTTACTAATTTTACTAATAGTATTTAGCACCTAACGCTATGTTTTTTTGTTTAAAATGTAATCAGGTGGGCAGATGAGATGAATTGGTTCATTTTGGAGATACTAGTTCTGCAAGGAATACTGTTTGAATTATTATTTGATTTATTTATTAAATTTATGTTATTTTGAAGATATTTTTTAATCCTGAAACATTTTGGAACTTTAGGATTTCCTTGTTTATTAGATGTATCCTTTTTATTTAATATAAATCATATAAAGAATAAACAAATATCTTTAACCCCTTAACGACCGAGGACGTGCAGGGTACGTCCTCAAAAAAAAGGCAGTGCTTTCCGGTTATTGCAGTGATGCCTCGATATGGAGGCATCCTGCAATAACCTTTTGAAGCCATCCGATGCAGAGAGAGCCACTCTGTGGCCCTCTCTGCACCGGAGATCGGTGACTTACTCCGTTGGTGGGTGGGAGCAGGACCGGGAGGCGGGTGGCGGCCATCGATGGCCATGGTTGATGCGGAGGGGGGCGAGATCGTGGGCAGCGATGTCAGGGCGCGCGCACAGACGCACGCACGTGCACGGGGAGGCGGGGGCGGGAGCGTGCACGGGGAGGGAGCGGGTGGGAACCGCTACACTACAGAAATATTTTATGTAGAAGTGGGGGAAAAGGGGGATATTATTTAAAATTTAGCAAGATCGGGTAGCAAGATCGGTATGGTGGGGTGTTAGTCTGTGGGGGGGAAGCTACACTACGGAAAAAAATAAAATAAAAATAATAAAACCCTTTTTTTTGTTGCAAACTGGGTACTGGCAGACAGCTGCCAGTACCCAAGATGGCCACCAATAAGGCAGAGAGGGGGGTTAGAGAGCTGTTTTGGGGGGGATCAGGGAGGTTGGGGCTAAGGAGGGATCCTACATAGCAGCATATGTAAATATGCTAAAAAAAAATTTTAAAAGAATATTCAAAGATGCCTTTTATTTTAGTACTGGCAGACTTTCTGCCAGTACTTAAGATGGCGGGGACAATTGTGGGATGGGGGAGGGAAGGGAGCTGTTTGGGAGGGATCAGGGGGTGTGATCTGTCAGGTGGGAGGCTGATCTCTACACTAAAACTAAAATTAACCCTGCAAGCTCCCTACAAACTACCTAATTAACCCCTTCACTGCTAGCCATAATACACGTGTGATGTGCAGCAGCATTTAACGGCCTTCTTATTACCAAAAAGCAACGCCAAAGCCATGTATGTCTGCTATTTCTGAACAAAGGGGATCCCAGAGAAGCATTTACAAACATTTGTGTCATAATTGCACAAGCTGTTTGTAAATAATTTCAGTGAGAAACCTAAAATTGTGAAAAAAATTACGTTTTTTTTAATTTGATCGCATTTGGCGGTGAAATGGTGGCATGAAATATACCAAAATGGCCCTAGATCAATACTTGGGGTTGTCTACTATACTACACTACAGCTAAAATTAACCATAGAAGCTCCCAACATACGCCCTAATTAACCCATTCACTGCTAGGCATAATACACATGTGGTGCACAGTGGCATTTAGCAGCCTTCTAATTACCAAAAAGCAACGCCAAAGCCATACATGTCTGCTATTTCTAAAGAAAGGGGATCCCAGAGAAGCATTTACAATCATTTATGCCATAATTGCATACGTTGTTTGTAAATAATTTCAGTTAGAAACCTAAAGTTTGTTAAAAAATTTGTGAAAAAGTGAACAATTTTCTTTATTTGATCACATTTGGCGGTGAAATGGTGGCATGAAATATGCCAAAATGGGTCTAGATCAATACTTTAGGATGTCTTCTAAAAAAAAATATATACTTGTCAATGGATATTCAGGTATTCCTGACAGATATCAGGGTTTCAATGTAACTAGCGCTAATTTTGATAAAAAATGGTTTGGAAATAGCAAAGTGCTACTTGTATTTATGGCCCAATAACTTACAAAAAAAGCAAAGAACATGTAAACATTAGGTATTTCTAAACTCAGGATAAAATTTTGAAACTATTTAGCATGGGTGTTTTTTGGTGGTTGTAGATATGTAACAGATTTTGGGGGTCAAAGTGAGAAAAAGTGTGTTTTTTTCCATTTTTTCCTCATATTTTATAATTTTTTTTTATAGTAAATGATAAGATATGATGAAAATAATGGTATCTTTAGAAATTCCATTTAATGGCAAGAAAAACGGTATATAATATGTGTGGGTATAGTAAATGAGTAAGAGGAAAATTACAGCTAAACACAAACACCGCAAAAATGTAAAAATAGCCTTGGTCCCAAACGGACAGAAAATGTAAAAGTGCTGTGGTCATTAAGAGGTTAAAATATTATATAAATATAGCTAATTTCAAATGTAAACGTGCATTCACTAAACATAGTCTCCATTCAAACCTAGAAAAAAAAAGACAGTTAAAACACAGAAACAGTACTAACAATTATAATACCAGTTCATTTTTACTTCATGACACAACAGACTCCATGTTGTTTTTTTTATTTAAGCCTAACCGGGGCTCATCTATTATAACATTGAATTTTGTTTTCCTCAGTCTTGCTGACTGAGAAGTTTCATATCAATATGTTTTCCATTATTCAAGGTAGTTTACTTGCTTAGGCCCCAGCTAGTCGCTTATTTCTGTAAATAAGTGCAGTTTATAACCTTGATTGTAGTCTAGGAATGTTGGGGTAAACATAAATATAATAAGTATTTTTCTAATATTTTTACCCTATATGCGAGAGCCATCTACTGTTAGAACAATAATATTTCATCTAATTCATTTTATGTTAATTATTTATTAAAATATTATAATTAATGACTCCTCCTAGATGAGAGAAGGGGAATATATAGGGACTAGCCTAATGGGAGGGGGTCATTTTCCTGTGTTTTGGAACTGGTCACATAATATATGGAGTTGGTAATTTGCTAATCAACTACAGAGGTCCGAGATTATTGGATTAGAACTGCTGAGGCTAGTTTAGCCTGTTTGGACAGACCTACGACCTGACAGTTTGATTCCTGTCAGCAAAGGGGGAATTTATTTACTTTGGTGATGTATGAAATTAAGTCACTTTAAATGTTAATATCATTAAAATTTACACTTTACCTTTATGTAAAATACTTTTGTCTATTTAATCAGGTAAATTAATTAATTGTTTTATAGCTTTGTGTTTTCCTTTTTAAAATTCCTACCACCTGGTCTTATTTGTCGACAATAACACCGGGTGAATCAGGAATTATGATAAAATTATTATCTGATGGTTTGTCCAAATTATTAATTTACCTGATTCTCTGCAATTACCTTAGAGGGTTTAGAACCAAATATTTAGGTCCTATTATCATGCCAATGTTTGTGTTATTTTGAAAATATGATTTAATTATCCTTATAGTTTTATCTCTGCATTATTATGTTTTCCTTGCTAGTTGGAGTTATTATGTTATTGCTTTAGTTGAATATTATAGAGCTGTAATTTATATCTCTGTAATATTTTGATTGCTTAAGTTACTGTTGAATGCTAATTATGTTTCCAATCAAAATGCTTTAATAAAGCTAATTTTTGTTATTCATCTGGTGTCGGTATAATTAATATACTGATAGCAATTAAAAGGATTCAGATTTTGTTTATTATCTTTAACAAGTTATAATAAAAAATGTGTCATTAAAAATTGCACCATTTCACATAATATACTTTTATATATAAAGGTAATATTCATAACATCTTGGAGGCACTACTGAGATTTGAAATAGTTTATTGATTGCCGATTTTGTTGTTTTCTTGTGGAAATAATTAGTATTTGTTACATATTTTATTGCAATTGTATTTCTCCTAGTGTTGTTTTGAGAAGAGATAACATTTTGGCTGTTGTCCCGGATAGGAAAAGTTGTATTTTGCAGTTAAAGCTACAGCGGTTTATTTGAGTATTTAATTAAAATGTCTGTGTTTGAGGATGTTTCTGGTCATGATAGTAGGTCCCTTTTGGGTAATTCTCATTCTATATCTGATGCTGATACAGCGGAAGTTGTGCGAAATAGAGTTTTACATCAACTCTTTCCTAAAGTTAAATCAAAAGATCCTTTTGATAATTGGTATCTGGGTTTAATGTCAATGATCCGTGACCCAAAATATATTTTGTGTGATAACCCTGATGGTTATATGGCAAAATTGTTAGAATTGGCAAATGCTAAGGGCTCTAATGAGATAAATAAATTGATATATAGTACATGGCCAATATTGTTTCTTTTGCAAGAATTTTGGGCTGACAAATATGTCCAGCAGAATGCTGAATTTATTATTGTATCAGCTGAGGAGGATATGTTGAGTAAAAAAATTTCTGAAAGCGAAAATAAGGTTCACTGCCAGGAAAAGACAGAACGGGAGTTGCAGATTAAAATAAATGACTTAGAATACAGAGTTAGCACTCTTAAAGACAGATTGACGTCCTCTAATCGTGAAAATGATGCTTTAACACATGTTAATAGCATTCTTCATAAACGAGTAATGTATGCTGAAAAGGAGTTGGAGAAACTCAAGGAAGGTCAATCTGAGCTCTGTGTTCAACCTGAGATTAAATTTTCAACTCCCACTCATGTTGATTTTTCCTCAAAGGAAAAGAAAGATTTGGATCACAGAATTAAAACTTTAATACGTTCTGATTGTGATGTGGTGTCAGAGTCGGGAGAGGCAAAGGAATTTTCTGATGGTGCTGAAAGTATTGATTATAAGACATTGCCAAATAAAAGGAAACAAGCAAAACAATTGAATGTTAGACATAATGATGTGAACATCATAAAGGAAACTACTCAACCATTTGATAAATGTAGTAAAACATCAATTGTTAATCATATAGATTTATTTGAACATACTCTGGAGTTGCTGGAGGTGACAGATAACAGTTCTAAGATGCGTTATTTACCTTGGACTTTTGTTGTTAAGCATTTTGGATTTTTCAAATGTCTTGAGGAAGAGGGGGATAAACAATGGGATGATATAATGGCCTCTAGTTATTAAGCTCCGTACTTACCTGCATTCGCCGGCCCCAATATGCCCACCTAAGTTCGCCTAACCTCACTGCCACGGACCTGAATACACTCGCCAAATTTATCAATAAAGCTGTCAAAAAGCCGTGCACCAAGTACGGAGCGATGAGCAGCGGACTGTGATATTTATCAGTCATTGATCTCGCTGCTCTTCGGCTTTTTCACAGCTTTATTGATACCCCTGTCACTAAGCACCCACACTATACTATACTGTTATACCCCCTATACCGCCACTCCCGGAGCCCCCCGCAACTAAATAAAGATTTTACCCCTTATACCGCTGCCCCCGGAGCCACCCGCAACTAAATAAAGATTTTACCCCCTATACCATCGCTCCCGGACCCGGTCGCAACTATAATAAATATGTTAACCCCTAAACCGCCACTCCCGGACCCCACCGCAACTATAATAAATATGTTAACCCCTAAACTGCCACTCCCGGACCCCGCCGCAACTATAATAAATATGTTAACCCCTAAACCCCCGCTCCCGGACCCCGCCGCAACTATAATTAATATATTAACCCCTAAACCGCCGCTCCCGGACCCCGCTGCAACCTACATAATACCTATTAACCCCTAATCTGCCGCCCCCAATACCGCCGCCACCTATATTAAATTAATTAACCCCTATCCTGCCCCGCCTATACCGCCGCCACCTATATTAAATTTATTAACCCCTATCCTGCCTCCCCTACACCGCCACCACTATATTAAACTTATTAACCCCTAAACCTAAGTCTAACCCTAACCCTAACACCCCCCCAACTTAAATATTATTGAAATAAATCTAAATAAAAATTACTATTATTAACTAAATTATTCCTATTTAAAAATAAATACTTACCTATAAAATAAACCCTAATATAGCTACAATATAACTAATAGTTATATTGTAGCTATTTTAGGATTTATTTATTTTTTACAGGCAATTTTGCATTTATTTTAACCAGGTACAATAGATATTAAATAGTTATTAACTATTTCATAATTACCTAGCTAAAATACACTAAATAAATAAAATAAAAACACTAATGGCTAGATTTGGAGTTTTGTCGGTAACGACCCGGAAAACTAACGCCGGCTTTTTTCTGGCCGCACCATAAAAATAACTCTGGTATTGAGAGTCCACATAAAGGCTGCGTTAGGCTCCAAAAAAAGGAGCGTAGAGCATTTTTAACGCAGCTTCAACTCTCGATACCAGAGTTGCTTACGCAAGCGGCCAGCCTCAAAAACGTGCTCGTGCACGATTCTCCCATAGGAAACAATCGGGCTGTTTGAGCTGAAAAAAAACCTAACACCTGCAAAAAAGCCGCGTTCAGCTCTTAATGCAGCCCCATTGTTTGCTATGCGGTAACCCTTCCTACGTCTGCACCTAACACTCTAACATGTACCCCGAGTCTAAACACCCCTAACCTTACACTTATTAACCCCTGATCTGCCGCCCCCGCTATCGCTGACCCCTGTATATTATTATTAACCCCTAATCTGCCGCTCCGTAAACCGCCGCTACTTACATTATCCCTCTGTACCCCTAATCTGCTGCCCTAACATCGCCGACCCCTATATTATATTTATTAACCCCTAATCTGCACCCCACAACGTCGCCTCCACCTGCCTACACTTATTAACCCCTAATCTGCCGAGCGGACCTGAGCGCTACTATAATAAAGTTATTAACCCCTAATCCGCCTCACTAACCCTATAATAAATAGTATTAACCCCTAATCTGCCCTCCCTAACATCGCCGACACCTAACTTCAATTATTAACCCCTAATCTGCCGACCGGAGCTCACCGCTATTCTAATAAATTTATTAACCCCTAAAGCTAAGTCTAACCCTAACACTAACACCCCCTAAGTTAAATATAATTTACATCTAACGAAATTAATTAACTCTTATTAAATAACTTATTCCTATTTAAAGCTAAATACTTACCTGTAAAATAAACCCTAATATAGCTACAATATAAATTATAATTATATTATAGCTATTTTAGGATTAATATTTATTTTACAGGCAACTTTGTATTTATTTTAACCAGGTACAATAGCTATTAAATAGTTAAGAACTATTTAATAGCTAAAATAGTTAAAATAATTACAAATTTACCTGTAAAATAAATCCTAACCTAAGTTACAATCAAACCTAACACTACACTATCAATAAATTAATTAAATAAACTACCTACAATTACCTACAAAATTACCTAACACTACACTATCAATAAATTAATTAAATACAATTCCTACAAATAAATACAATTAAATAAACTAGCTAAAGTACAAAAAATAAAAAAGCACTAAGTTACAAAAAATAAAAAAATATTTACAAACATAAGAAAAATATTTCAACAATTTTAAACTAATTACACCTACTCAAAGCCCCCCAAAATAAAAAAAATGCCCTACCCTATTCTAAATTACTAAAGTTCAAAGCTCTTTTACCTTACCAACCCTGAACAGGGCCCTTTGCGGGGCATGCCCCAAAGAATTCAGCTCTTTTGCCTGAAAAAAAAAAACATACAATCCCCCCTCCAACATTACAACCCACCACCCACATACCCCTAATCTAACCCAAAACCCCCTTAAATAAACCTAACACTAAGCCCCTGAAGATCATCCTACCTTGTCTTCACCTCACCAGGTATCACCGATCCGTCCTGGCTCTGATATCTTAATCCAACCCAAGCGGGGGCTAGACATCCACTGAAGAAGTCCAGAAGAGGGTCCAAAGTCTTCATCCTATCCGGGAAGAAGAGGCGATCCGGACCGGCAGCCATCTTGATCCAAGCGGCATCTTCTATCTTCATCCGATGACGACCGGCTCCATCCTGAAGACCTCCACCGCGGACCCATCTTCTTCCGGCGACGTCCAACTGAAGAATGACGGTTCCTTTAAGGGACGTCATCCAAGATGGCGTCCCTCGAATTCCGATTGGCTGATAGGACTCTATCAGCCAATCGGAATTAAGGTAGGAATAGGTCGGAACAGCCAATAGAATGCGAGCTCAATCTGATTGGCTGATTGGATCAGCCAATTGGATTGAACTTGATTCTGATTGGCTGATTCCATCAACCAATCAGAATAATCCTACCTTAATTCCGATTGGCTGATAGAATCCTATCAGCCAATCGGAATTCGAGGGACGCCATCTTGGATGACGTCCCTTAAAGGAACCGTCATTCTTCAGTTGGACGTCGCCGGAAGAAGATGGGTCCGCGGTGGAGGTCTTCAGGATGGAGCCGGTCGTCATCGGCTGAAGATAGAAGATGCCGCTTGGATCAAAATGGTTGCCGGTCCGGATCGCCTCTTCTTCCCGGATAGGATGAAGACTTTGGACCCTCTTCTGGACTTCTTCAGTGGATGTCTAGCCCCTGCTTGGGTTGGATGAAGATATCGGAGCCAGGACGGATCGGTGATACCCGGTGAGGTGAAGACAAGGTAGGATGATCTTCAGGGGCTTAGTGTTAGGTTTATTTAAGGGGGGTTTGGGTTAGATTAGGGGTATGTGGGTGGTGGGTTGTAATGTTGGGGGGGGGGATTGTATGTTTTTGTTTTTTCAGGCAAAAGAGCTGAATTCTTTGGGGCATGCCCCGCAAAGGGCCCTGTTCAGGGCTGGTAAGGTAAAAGAGCTTTGAACTTTAGTAATTTAGAATAGGGTAGGGCATTTTTTTTATTTTGGGGGGCTTTGTTATTTTATTAGGGGGCTTAGAGTAGGTGTAATTAGTTTAAAATTGTTGAAAATTTTTTTCTTATGTTTGTATATATTTTTTTATTTTTTGTAACTTAGTTCTTTTTTATTTTTTGTATTTTAGCTAGTTTATTTAATTGTATTTATTTGTAGGAATTGTATTTAATTAATTTATTGATAGTGTAGTGTTAGGTTAATTGTAGGTAATTGTAGGTGGTTTATTTAATTAATTTATTGATAGTGTAGTGTTAGGTTTAATTGTAACTTAGGTTAGGATTTATTTTACAGGTAAATTTGTAATTATTTTAACTATTTTAGCTATTAAATAGTTCTTAACTATTTAATAGCTATTGTACCTGGTTAAAATAAATACAAAGTTACCTGTAAAATAAATATAAATCCTAAAATAGCTATAATATAATTATAATTTATATTGTAGCTATATTAGGATTTATTTTACAGGTAAGTATTTATCTTTAAATAGGAATAATTTATTTAATAAGAGTTAATTAATTTCGTTAGATGTAAATTATATTTAACTTAGGGGGGTGTTAGGGTTAGACTTAGCTTTAGGGGTTAATACATTTATTAGAATAGCGGTGAGCTCCGGTCGGCAGATTAGGGGTTAATAAGTGTAGGCAGGTGGAGGCGACGTTGTGGAGGGCAGATTAGGGGTTAATAAATATAATATAGGGGTCGGCGGTGTTAGGGGCAGCAGATAAGGGGTACATAAGGATAACGTAGGTGGCGGCGCTTTGCGGTCGGCAGATTAGGGGTTAATTATTGTAGGTAGCTGGCTGCGACGTTGTGAAGGGCAGGTTAGGGGTTAATAAATATAATACAGGGGTCAGCGGTGTTAGGGGCAGCAGATTAGGGGTACATAAGGATAACTTAGGTGGCGGTCAGCAGATTAGGGGTTAAAAAAAATTATTTGAGTGTCGGCGATGTGGGGGGACCTCGGTTTAGGGGTGCATAGGTAGTTTATGGGTGTTAGTGTACTTTAGAGCACAGTAGTTAAGAGCTTTATAAACCGGCGTTAGCCCAGAAAGCTCTTAACTACTGACTTTTTTCCTGCGGCTGGAGTTTTGTCGTTAGATGTCTAACGCTCACTTCAGAAACGACTCTAAATACCGGAGTTAGAAAGATCACATTGAAAAGATAGGATACGCAATTTACGTAAGGGGATCTGCGGTATGGAAAAGTCGCGGATGAAAAGTGAGCGTTAGACCCTATTTTGAGTGACTCCAAATACCGGCGGTAGCCTAAAACCAGCGTTAGGAGCCTCTAACGCTGGTTTTCACGGCTAACGCCAAACTCCAAATCTAGGTCTAAAACTACAGAAAATAAAAAAAGAATTACAAGAAGTTTAAACTAATTACACCTAATCTAAGCCCCCTAATAAAATAATAAAGCCCCCCAAAATAAAAAAATGCCCTACCCTATTCTAAATTACAAAGTAATCAGCTCTTTTACCAGCCCTTAAAAGGGCTTTTTGCGGGGCATTGCCCCAAAGTAATCAGCTCTTTTACCTGTAAAAAAATATACAACCCCCCCAACATTAAAACCCACCACCCACATACCCCTACTCTAACCCACCCAAACCCCCCTTAAAAAAACCTAACACTAAAGCCCTGAAGATCACCCTACCTTGAGCCGTGTTCACCCAGCCGGGTCGAATTCTTCATCCAAGCGGGGCAAGAAGAGGTCCTCCATCTGGCCGAAGTCTTCATCCAAGCGGGGCAAGAAGAGGTCCTCCATCCTGTAGAATTCTTTATCCAAGCGGCGTCTTCTATCTTCATTCAACCGCGGATCCATCTTGCAGACCTCCGACGTGGAACATCCTGCTGGCCCAAAGACTACCCAACGAATGAAGGTTCCTTTAAGGGACGTCATCCAAGATGGCGTCCCTTGAATTCCAATTGGCTGATAGGATTCTATCAGCCAATCAGAATTAAGGTAGGAAAAAACCAGATTGGCCGATTGATCAGAACAGCCAATAGAATGCGAGGTCAATCCGATTGGCTGATTGGATCAGCCAATCGGATTGAACTTCAATCCGATTGGCTGATTGAATCAGCCAATCAGATTTTTCCTACCTTAAAATTCCAATTGGCTGATAGAATCCTTTGCTGTTCAAATTGATTTTACCAATCATATTTTATGGTCAAGATTAAAGAGTAACCCTCTAAACTATATGGATGACATAAAGGTTTTGAGATCTGCTCAACAATTGCCATATGCAATGATTGTACAAGTTCAAGTTCAAGGCTCTGATGCTCTGATAAATATAGGTCAGAAGATCCAACAATTAGGCATAACTGTTACTCATATGCCATTGGTCAATATTCACCAGATGCCATTTACCATTCTGGTAAATAATGTGATGCCCCATAGTATATGCTTGGAGAGGAGTACTATAGTGGGGTTTGCAATTTCTGAGTATTTCACCTCTGATCCCACTAATTCTGTTATAGGTCTTATCCCTGAGGGATATTTAACAGAAGAGCAGATAGTGGAGCAATGTTTCCATTCCCAACCTGATGGATTGTTCACAGTGAAATCTGTATACCCTTTCAAGGAAAAGGAAGGCATATGTAAGATTACGGAATCTGAGATTATCTTTGATCAAAAACTTTCTGATGATGAATCAGAAGGGTATGCAAAGGAAGAGAGGAAGAGGGTAAATATGATTACAAAGGACCTATCTGTACAGCCCGAAGAGACATATGAGATAGGTAAACCTGAAATTTTTCCTGGATTTAATGAAATGGTGGAGGAACAGATTTCTTTGGCAGATGGGTGTTCTAATGAAAGGGAATGCCAACAATTAAGAGAAATCTTAATGGAATTGCAGGAGATATTTGCCAAAGATTCTTATGACTGTGGTTCAACAGATCTACAAATTCTTAGGATTCCAACTGATCCTAAAGCACCTCCAGTATATGTGAGACAATATCATCTGCCATTGGCTTCCTATGAATCTTTAGCAGATATTATTAAGAATTTGAAATCAAGAGGTATTATTAAACCAATACATAGTCCCTTTAATACTCCTATTCTGGGAGTGTTGAAACCAAATGGGCAATGGAGGTTGTGTGCTGACTTGAGACAGCTTAATAGGCATGTGCCTATGTCAGGGTGGCCAGTCCCATACATAGATCAATGTCTTGCACAGATACAAGGTTCTAAAATGTTTACAACCTTAGACTGTGCGCAAGGTTACTGGATTGTCAAGGTGTGTGAGGAGGACCAACCTAAACTTGCATTTTCATTTGGTGAACAGTTTACCTGGGTCAGGATGCCTTTTGGATATATTAATTTGGGACAGGAGTTTGGTATTTTTATGCATAAGGCTATGCCTGATGCTGCTGAGAGGGGGACATTATGCTATGTGGATGATGTATTAATCAAAGCTCTACTTTTGATGAACACTTGGAAGAAGTCAGGCATGTACTTAATTGTAAAGGGCAGGTGTAAAACTCTCAATTCAAAAAGCTCAATGGTGTAGAACTAAGGTGAATTTGCTTGGTCATAAAATAACTGCTGATGGTTTGAATCCCCAGAAAAAAAAAGTTGAAGCTTTATGGAAAACAAAGAGTCCAACAAGTAAGATCCTTCCTAGGTTTAACAAATTACTCTAGGAAATTTATTGACAACTATGCTGAAATTACTAAACCTCTGATTAGGCTATTAAAGAAAGGGGTCTTGGACTTGGACAGTAGAACAAAACCAGGCAGTTCCAGAGTTAAAGCTAAGGTGTACTCAAGCCCCTTGTTTAGCCTATCCAATAAAGGGAGATCCATTTTACTTGGAGACAGGATATACAGATCTTACCTTGAGTGGTTCTTTATCAGCAACATGATAAACAGAATAAGATCATTGCTTATGCAAGCAAGGCCTTATCTCCAGTGGAGATCAAATTTAATGATTGTGAAAAAGTATTGCTTGCAACAGTTTGGGCCTTACAATATTTTCGGAGTTATATCCAAGGAGAAAAAAATATTGTGGAAACTGCTCATCAATCTTTTACAGTATTTACAGAGTAATAAAATAAAGGCAGGAAATGTATCTAACAGTTGCATTACATCCTGGACCTTGCCTTGGCCTTTGGAGGTTCATTATGCACAGAATAAGAAAAATTATGTTGCACAAGGGCTAGCTGAACTTCATGATTGCTCTGAACAGGATATAAAGGAGGACATTTGGGAGGATGATTATATGGATGATTACATATTCTCACAACATAAGTTTTATGAAGAAATGTATTGTCAATCAATACCTAATATATTGATGTTGATGGTTGTGCTTTTCATATAACTGAAAATGGTGAAAAGAAACTTGTATCTGGGGCAGGTGTTTTGTGGGGTAGTGATTATCACATACAACCTGTTGGTTATTGTTTGGGCTGAAAAAGTAGCCAAATGGCTGAATTAAGCGTTGTGTATAAGGCCATTCAGATGGCAGTAAATCAGGGATTTAAAGAATTTGTCATCCTTACAGATTCAGATTATGTCTGTAAGAGTTTTGTTGAATACCTTCCTGTGTGGAAGCATAATCAGATGATGAGAGCCAGTAACAAGCCAGTCAAACATGGAAAGATGATACTTGCAATTGATGATATTGTTATCTCTAATGACTTGATTGTCTTTTGGAAGAAGACAAAGGGTCATTCAAAGATGCATGGTATTGACAAGGAAGGAAATGTTTTAGCTGATACAATGGCTAAACAAGGTGCCTTAGAAGGGGAAATTTTTGACATTGAACACCATCTTGGTGCATCTCAAATTGCAGTGTTAACTCATCAGCAAATAAAGAAGGATCAAGAACTATCTGCAGTGCAATGGAGTCAGGATGAACCTAACGAGGATTTGATTACCAGTCAAAAAGAGGGTCCTGTTGTGAGTAAATTTACCTTTTTAAGGAGAATCCTATACTGTATCCAATCCAGGAGAAAGATTGCACTGAAAATGAGGACCTTAGGATTTTATTTAAGTATAAGTCTAAATTTAGTCTTAAAGATAGTTCGTTAGTTCGGACAACTAATAATGGATCTATACAGTGGGTTGTTCCTACTTCTTTTAGAGGTCTTATGCTGCAGCATGCCCATGATGCACCAACATCAGGTCATTGTGTGATTATGCATATTGGCCACATATGATGAAAGATGTTCAGACTTATTGTCAGGGGTGTTTAGTTTGTTCACATTTTCAACCAAATTCTCCAACCCACAGGGCACCTTTACAAAAAAGAGGTATGTCTCTCCCATGGTCTGATCTACAAATTGACTTTGTAGGACCACTTACAAAGACATCACGGGGGAATCAATACATGTTAACTGTTACATGTATGTTTACCAAATGGGTGGAGTGTCTTCCATCCCCTAATTGTAGGTCTGAAACAGCTGCTGCTTTATTAATTAATCATGTTTTCTCTAGGTTTGGACTTCCTCTGAGAATTGAGTCTGATAGAGGTACTCATTTCACAAGTGAAGTGATGAGAAGAATGTGGTCTATTCTGGGTGTGAAAAGAAAATTACATATTTCCTACCATGCTGCCTCGAGTGGTGGAGTTGAACGGTATAATCAGTTAGTTGTAAATATTCTGAAAAAGTTTGTGAAGGAATCATGGAAAGATTGTGATATTAACTTGCCTTTGGTATTGATGACTATTAGATCCACTCCCAGTACTGCGACAAAAATGTCTCCTTTTGAACTAATGACAGGTAGAAGCATGGTACTTCCACAGCATTTGTTGTATCGTACTCAGGATCAGAGTCTGATCAATGCAACAACAACCTATCAATATGTTAAGAATTTAAGAAAGCATTTACAACAAGCATTTGCCTTTGCTCAGAAAAATCTTGAGAAAGCCGCAATATGTGCTAAAACATATTATGACATGAAAACCACAAAGAAAGAATATGAGGTAAATCATGAAGTTTATCTTTACAATTTTCTTAGAAATCAAGTTAGAGAGAAGAAGTTTCTCCCATCATGGAAAGGGCTGTATGTCATTATTGATAAAATTTCACCTGTGGAATACAAGATTTTGATTCCTACAAGTGGGAAGTCAATAGAAAAGTGGGTACACATTAAATAATTGTTTGCTTGTCACCCTAGGTCAAAGTTAAAACTAGAGGGGGAGAATAATCCAGAATAATTACTATGATTATTAAAATAGTTTCTTTAGGATAAAGGTGTATATTTGGTACTTAAAGGACCAGTCAACACTGTAGATATGCATAATCAACAAATGGAAGATAACAAGACAATGCAATAGTACTTAGTCTGAACTTCAAATGAGTAGATTTTTTTTTCTGACAATTTTAAAAGTTATGCCTTTTTCCACTCCCCCTGTACCATGTGACAGCTACCAGCCAATCACAAATGCATACACGTACCATGTGACAGCAATCAGCCATTCACAAATGCATACACACTTATTCTTGCACATGCTCAGTAGGCGCTGGTGACTCAAAAAAGTTTAAATATAAAAAGACTGTGCACTTTTAGTTAATGGAAGTAAACTGGAAAGTTATTTAAAATTGCATGCTCGGAGGGGCGGAGCTGGCCGCTGCTAAGATGGCAGCATAACTCCATAGCTCCGTAAACCAGCAAGCAAAAATGAGATAAAAAAGCATACAAGCCTGATTTTAATTGTTGGGAACCAAGCCGTAGCACTTGCGGAACATAGAGCCTGCACAGAAGACTTTTCAAAAGAATGCGAACAGCGCATCCCTGCTATCCTAACGGGTACAGAAAGGCCGCCATTAACAGAAGCGCCAAGTATGAAAGCTGGAAAGCAGCGCCAAGCTGTAACCGCAAACAAACCCCCTCTGTTGATATTGGGGGACCCGACATCGGAGCCGGAGGCATCGGGCGCTGTACTTTAGTGCCGGGAGAACAGGAACTCTGTCGAATAAAAAAAAAAAAAATAATAAAAAAAACAAAAACATATATAAAATAAAACGGATGCACAGCAAAGACCGGAACAAGAAGTAAGTGCAATCAAAAGTCACGATAACAGATATCTAACATACCTGACCCGAACTTACACCAGGGTAATAGTGCTCTTATGGGAAGGGCAAGGCCTTAGAGCTGTGGCGTAGTAAGGATTAAGCAGCAATAGAGCGGAGAACACGCAAAGGAGATAACACAGCACAGACCACGCTAATAATAGAAACTGTAAAAATAAAGGCTAACCCTATCTCAGATAAGCACTTGCAGACAAAAATATAAATTGCAATTGATGCGAGAACAATCTTTACGGAGATAAGCCCATAAGCTGATTACTCACTCTGCAATCAACTACAGGGGTATTGTTTGTGCAGATGTATGGTAAAGTTTTACCTCTGGAAATATAGATCTACCTTTTTATTCACATTAAACAGGGACACCTGTACAGGCAAGGGTATTTGCTGCAGAACCTGTTGGGACAGGGCCCAAAATGACGTCCAAGAGATTGCTGAAGCCATTAAAGCCCTCAAAACATACACACGGGAAGGGCCCCAGTGTGGAATCTTTTTTTAACCCTGCGAGCCAACACTCCACTTCAATGGAGCAAGAGCAACTAGAGGGGGCATCACCCGCCCTGCAATCGCCAATTAGGCCCCAGAAAACATCAGAAACCCTGACACAGATTCCTACATCAGTTCTGTCATCACTGGCTTCAAAGCAGGATATTGCAGAGATAGTAAGAACTTGTATGAGAGAGGAGATGGCAGAGCTAAAACAGGAGATACACACAATAGGGTTTAGAGTGGATACCCTTGAAGATTACACAAATAATATTCAAGACGAAGTAAATCAACTACAGGAAACATCATCCACACAGGCAGACCTAATAGAGGTTCTTCACGATAAAATTGAGGACCTCGAAAACCGAGGGCGCAGGAAAAATCTGCGCATAAGAGGAATCCCAGAGTCGGTATTGCCAAAGGATTTACCTACTTATCTCCCGGCACTATTTGCCCACCTGAGAGGTGAAACATCATCTAGAGAAATAAATTGGGACAGAGCGCACAGGGCCTTGAGACCCAAACCATCAGATAAAGCGCCGCCTAGAGACATAATAATAAAGTTTAAACAATTTATGGAGAAAGAAGAACTCCTCAATTTGTCCCGCAGAAACCAACCAGTCAAATTTAGGGGTAATGTACTCCAATTATACACTGATCTTTCGCAAAGGACATTACAGAGAAGGAAGGAATTAGCACCCTTAACAGCCCTGCTGAGGAGCAAAAAGATATTATACAGATGGGGCTTCCCGTTCCACCTGTATGTTTTGCATGGGAACAGGAAGATTTCCTGTACCAAGACTTCAGAGATATCAGAATTTTGCACCGCCCTGGATCTTGATCCCCCTACCAGCTCAGAACTTGGAGAACCGCAGCCGCTACCACAAAGGAAGAAACGTCCCAAAGATAGCAATAAGGGGCATAAAGAGCCCTCTCTTGCTGAAAGCAGGTCTCCTAAACATCTCCAGCAACCACAGGCAAAAAGAACAACCACAACATCGAGAGCTTCCATCTCGGACGAGGAAAGTATGGACTGAGATACGTCTGGATGGGTAAAATATGAATATACACACAAACTGTAATTTTTAAGCTGAAAACAATTCTCAGGCGCAGCTCTTAGCTGTACTGAGAAGGGACTGCGTAGCTGTATATAACAGTCTCAGGGATAAAAGTGGACAATGTGCCTTATACCAAAATTACACTATTGGTTCCATAAATGTAGAAATAATACTGTATATTGTTAATTGTATGAGTTCATCGATGGTTTACACCTCTAAGTTTAATAACAGTTGAATATAAGATCGAATACTAGATATATAAGTAATATAATAGGCACTACATAGCATCTTTAAGTAAAGTGTAAATTGCATTTCATTTTGCTTTTGCAACAGACACAAGAAAAAAAGAAGCTACTGTTATTGTTTTGTTTGTTTTGAATTGTTTTTGTTTTGTTGCTCTATACTCTTTGTCTTTTTTCTTGTTTACTTTCCTTTTTTTTTTTATTTTTTTTTTTATCCTAAACCGTATATTGGCTGCTGCGCTACCAAAGGTAATTACAGCATAGCAATAGACATCTGATATAAAACCGCTATACCCATCCAAAAACAGCCTACAGCTAAAAAAGATCAACATGAGTAAATCGATCACTATCATATCCCAAAATGCAAAGGGTCTAAACTCCCCACAGAAAAGATCGATAGCCTTACTAGACATGCATAAGAAAAAAGGGAATATAATATTCCTTCAAGAAACCCATTTTAAGAGAAGGAACGAGCCTAAATATTTCGGGACACGGTACACCCAACACTATCATAGCTCAGCAGATACTAAAAAATGTGGTGTTAGCATTCTAATACACAAAGACACAGCCTTCAAACACATACAGACTACGACAGACATGGACGGCAGATTTCTTGGAGTGTTTGGGCTCCTTTATGGCAGCCCGGTAACTCTGATAAACATATATGTACCAAATGTAAGGCAACTCCCATTTCTTAAACAGACCTTTAATAAAATACTTGACTTCTCAAGAGGAGTAACATTTATAGGGGGTGACCTAAATATAACAATTGATCCGTACATGGACAGCTCAAATACCACAAAAAGAGCCCCATGCAATGTGGCCAAACATTTAGGGAAACTAATGAAAGATCACAATTTGTATGATATCTGGAGGTTTGTAAATCCCTCTAAGAGGGATTACACTTTTTTCTCATCACCTCATCACACTTATAGTCGTATTGACTACATTATGACTAACCAGCAGGGTTTGACGACTATATGCAACTCAAAGATTTCACATACAGTATGGTCGGACCACTCTGCAGTGATAACACAACTCAACTGGCCTAACACACCAACCCAAACCTTTATCTGGAAGCTAGAAGACTCTCTATTAAACATCCCCATGTATGCAGAAAAGCTAACTAGATCAATGAAAGAATATTTCACAATTAATACACAAGCAGATAGCAACCCATTCATGGTATGGGAGGCACACAAATGTTTCATGAGAGGTGAATTCATCAAATACAAGTCACATATGAAACAAACATCTAGACAACACTATAAAGACCTAGCGGATACACTATCACAAACAGAATTTAAACATAAACAAGACCCACAAAATGAAGAAACACTGGGAGAACTACAAAAAGCCAGAGAAGCCCTTAGAGATCTGCTGACTAAAGAATATAACTTAATGACTTTAAAACTTAACCAGCGATACCATTACGAAAGCAATAGGAGTGGGAAATTATTAGCGAGAGCTTTAAAACTCAAAAAACTCAAAACATATATACATCAAATTAACACGCCTGATAAACAGATAATTAAAACCACACCAGGCATCTTATCCCAATTCGAGGCCTATTACACGAAACTATATAACATAGAGAAAGAAGAAACACATAACAATGTAATGCCTAGCATGGCCACCTATTTAGAAGAGTGCCAACTACCCCAACTATCAATAGAACAAACTGAAGATCTAGAAAAACCAATCACAGCAGGCGAGATAGCATTGGCCATTAAGAATCTAAATTCGGGAAAAAGCCCTGGCCCAGACGGGTATTCAGTGCAATACTATAAAAAATTCTCCCCTATCCTGCTACCACATCTGCAAAACATTTTTAATCAAATTACAACTGACACAACTTTCCCACCCACAATGCTGGAGGCACATATTACAGTGCTTCCCAAGCCTGGAAAACCAGCGATTACTCCCTCAAACTTTCGACCTATATCTTTGCTAAATGTTGATGTGAAGATATATGCGAAAGTATTAGCTACAAGACTTAACAGGTACCTCCCTGAACTGATACATTTAAACCAAGCCGGTTTTGTTCCGCGCCGTGAGGCGCGGGACAATACGGTTAAAACTATAGATCTTTTGGAATATGCACATAAGAAAAAAATACCTACGATATTTTTGGGTATTGACGCAGAAAAAGCCTTTGACAGGCTAAATTGGAGGTTTTTGCGACATACTCTTATTAGATTTGGAATAGGACCACATATGTTAGATAAAATTTTTGCTCTATATAGCAGTCCCTCAGCGAAGGTCAGATTAAATGACTCCCTCTCAAACAGCATCCACATTAAAAATGGAACCAGGCAGGGATGTCCTCTTTCGCCCCTACTATTTGTATTGGCCATGGAAGTCCTGGCCTCCAAAATACGCCACAACCCTGACATAGAAGGTATCAAAATCCAAGATTCACCTTATAAATTATCGCTTTATGCAGACGATATTCTATTATCATTGACAAACCCTCTCCCATCCCTTAAAGCACTACATTCAGAATTTGATCTATATAGCGCCCACTCATATTTTAAAATTAACACAACTAAATCTGAGGTCCTGGGGGTGGCTGTAACAGATGTCTTACTGCAACATATCAAAAACCATTTCCAATTCTCTATTCAGAAAGACTCCTTGACATACTTAGGTATACAAATCGCAAGAACTAAAGAAGAACTCTACACACTAAACTACATGAATTTACTGACAAAACTACACACAGAGATTAAGGTGTGGAAAAATAAATTCCTCTCCTGGCTTGGTAGAATACATGCCTTTAAGATGTCTTTTCTACCACGTATATTATATATCTTTCAAACAGTACCGATCCCACTGTCACAGACATACTTGAATAGACTTCAAGCCAATGTAAATTCATTTATATGGCAGAACAAAATGCCGAGAGTCTCAAAGAAAACTTTATACAGGGATAGATGTAACGGTGGCCTGGGAGTACCTAACCTATTATATTATAAACAGGCGTCCATGTTAAATAGAATTATAGATTGGTGTAAGCACTCAGATAATAAAGAATGGGTAAGGTTGGAACACAACCTAACTAACACACCCAGTCTAGGTAGCCTTTGCTGGCTAGACAAGACACAGAGGAGACTCGGTAGCGAGCCACCGAACTTAGTAGTAGAAACATTTGACACATGGGATTCAATACTAAAAAATAACAAAGACATCTCATCTGTTCCGGCCCCTTTAACTCCTTTATTAATAAACTCTGAATCCCCATTAGGGCATAACAAGATAGGGGAAGAAACTACAAATATACACTGTTGTGTACCAATATACTCAAGCCTGGTAAATGGCAAATTACGAACTAGGGAAGAATTGATAGAGAAAAATATACTCAAAGAACAGAACTGGTATGAGTATATACAATTATCGCATTATATAGGTTCCAATAAGAAAAAAACAGACTTTCTTAGACCACTTTCCCCATTTGAGTTAATGTGCTACTCTTCGGGTACTTCGAAGAAAGGACTATCGCAATCATACAAATTACTATTATCGACACATTACAAACAATTACCCGCATATACCAAGACATGGGAGAGGGAAACACAGATGACCTTAACACCAAATGACTGGCAGACGGTTTTTCAGCAAATGGGCAAAGCTCCATCCTCTATGAATGCCACAGAGACTAATATGAAATTACTTACCAGATGGTACTTAACCCCCAAAAGACTAGCCAGTATCTATCCAAACACAAGCAAGTTATGTTGGAGGGATTGTAAACAGGAGGGAAATCTGACCCATATTTGGTGGAATTGCCCTTTAATACAAACATATTGGACTGACATACATTTAGAAATAGGGAAGATAATAACAATTCAGCTGGAATATAATCCGATTGTTTTTCTACTAAACAAGTTACCTAAAATAAAATGCAAACTGAGAGCTACACTGCTTTACATTATGTTAAATTGCGCTAGACAATTAATACCTAGGCTTTGGAAGAGTATAAGGACGCCTAAGGTACAAGAATGGAGAGACCAGGTGACTAGAGTATTATCACTGGAAAAATATCACTATCAACAAACCAACCGTATTACTGACTATCACTCTATAGTTTTCCTTTGGGAGGAATATCTGGGAACACTTAAGAATACCCCTAGTGGTTCACTCAGAGAGGTAGGAATGCGGGAGGGAGGCAGGAACTAGAAAGTAGAAAGTAGCGCAGCAGCCATTCACAATTGTCAAGATTAAATTGTTTATTTATGATCTATATGGTTATGTTATAAATGGGGGATAAATATAGTTCTGCTACAGTAATATAGATGGAACTTTGTTTCTGTTCATAGTATTTCACATACTGCTGTTTTGATCCCCTCGTCATTTCTTGTAAACTGTATGTTTTGAAAATCTAATAAAAAATTTAAAACAAAAAAAAAAAAAAGGCAAAAGAGGTTCTTCATTTAGGGCCCGCAAGGGGCCCCTTCACATTACTGCTTACCTACTCTGTTTTGTACTTACTACAATTGTATGGCCCATATGTGGCCATTCCAATCCTATTGTGGGTATACTGTTTAAGCAACATTTATCACTTGTGTTGAGAATGTAATTTGTCATTTACCTGTATTGTGTTTTTATCTGATGTGATTTGTAACATATTCTTTAGCAATTTATTTTATCTTATAATCTGTATTGACAATTACCCATTGTTTGTTGTGAAAAGAACCTCAATTAAAATATATTTAAAAAAAAAAAAAATTGCATGCTCCATCTGAATAATGAAAGTTTAATTTTGATTGAGTGTCCCTTTAATATGTTTTTTTTCTTCCTATTACAGATAAATAACACCTACCAGTTGGGTTTGGATTGATGGGATCCAGGATGTTGGCAGTTATCTGGATCATCCTGTTCCTGTTCCAGGGTGTGTTGGTTGAGATTCATGTACAGCATGTAAAAGAACCTTGTCCATCTTCTGGGATCATGCCTGAGGAAACACCTGGTTTCCTGATTACCAACCGGAAAGTTTTCTCCCAAAAGATATTTATCAGTCTGGATCCTAAGGTTACTATTGAAAAATATGTTGATGTTTCCAAAGTTAAATCACCAGAAATTAAATATTGGTATCAAGAACATGTTAAAAGGATCCAGTCTACTACTGAGGAAATGTTGGGGCAGTTGCAGAAGTCTTTTCCTGGTGGATCTTACAATGTGCAATTGCGTACCAAACATTCACCAGGAGTTATTGCTGGACTAGTTGCAAAATCTGTCATCGGGTTTTCAGCTGTTACTGCCGCGGCTGTGTCTAATTCAATTTCCATCAGTAATTTGAATCATGAAATGTCAATTTTTCATGAACAGATGGCAACCATGATGGAGGTTTTAAAGAAACAAAAGGAGAGTTTGTCAGATATGATGGAGATTGTTAATGATACTGTTGTGACCACTAATTTGCATTCAGGTCTTTCCACCCGAGCTATAAAGGTCCAATATAAGCACAAACTAATTCAGAATGAACTGTTAAGTTTTTTGGACCCAGTGGTGTATTTTACAGGAAACTGGTTATGAGAGATCCAAAGTGGAATTGAGGGTCTTGTTGAGGGACGTAATTCCATTATATTTTGTCAACAAGGACATTATAAAAACAATGCTCTTAAGACCTTATGGAAAGGATGTTGATGAAATGCAAATAAACATTGCTTTTGATGCAGGTTCTGCTTTGCCACTCTATATTGATCCCTAAAACATGGAACTTTGTTTTCTAATAAAGGTGCCACATATGTCATTTAATGATATTTATCAATTGAATGTTGAACATAATGTGGGTACTTGGAAAAATAATATACATGTACAAATCCAAACCCCAAGTGTGGTGGCATATCAAACCCGTACATCTAGCCCGTATTTGGTTCCCAAACTTGAAACTTGTGTTACGTTTAAGGATCATAATTATTTATGCCCTGGTAAACCTTTCTTAAATGATGCTTCAAAAGCACTGTGTGGTGTCAGGTTTATGTCACAGGTTCAGGAACAATGTGAAGTGACTATGACTAAGACTGATGACTTTACTCAAACTAGAGCTGTGTTAGTTAAAGATAAGTGGTTAGTGAGTACAAATCTGAAGAATATGACTGTTACTTACATAATGCATGGTGGAGTTTATACAATACCAATACCCTATAATGTGATGCTCATACAAGTACCTAAAGATCATCTTGTTACCATTGGTGATATTATTCTTTTTATTTTGAGTCTTCAGTATTAGATGGTGAAGTAGAAGTGGTGGATGCCTTCCAAGGTCGTGAGATTCCTATAGATGCTGAGTTAATGTATCTCCTTAATAATAAACCTAATCATACTGTAAAGATGAACATCCGCACAGATGACTTAACTATTTCTGATTTCATGTATCCTACATTTAGTGGCTGGATGTCTCCTTTTAACATTTGGAACAAGAAGATAGGTGCAATAATGTCTATTTTTGATATATTTATTGTAATTTGGAATTGTGGGTTAACGATTTTATGGTATAAGAATTTCAAGAGGGGAAAATATCCTCCTCCTCTTAGTCTTCGGATGGTTGACCATAACGATCGCCCATATAAGACAGTGATCTATACTAATATCATCCATCCTAGTCAGGGTAAGATAGTCTAGATGAGGGGGAATATGTCATGAATTTTTCATGACACAACAGACTCCATGTTGTTGTTTTTTTATTTAAGCCTAACCAGGGCTCATCTATTATAACATTGAATTTTGTTTTCCTCAGTCTTGCTGACTGAGAAGTTTCATTTCAATATGTTTTCCATTATTCAAGGTAGTTTACTTGCTTAGGCCCCAGCTAGTCACTTATTTCTATAAATAAGTGCAGTTTAGAATCTTGATTGCAGTCTAGGAATGTTGGGGTAAACATAAATATAATAAGTATTTTTCTAATATTTTTACCCTATATGCGAGAGCCATCTACTGTTAGAACAATAATATTTCATCTAATTGATTTTATGTTAATTATTGATTAAAATATTATAATTAATGACTCATCCTAGATGAGAGAAGGGGAATATATAGGGTCTAGCCTAATGGGAGGGGGTCATTTTCCTATGTTTTGGAACTGGTCACATAATATATGGAGTTGGTAATTTGCTAATCAACTACAGAGGTCCAAGATTATTAGATTAGAACTGCTGAGGCTAGTTTAGCCTATTTGGACAGACCTACGACCTGACAGTTTGATTCCTGTCTGCAAAGGGGGAATTTATTTACTTTGGTGATGTATGAAATTAAGTCACCTTAAATGTTAATATCATTAAGATTTACACTTTACCTTTATGTAAAATACTTTTGTCTATTTGATCAGGTAAATTAATTAATTGTTTTATAACTTTGTGTTTTTATCTTTGGCAAGTTATAATAAAAAATGTGTCATTAAAAATTGCACCATTTCACATAATATACTTTTATAGATAAAGGTAATATTCATAACAGTATAAATTGTAATAAAGGAATAAAGCATTTACTTGTCATTATAGAACACAATAGGAGAAGAACAGCTTACCTGTGGATATCTGTAGACTCCACTTAATCTTGCAATTGATAAAGAGGGGGCAGGCAAAATATGACCTATCAATGCAACCAATTTGCCATGCTGTTGCTGGACAAAATTTGGAACTGGTGGGTCTCTCAATGATAAAATGCTCATAGCACTCTGAACAGCTGCATTTTCCATAATGCAAGAATCATAGATAAAGAATCCAAGGGTTTTATTAGGTAATATATCTGACCTGTTGTTAATTTCATCAATAGCAAACATAAATGCCAGGAGATGACGGAGGTAAGAAATGGAGGAGCTGTAAAAACATTGTTCATATATGAAATTTTAAAACTAACCAATAATCATCACATGCAATGCTAAATTTAAGGTTCATATTGTTAATCTTACTTCTCAAAAGACGTCTGCAACATCAGATAGAGGAACAGTTAAAAATCCTATATTATAAAAGGCCAAGTGTGTTTATCCGAAGCTGTCATGCGCAGTAGGACTGTTAGGAAGTTATTTTAGAAAACACTACTACAACAGCTTACTGCTAATGTAGGACCACTCAGTCTCACACCTTACCTCGGATTCCCACAGATTGAACTTAAGGGAACCCTGATATGCTCATTGATCTGAGGGTCACTACAGCAGGGTAGCTGAGTGAAAACGGAACCTTCACGCAACAATAACTGCTAGCAGCAGAAAGGAGAGTAATTCTTAGAGGAATGTAACTTCAACAGTAATGAAAGCGTTAATTACTGCAGGTGCCTTGATTCACACACACAAGCAGTGTAAAATAGTTTATGCAGCAGGCTTTAGCAAATACACCAAAAATCACAGAGTACTTTGTTATCTGAATGAATAAATCAAGCTGAGGGCATTATGTAAACCATAATTTGATAATGAATATTAGTTATTTCCAAACTTGTTCAATGAAAGCATAAGAAGCTGTATTAATCTCATGAAACAGGTAAAGTTGAAGTTATACAAACAGTTATTTGCAAGCAGATATGAAGGTTAATTGTGATAAAGACTGAAGTATGCTTAGGAAGTCCGTTTATGAGAAATGGTAGCAATATGAATCTTTGTCACAGTTATTTGTATGCAAGTTAGTAAGTAGAAGAAATAGTTTAGTGCATATTTGTCATCTGAAGCGTATATGAATCTCCAGCAGGTGAGAGTTACACAGTTAATATGACAAGCTTGAGTGTAATGAAGTTGCAGCAGTACACACAGTTCATACAATGCAATATATACAGACCAGTATTACAGGAGATGGCAAATGAGCAGAGTAATACTGCTACCAGACAGCAAACAGTCCAAGCGGTATCACAGCGAGCCTGACAGAGAACCGCGGCGGGAGAATGTCGGGCGTAACGTCACACGCTGCAGGGAGTAACTTCAATACAGGAGAGAGACTGAGAAATCTCTGACTGGAATAAACGGTGAAAATCTTCAGGCACAAAAGAGCATCTGCAGGTTGATTCAAGCAGGCAGAAACTCAGGGTGAGTTTGGAGAGCAATGAAGTGAAATACAGAGTTGTTTAAACGGCTAGGTCTCTTCAGAAGCAGCTTGTCACTGAGCAACAAATTACCAAGCAATGAGTTCTGTTGGGAGGAGCCTTAAATAGGGCTAGTGAGTTCACTTTCTTAAAGGTACAGCATGAAAAGAGATAAATCCCTGACAGGACACCCCCCCCCCAAGGAGCCGCTTCGCGGATCAAGGACCAGGACGATCAGGATTCCTACAATGAAACAAGGAGACAAGACGGGGAGCAGAGACATTAGTGGAAGGTTCCCAAGAGTCCTCCTCCGGACCAAACCCTTTCCAACTGACAAGATATTGAAGTTGATTATGATGGTAACGAGAGTCTAGGATAGACTCAATCTCATACTCCATGCCATCAATAACTGAAGGATCCACCGTGTCATTCTGAGTCGTGTCTCTGATTGTACTGTACGGTTTCAAGAGAGAAACGTGGAATGTGGGATGTATCTTTAGAGAATCTGGTAGCTGAAGTGTTACAGCATTAACATTGACGACCTTTTGTATTGGATAAGGCCCTAAATATAGAGAAGCGAGTTTTTTAGAAGGAACTTGTAACCTTGTTTAGTGCTTAACCAGACTTTGTCGCCAATCTTGTAATCTGGGGGCTTGGATCTACGTAGATCATAATGGTGTTTCTGAACAGCCTGAGCTTCTTGTAAGACTTGTTTCAATGTTGTGAAATTG
Source organism: Bombina bombina (assembly GCF_027579735.1). NCBI lineage: Eukaryota > Metazoa > Chordata > Amphibia > Anura > Bombinatoridae > Bombina > Bombina bombina. The sequence continues at coordinate 1,243,839,795 of NC_069501.1, forward strand.
GTGGCAATGGTGTTAACAAGATCATTGACTATAGGCATGTCGGAATTGTTGGTCCGATTTGGGTAATATGAAGGATGAAATCCATAGTTGATGTAAAATTGTGTCATTTTAGTTGACGAATTTACAGCATTATTATGGGCAAATTTGGCAGTAGCAAGTAGAGAATGCCAGTTATCTTGTTGTTGAGTGCAGTAGCAACGAAGGTACTGCTCTAATGTTTGATTTGTCCTTTCAGTTTGACCATTCGTTTGTGGATGATAAGCGGTACTCAAACGTTTGGTAATGTTGAGAGAGGAGCACAGTTGATTCCAAAACCTTGAAGTGAATTGCGTACCTCTATCTGTGGTAATTGACTCAGGTAGACCATGTAATTTCACAATGTGATTCAGAAAAAGTGAGGCAGTTTCTGAAGCTGTAGGCAATCCTCTATGTGGTAGGAAATGTGCAATTTTAGAAAATAAGTCCACTACTACTAATATGGTGTTATAATTAGCTGATGAAGGTAGATCAACGATGAAATCCATAGCAATCGCTGCTCAAGGTCTATCTGGTACTGGTAAAGAGAGAAGGTAACCATAGGGACTCTTATGCTGATGTTTCTTAGTTGTACATACCATACAGGATTCAATGTACTGTTGAATAGTATCATGCATCTTAGGCCACCAATAATTCCTTTTAATCAAATGAGCAGTTCTATGAACTCCAGGATGACCAGCCAACAAGGAGTCGTGGGCAAAGGTAAGTACCTCATTCCTGAGAGAAGGAGGTATATATAATAGAGTGCCATGGTAGTATAAGTTGTCCGAATGTTTTAGTACATCCAATTGATCCAAAGATGAATCATACCTTAAATGTTCTTGTAGAGTGGTTTTAAAATCAGTTGTTAGACAAATAATTCTATCCGAAGGTATGATAGATGAAGGAGAAACCACATCAGTAGGACGAGGGTCTTTTCTAGAAAGAGCATCGGCTTTCATATTTTTGGATCCTGGTCTATAAGTTATAACGTAATCAAAACGAGAAAAGAACAAACTCCATCGAACCTGGCGAGCAGTAAGGGTCTTGTTTGATTTTAAATATTCTAAATTACGGTGATCAGTATAGATGGTGATTGGATATGTTGCACCCTCCAGGAGGTGTCGCCAAAACTCCAAAGCTGATTTGATTGCAAGAAGTTCCTTATCACCAATTCCATAATTAATCTCCGCTGAACTCATGGTTCTAGAATAGTAGGAGACAGGATGCAAAGGTTCTTTATCAGAATGTCTTTGAGATAAAACAGCCCCCACAGCAAACTCAGAAGCATCAACTTCCAGCGTAAATTGACATGTGGGATCTGGATATTGTAAAATAGGGGCTGAGACAAATTTACTTTTTAGAATATTAAAGGAATGATCAGCATCTTTATTCCAAACAAACTTAACTTGCTTACGTGTTAGCGTAGTGAGAGGTCTGACAATAAGAGAGAAATATTTAATGAACTTTCTATAAAAGTTCGCAAAGCCAAGGAATCTTTGAACATCTTTTTTATTACGTGGAATAGGCCAGTTAGTGATAGCGTCCACTTTGCTTGACTCCATTGAAATTCCAGCTGGTGAGATGCAATATCCAAGGAATGATATGGTGTTTGTGTTAAAAATACACTTTTCAAGCTTTGCATAGAGATGGTGTGCCCTTAAACGTGTTAATACTTGTTTGACATGTACAATGTGAGCCTGTAGAGAATTTGAATAAACCAAGATGTCATCAAAGTATACGACAATACAGACATCTAACAAATCATGAAAGACATCATTTATAAAACATTGAAATGTCGCTGGGGCATTGCACAACCCGAAGGGCATTACAGTGTATTCATACAAACCGTATCTAGTACGGAATGCAGTTAACCATTCATCCCCTGCCCTCATCCTGATCAAATTATAGGCACCTCTGAAGTCTAGTTTAGTAAAAACTGTGGCACCTTGTAAACGTTCAATAAGTTCAGGTATGAGGTGCAGGGGGTATCTGTTCTTTTTTGTGCATTTGTTCAACTGCCTATAATCGATGATAGGCCTAAGACTGCCATCCTTATTCTTTACAAAGAACATTGCTGCAGCTGCAGAGGAGGTGGAAGGTCTAATAAACCCTTTTTTCAAGTTGTCATCTAAATATTCTTTTAAATGATTTAACTCTGGCTGTGACAACGGATATATATGACCGTATGGTATGGAGCTTCCAGGTATAAGATCAATAGGACAGTCATAGTCTCTGTGTGGAGGTAAGGACTCAGCCTCTTTTTTATCAAAAACATCAGCAAACTCACTATAGCATTCTGGTAACTTATGTTCAGTGATTTGACAAAGTGTGTGTACCCCAAAACAGGATTGCTTACAATAATTTGAATCGAAAACCACTGATGCTGTAGACCACGAAATAGTGGGGTTATGTTTTATTAACCAATTCAATCCAAGAATTAGTGGATAAACAGAAGATGGAAGGACATCAAACGAAATAAGCTCTGTGTGACCTGAAGGGGTAACCACTTTGAGTGGGATAGTGTGGTGAGTTATGGGACCAGAGCTAAAGAATGAACCGTCAACCAGACGAATAGCTAGTGCAACACTCTTTTTTATTAGTGGTATGTGATTATTAACAACAAAAGTGTTATCAGCAAAATTCCCAGAAGCCCCAGAGTCAATTATGGCCTGAACGTTTATCTTCTGATGGGACCACTGTAAGGAGACATAAATAGATAGATGAGATTTTATGCTGTTAACCAAATTAACTGTATGGTCATTAGATGAAGTCTTACCCTTCTTTTGTCGAATCAGAGAGGGACAGTCCCTAACTCCATGGTTCTTTTCAGCACAGTATAAACATAAGTTTAGAAGCTTACGCCTTGCTTTCTCTTCAGGTCTTAAGGGTCCCCTAATAACTGCAACATCCATGGGTTCTTCTATGGATCTAGTGGATACTGTGGAAGGAGTTGAGTGATAATAATTGGGAGTCCTTCTGGTGGTATTCTCCGAATAAGATCTTTCTGACTTCCTTTCCCTAAGTCGACAATCTATGCCAATAGAGAGAGTCATCAAGGCATCCAAGTCCTCTGGAATCACACCCCTTGCCAACTCATCCTTAACTGCATCATTGAGCCCCAAACGGAACTGATTGCGTAGAGCAGGAATATTCCAAAGGGTGTCAGGAGCCCATCTTTTGAATTCAGTAATGTAATCTTCTACCATTCTTTTGCCCTGCCTTAAAGATCTAATGGCAGTTTCAGCAGTATTTTTTTTATTGTGATCTTCATATAAGAGAGACATAGCAGAAAAAAAATCTTCTAGGGAATTTAGGATAGGATCATCTTTTTCATAAAAAGCATTGGCCCAAGACCTGGCCTCACCTCTGAGAAATGAAATTACAGTTAGAACTCTAATCCTGTCAGTTGGGTATGACTTAGGTTTCAAAGTAAAAAGCAGAGTGCAGGAATTCCTGAAATCCCTGAACATAGATCTGTCCCCAGAGAACTTTTCAGGCGGACTAACAATGGGTTCTGGGGTTGACTCAACATTAGGAGTTTTGTTAGCAAGGTGATCATTAATAAAATTTTTTATATTCTTATTCTCTAATTGAATATCCCTTAAGCCTTGAATCATGTGATCCATACTCTGAGCTAGAGAACCAACTCTCCTGGACAGTTCACTTACATCCATGATTTTAGCTGTTAGTAGTATTCCTTTTTTAAGGCTTAGTAATATGTTAGGATTTGTTAAGTTATTTTAGAAAACACTACTACAACAGCTTACTGCTAATGTAGGACCACTTAGTCTCACACCTTACCTCGGATTCCCACAGATTGAACTTAAGGGAACCCTGATATGCTCATTGATCTGAGGGTCACTACAGCAGGGTAGCTGAGTGAAAACGGAACCTTCACGCAACAATAACTGCTAGCAGCAGAAAGCAGAGTAATTCTTAGAGGAATGTAACTTCAACAGTAGTGAAAGAGTTAATTACTGCAGGTGCCTTGATTCACTCACACAAGCAGTGTAAAATAGTTTATGCAGCAGGCTTTAGCAAACACACCAAAAATCACAGAGTACTTTGTTATCTGAATGAATAAATCAAGCTGAGGGCATTATGTAAACCATAATTTGATAATGAATATTAGTTATTTCCAAACTTGTCAATGAAAGCATAAGAAGCTGTATTAATCTCATGAAACAGGTAAAGTTGAAGTTATACAAACAGTTATTTGCAAGCAGATATGAAGGTTAATTGTGATAAAGACTGAAGTATGCTTAGGAAGTCCGTTTATGAGAAATGGTAGCAATATGAATCTTTGTCACAGTTATTTGTATGCAAGTTAGTAAGTAGAAGAAATAGTTTAGTGCATATTTGTCATCTGAAGCGTATATGAATCTCCAGCAGGTGAGAGTTACACAGTTAATATGACAAGCTTGAGTGTAATGAAGTTGCAGCAGTACACACAGTTCATACAATGCAATATATACAGACCAGTATTACAGGAGATGGCAAATGAGCAGAGTAATACTGCTACCAGACAGCAAACAGTCCAAGCGGTATCACAGCGAGCCTGACAGAGAACCACGGCGGGAGAATGTCGGGCGTGACGTCACACGCTGCAGGGAGTAACTTCAATACAGGAGAGAGACTGAGAAATCTCTGACTGGAATAAACGGTGAAAATCTTCAGGCACAAAAGAGCATCTGCAGGTTGATTCAAGCAGGCAGAAACTCAGGGTGAGTTTGGAGAGCAATGAAGTGAAATACAGAGTGGTATAAACGGCTAGGTCTCTTCAGAAGCAGCTTGTCACTGAGCAACAAATTACCAAGCAATGAGTTCTGTTGGGAGGAGCCTTAAATAGGGCTAGTGAGTTCACTTTCTTAAAGGTACAGCATGAAAAGAGATAAATCCCTGACAAGGACAAACACACCTGGCCTTAGATTGACAGCTGGCACCAGACCTGGACCCTTACAGTGGCGCGTGGCAAACCCTGTTCTCGCGGTGGACACAGTTGATGCAGAGAGATGCTTCTAACTGATCCTCACGTGCCACAAACTACTCATGCACCACTGTAAGGGTCCAGGTCTGGTGCCAGCTGTCAATATAACTCACGTGCTGCTGCCTAAACTACGGAGCTTGATGTGAATGTAAGCTGATCCTGCACGCCAGTAGTGAGGATCAGCTTAGTAGCATAGTTAGTGGCATGTGAGGATCATCTTACATTCACATGTGGCTCCATAATTTAGGCAGCAGCACGTGAGTTATATTGACAGCTGGCACCAGACCTGGACCCTTACAGTGGTGCATGAGGATCAGTTAGAAGCATCTCTCTGCATCAACTGTGTCCACCGAGAACAGGGTTTGCCGGGGATGATGTGGGCGTTTCGGGGGCGGGGGCGGGCGTGTCAGGGGTGGGGCCGGGCCGCGCGCGGCCGTGTGTACAGGAGAGATAGCTCAAAAGAGGAGGGGGAAGGGGGGAGAGATAGCTCAAAAGAGGAGGGGGGGGAGGGGGGAGAGATAGCTCAAAAGAGGAGGGGCAAGGGGGGAGAGATAGCTCAAAAGAGGAGGGGGGAAGGGGGGAGAGATAGCTCAAAAGAGGAGGGAGAGGGGGGAGAGATAGCTCAAAAGAGGAGGGGGAAGGGGGGAGAGATAGCTCAAAAGAGGAGGGGGGAGAGATAGCTCAAAAGAGGAAGGGGGAGAGATAGCTCAAAAGAGGAGGGGGGGAGGGGGAGAGATAGCTCAAAGGGGGAGGGGGGAGAGATAGCTCAAAAGAGGAGGGGAGGGGGGAGAGGAGGGGGGAGAGATAGCTCAAAAGAGGAGGCGGGGAGGGGGGAGAGATAGCTCAAAGGGGGAGGGGGGAGAGATAGCTCAAAAGAGGAGGGGGGAGGGGGGAGAGATAACTCAAAGGGGGAGGGATAGCTCAAAAGAGGAGGGGAGGGGGAGAGAGAGCTCAAAAGAGGAGGGGGGAGAGAGAGCTCAAAAGAGGAGGGGAGAGGGGGGAGAGAGAGCTCAAAAGAGGAGGGGGGAGGGGGGAGAGATAGCTAAAAAGAGGAGGGGGAGAGATAGCTCAGAAGAGGAGGGGGAGGGGGAGAGATAGCTCAAAAGAGGAGGGGGAGAGGGGGAGAGATAGCTCAGAAGAGGAGGGGGAGAGATAGCTCAAAAGAGGAGGGGGAGAGATAGCTCAAAAGAGGAGGGGGGAGGGGAGAGAGATAGCTCAAAAGAGGAGGGGGAGAGATAGCTCAAAAGAGGAGGGGGAGAGATAGCTCTAAAGAGGAGGGGGGAGAGATAGCTCAAAAGAGGAGGGGGAGGGGGGAGAGATAGCTCAAAAGAGGGGGGAGAGCAAAAGAGGGGGGAGAGCAAAAGAGAGGGGGGGAGGGAGACGGCAAAAGAGAGGGGGGAGGGAGATGGCAAAAGAGAGGGGGGAGAGAGACGGGGAGGGAGACGGCAAAAGAGTGGGGGAGACAGCAAAAGAGAGGGGGAGGGAGAGCAAAAGAGAGGGGGGAGGGAAACGGGGAGGGAGATGGCAAAAGAGTGGGGGAGACAGCAAAAGAGAGGGGGGAGGGAGAGCAAAAGAGAGGGGAGGGAGACAGCAAAATATAGGGGAGGGAGACAGCAAAAGAAAGGAGAGAGAGAGCAAAAGAAAGGGGGGAGAGAGAGAGAGAGCAAAAGAAAGGGGAGAGAGCGAGAGCAAAATAAAGGGGAAAGAGCGAGAGCAAAAGAAAGGGGAGAGAGAGAGAGCAAAAGAAAGGGGGGGGGAGAGAGCAAAAGAAAGGGGGGAGAGAGAGAGACCAAAAGAAAGGGGGGAGAGAAATAGAACAAAAGAAAGGGGGGAAAAGAGAGAGCAAAAGAAAGAGGGGAGAGAGAGAGCAAAAGAAAGGGGGGGGGGAGAGCAAGAGAGGGGGGGAGAGAGCAAGAGAGAGAGGGGAGAGAGCAAGAGAGAGAGGGGAGAGAGCAAGGGGTGGAGCCACTGTACTGCAAAAAATGGCCCGTGTACACGGGCTTTAGGACTAGTAGATTATAATCTAGTTAACGGGACATGAAAGCCCAAATTTTTCTTTCATGATTTAGGTAGAACATACAATTTTAAACAACTTTCCAGCTTACTTTTATTATTAAATTAGTTTAATTCTTTTGGTATCACTTGTTGAAGGAGCAGCAATGCACTACTGATTTGTAACTGAACACATGGGTAAGCCGATGACTATTTGTATACAGTATATATATATATATATATATATATATACAGTGGGGCAAAAAAGTATTTAGTCAGCCACCAATTGTGCAAGTTCTCCCACTTAAGTAGATGAGAGAGGCCTATAATTTTCATCATAGGTATACCTCAACTATGAGAGACAAAATGTGGAAACAAATCCAGACAATCACATTGTCTGATTTGGAAAGAATTTATTTGCATATTATTGTGGAAAATAAGTATTTGGTCACCTACAAACAAGCAAGATTTCTGGCTCTCACAGAACTGTATCTTCTTCTTTAAGAGGCACCTCTGTCCTCCACTCATTACCTGTATTAATGGCACCTGTTTGAACTTGTTATCAGTATAAAAGACACCTGTCCACAACCTCAAACAGTCACACTCCAAACTCCACTATGGTGAAGACCAAAAAGCTGTCGAAGGACACCAGAAACAAAACTGGAGACCTGCACCAGGCTGGGAAGACTAAATCTGCAATAGGCAAGCAGCTTGGTGTGAAGAAATCAACTGTGGGAGCAATAATTAGAAAATGGAAGACATACAAGACCACTGATAATCTCCCTCGATTTGGGGCTCCACGCAAGATCACACCCCGTGGGGTCAAAATGATCACAAGAACGGTGAGCAAACATCCCAGAACCACACGGGGGGACCTAGTGAATGACCTGCAGAGAGCTGGGACCAACATAACAAAGGCTACCATCAGTAACACACTACGCCGCCAGGGACTCAGATCCTGCAGTGCCAGACATGTCCCCCTGCTTAAGCCAGTACATGTCCAGGCCCATCTGAAGTATGCTAGAGAGCATTTGGATGATCCAGAAGCAGGTTTGGGAGAATGTCATATGGTCAGATGAAACCAAAGTAGAACTGTTTGGTAGAAACACAACTTGTCGTGTTTGGAGGAGAGAGAATTCTCTGCAACCAAAGAACACCATACCTACTGTGAAGCATGGGGGTGGCAACATCATGATTTAGGGCTGTTTCTCTGCAAAGGGAACAGGATGACTGCTCCGTGTACATGAAAGAATGAATAGGGCAATGTATTGTGAGATTTTGAGGGCAAACCTCCTTCCATCAGCAAGAGCATTGAAGATAAAACGTGGCTGAGTCTTTCAGCATGACAATGATCCCAAACACACCGCCCGGGCAACGAAGGAGTGGCTTCGGAAGAAGCATTTCAAGGTCCTGGAGTGGCCTAGCCAGTCTCCAGATCTCAACCCCATAGAAAACCTTTGGAGGGAGTTGAAAGTCTGTGTTGCCCAGCAACAGCCCCAAATATTCACTGCTCTAGAGCAGATCTGCATGCAGGAATGGGCCAACATACCAGCAACAGTGTGTGACAATCTTGTGAAGACTAACAGAAAACGTTTGACCTCTGTCATTGCCAACAAAGGATATATAACAAAGTATTGAGATGAACTTTTGATATTGACCAAATACTTATTTTCCACTATAATTTGCAAATCAATTCTTTCCAAATCAGACAATGTGATTGTTTGGATTTGTTTCCACATTTTGTCTCTCATAGTTGAGGTATACCTATGATGAAAATTACAGGCCTCTCTCATCTTCTTAAGTGGGAGAACTTGCACAATTGGTGGCTGACTAAATACTTTTTTGCCCCACTGTATATATATATATATATATATATATATATATATATATATATATATATATATATATATGCAGCCACCAATCAGCAGCTAGAACATAGGTTATTTGCTGCTCCTGAGCTTACCTAGATAAACCTTTTCAGAAAAGAATAACAAGAGAAGGAAACAATTTAAATAATAGACGTAAATTGAAAAGTTGTCTAAAATTGCATTTTCTACCTAAATCATGAATGTCTAATTAGGACTTTACTGTCCCTTTAACTGAAATTTCATCTCAAAAACAATTAAATAGACATATGATCAGATCATGTTAGATATGGTGCAATAAATGTTTATTAATGCCCCTTTAAACATTTTTGAGTGGCTGAGCATAAAAGTAAATAAATAAATACATAAATAACTTGAATTGTAATAGATTTCAATATATCTTATTCTGAAAACAACCTACAAATGAAAGGGTTACAAAGGAAATCTTAGAGTTGAAAGAAATCTCTTCCATGTTTATTTTTTATTTCCAAAAATGGGTGCACAGTATATGTTCCTAAAAATACCATTATTTTACCTTTCAATACTTTTTATTTACCACTCTCTCTCTCTCTCGTGCATCTTTATATATTGCATAAATTCACTTATAATATTGACATTAATTGTATATTTTGCTAGTTGCAATAAGCACTTACATTACACAATTAGGTTCAGTTTCCCTATTGTCAAAAAAGTTGATCGTAGTGACTGTACTTGTTATAGAGAGCTGTAAAATTCCTCCAATAATTAAGTCACCATCTTTAAATATGCTCTTTAGTTCTGTATTTGATGTTAAGCTACAGGTAGGTTTTGTGTCATTATACTTTCCAACAGAATAAATTAACATAGTTAAAAATAAATTAGCCAGTTTGTTCACCATTGGTACCTAAAAAGAAATGTTTAGATATTAAACAGATTATTGAAATCCCTTATTATACTTTGAAATATATCCACACACAGCCACACTAAAAACAACCTTTGTTTCCAAAGCATCTGGGTCATATGTTAAGCATCGTTTCGAGCACTTAGCTCTTAATCATACATAGCTGACATCATATGATGCACTAATATATAGCCCTACCCTTATTTTGGTCACCAATCAATGATTGACTATACATACGCTATCTAGTGGCTAAAACAAAACGCTCTCTAGTGGCTAAAACAAAATGCAAAATTATACAACTTTTCTTTTTTTTACATATATATATACAATAACAATATATTTCTAAAAACATATATATATATATATATATAGAATACAACCAAATTTATTATAAAAATAATCATAACAAAAAACAGAGAGATCGAATTGCTTATTTAAACCAATTGGTTGCATGGCATTCAATATATGAATCCAAAATGCTTCCTTTCTCTTGAGGAGAAGTTCCCTGTCATCCCCCCCCCCCCCACCACCACCGTGGATATAATATCAATAATTTGACTGCAGAGCTTACTAATGTTATGGCTATTTTGCAAAGATTGGGAAGAAACTGGGGCTTCATGCTTATTACACCTAATGTTACTCTTATGCTGGGTTATTCTGTCACACGTTCTATTGATGGTCTCTCCAACATAGATCCTCCCACATGGACACTTAATAATATACACTGCATAAGAGGTGTCACAGGTGAAATACAGTCTAATGTCATATTTTTTACAAGTTAGTGGATGTACAAAGAAAGGGTGAAATAGAAGCATTGCAAACTTTAAAATCAAATAAAGATTTATATTAAAAACTGCAGACAATTGAGGAGCCATTACTGTAATGAATAAGTGCATGTATGTCACTGAGATTAAGAACCAATTATCACAGAAAGAGGTATATAGGGAATTAACATGTAATCCTACCCATTCAATACAAAAATAAATAACTCATATAGTTAAGAAAGGGCTAAGGTTGGATATAATCACTAATGATTTTTCCCAGTTTCTAATTAAGGAATACCCATGTATACCCGTTTTTTATACCCTTCCTAAGGCACACAAATGTCTATATATAATAACATAGTTATTATGCTGGATAAGGTTTTGCAGCCATTTGTATCTATTTCAAATTCCTATATAACAGACACTGGGGATTCCTTAACTAAATTACATAATCTGAATGTAACCTTTGATAAATGGATATTATTTATGTTAGATGTGAGCAGTTTGTATACTGCTATTAAACACAAGAGTGGTATTTCTACAGTTACCAAGGTGTTGCATTGTAGTATGGATTATTCAACTGAACAAAAAGCATTATTGAGTAGTTATTGAAACTGGTTCTCTACCACAATTATTTTTTGTTTCTGGATTCCCCCCCCCTACAATTACAGGGTACAGCTATGGATTCCAATGTTGCACCCACATATGCAAATATATTCATAAATGTTTTTGAAGAAAAATTTGTTTATGAGAATGTACTTTTTTTTAAAAAATATTCGGCCACATGGTGGCTCTACATAGATGATGTATTTGGTGTGTAGTATTGCAACATTGGAACCGTGTAGAAATTTGTACAGGATATGAATACGAGCACAGGTTTAATTAAGTTTACCCTGAATGCTAGTAAGGAACATATTACATTTTTAGACACAATGGTTTATTTTAAGGATGGGAACTTATTTGGATACCTGTAAGAAAAAAAAGTTTATTACACTTTCAGAGTTTCCATCCTAAAAATATTTTGAGATCACCACGTAGTCAATTAACCATAAGATAACGAAGATTGTTATCCTGACCTAAATGAATTTGGGTTACCCCTCATACCAGCATTAAGAATGCAGTGCAGTTTGAGGAATGAAACAGTACATATGGATTTAGGGAGTGCAAAAGGTGTTAAATAGAGTTATTTAAGCTATAAGAGTTTAGGCTGGTATCCCTGTTTGAGCCTTGGAAATTGTAATTCAATGATAAATGGCCCTTCCTTTGCACATTTGCTAACTTGTAAAAAATATGACATTAGAGGGTATTTCACCTGTGACACCTCTTATGCAGTGTATCTGATTGTGGGATGATCTGTGTTGGAGGGATCACTGATAGAGTGCGTGGTAGAATTAACCAGCATAAGAATAACATTAGGGACAATAAACATGAAGCCCCAATTTCTTCCCATTTTTTGCAAATTGGCCATAACATTAGTCAGCTCTGTTTTCAAAATCTTGATACTTTATAATATCCACCGGGGGGGGGGGGGGGGGGGGTTGACAGGGAACTTCTCAAGAGGAAAGAAGCATTTTGTATTCATAAATTGAATGCCATGCAACCAATTGGTTTTAATAAGGAATTGGATCATTCTGTTTATTTAAAAAAAATGTTTAAATAACTTTTGTTGTATTTTTGCTTTTGTTTAGTTAGTTGATATTGTATATATATATATATATATATATATATATATATATATATATATATATATATATATATATATATATATATATATATATATATATTTAAATATATTAATATAGTACAGTATGTATATGTAAAAAATAAATTTTATATCATTTTGCAATAATTGTTTTAGCCACTAGAGGATGTATATATAGCCAGTCATTGATTGGTGGCTAAGATAAGGGTAGGGCTATATATTTGTGCATCATTTCATGTTAGCTATGCATGATTAAGGGCCAGGTGGCCAAATGTAGCTTTACATATGATCCAAATGTATTGGAAATAATGGTTGTTTCTGTTTTTAAAATGCTGCTGTGTGTGGATATGTGATTCAAGGAGATACTGTGCTTAGTTAGTGATTTATACTTTAAAATATAACATTCTTTTCTAGCATAAAACCTATTTTACAAAGAATACTAAAATAAATGAAAACACAAAACATTAATCTCTTGATAAATAAACTTTTAAAACACAAAAAAAACTTAAACTTTATTAACGGAAATTTCAATCATAAACGTTATATTCATACCTCATGGGATTCAAAACCTTCTGTTGTTAAATAAAGAACTCTTGTGTAAGGTAGTATATATTTTTTTCTAGTTATACTTTCAAGTAGCGCTTTATCCACAAGAAAGTTAAAAATGCATATGGGAGAAAAAAACTGTTGGCTAGATTACGAGTTTTTCGTTTTGGGCTGTGCGGTGCTAACGAGCAGTTTTCCCTCACTGCTCACTTACCTACAGTGCTGGTATTACGAATTTTCAAGGTAAGAAGTGAGCGTTGAGCAAAATTACCGCACTCCAATACCAGCGCTGCTTAAGTCAGCGGTGAGCTGGTCGTACGTGCTCGTGCACGATTTCCCCATAGGAATCAACGGGAGAACCGGCTCAGAAAAAGTCTAACACCTGCAAGAAAGCAGCGTAAAACTCAGTAACGCAGCCCCATTGATTCCTATGGAGAAATAAAATGTATGTCTACACCTAACACCCTAACATGAACCCCGAGTCTAAACACCCCTAATTTTACACTTATTAACCCTAATCTGCCGCCCCAAAATCGCCGACAACTGCATTATATTTATTAAACCCTAATCTGCCGCTACGGACACCGCCTCCACCTACATTATATGTATTAACCCCTAATCTGCTGCCCCCAACATTGCAGACACCTACATACTATTTATTAACCCTTAATCTGCCGCCCCCAATGTCGCCAACACCTACATGCTATTTATTAACCCCTAATCTTGCGCCCCCAAGGTCACCGCAACCTACCTACATTTATTAACCCCTAATCTGCCACCTACAACATCACCGCCACTATATTAAATTTATTAACCCCTAAACCTAAGTCTAAACCTAACCCTAACACCCCCTAACTTAAATATAATATAAATAAATATTACTATCATTAAGTAAATTATTCCTATTTAAAACTAAATACTTACCTATAAAATAAACCCTGAGCTAGCTACAATATAACTAATAGTTTACATTGTAGCTAGCTTAGGGTTTATTTTTATTTTACAGGCAAGTTTGTATTTATTTTAACTAGGTAGAATAGTTATTAAACCTAGCTAAAATAAATACAAAAGTACCTGTAAAATAAAACCTAACCTAAGTTACACTAACACCTAACACTACACTATAATTAATTAAATTAACTAAATTAAATACAATTACCTAAATTACATTAAATTAGCTAAAGTACAAAAAAACACACTAAATTACAGAGAATAATAAACAAATTACAGATATTTAAACTAATTACACCTAATCTAATAACCCTATTAAAATAAAAAAGCCCCCCAAGATAAAAAAAAACCCTAGCCTAAACTAAATTTTAGGATTGAGCTTGCATTCTATTTAGTTAGGAATTATTTAGTTATTAATAGTAAGTTTTCTTTAGATTTATTGTAATTATATTTAAGTTAGGGGGTGTTAAGGTTAGTGTTAGGCTTAGGTTTAGGGGTTAATAACTTTAATATAGTGGCAGCGACATTGGTGGCAGCAAATTAGGGGTTAATAATTATAATGTAGGTGTCAGCGATGTCGGGGGTGGCAGATTAGGGGTTAATAAATATATTGTAGGTATTGGCGATGTTGGGGGCAGCAGATTAGGGGTTAATACATATAATGTAGGTGGCTGCGGTGTCCAGAGCAGCAGATTAGGGGTTAATAATTTTATTATAGTGTTTGCGATCCGGGAGGGCCTCGGTTTAGGGGTTAATAGGTAGTTTATGGGTGTTAGTGTACTTTTTAGCACTTTAGTTATGAGTTTTATGTTACGGCGTTGTACCATAAAACTCTTAACTACTGACTTTAGAATGCGTTACGGATCTTGACAGGGTAGGGTGTACCGCTCACTTTTTGGCCTTCCAGGACAGACTCGTAATATCAGCGCTATGGAAGTCCCATAGAAAAAAGACTTTACGAAGTTTATGTAAGTCGTTTTGCGGTAAGGCCAAAGAAGTGTGCGGTCACCCTAAACCTTCAAGACTCGTAATACCAGCGGGCGTAAAAAAGCAGCGTTAGGACCTATTAACGCTGCTTTTTTACCCTAACGCACAACTCGTAATCTAGCCGTGTGTTTGAAAGGACTAATAAAGGAGAGCTGAAACCAAGACTTCCCCAACGTTTAGCATTTTACTGAGATCTTAAAGGTATGTTAAAGGAACATGAAATACTTTGAGGCTCTTATATGTAATGGTAATTATGAGTATTTAAAAAAGAGTTCAGTAAATAAACTAATTGCTATACATTAGGTATGGGGATTATTTTAACTTTGTTAATATAAATTCAAAGGTCTGTACTACTGCCGTTTACTTCCCCTATGCCGGTACTATAGCACAATATATCATTCCTTAAATTTACCTTTATGTATGTAAAAGCTGTTAAAGGGACAGTCTACTCCAGAATTTTTATTGTTTAGAAAGATATATAATCCCTTTATTACCCATTCCCCAGTTTGCATAACCAACACAGTTATATAGCCTCTACAGACTGCCCCCTTATTTCAGTTCTTTTGACAGACTTGCATTTCAGCCAATCATTGCTGACTCCTATGTAACTCCACAGATGTGAGCACAATTTTATCTATATGGCACACATAAACTAAAGCCCTCTGGTTGTGGAAAAAATGTCAAAATGCATTCAGATAAGAGTCTTCAAGGGGTAAGAAATTAGCATATGAGACTACCTAGGTTTAGATTTCAACTAAGAATAGCAAGAGAACAAAGCAAAATTGGTGATAAAAGTACATTGGAAAGCTGTTTAAAATGATATGGCCTATCTGAATCATGAAAGTTTATTTTTGACTATACTGTCCCTTTAACAGAGTACATTGCAAAACTCTGGCCTAGATTTGGAGTTTGGCGTTAGCCGTGAAAACCAGCGTTAGAGGCCCCTAACGCTGGTTTCTTACGGACTCTGGTATTTAGAGTTCAGTTACCGACACTCAAAAATCACCCAACGCTCAAATTTCTACCGACACCTCAGACCCAGTAGTAAACATATACCGACAAAATAAACATTCACGAATCACAAAACAAATATTACACAAAGTACACTTACACTCATACAAACACTACACTATATTTATTTTTTAGATTTATTAATTTTTCATCAAAATACAAAGGATCAAAGTTGCGAGATCTCGGGTGTTAGAAAAAAAACTACACAAATCCATTTTCCCATTGACTTACATTGACACACGGGAAAAGACCCTCATATACCTACATCTAACTAATAAGATTATCACAAATATACACTCATCGATGCATACAAACAATATACACCACATGACATACAAAAAATATTTATTTATTACAAAAAGAACCCGATTTAGTTACTTTTTCACACAAGCTCATGACGTCACTCACTTTACGAGGAAAACCAGTCTTTGAAAAAAAAAATTACCAAATTTTAGAGCCTCCATTGACTTCTATTGGGAAGACGTGCTCGTGCACGCGAAACCCACATTTCCCTAACGCCCGCAAATAGCGTAGTTCGAAAAACTCCAAATACCAGCGCTAGAAAATACATGCTTTTATGCGTTAGACCCAGCTATGATAAATAGATCAAGAAATGACTATTTCCCTATGGTGGATTTATGGATTGTACTTATTGAATATTCACAACACCATTAAATTGTTTCAGACTTTTATATTACATCAACTACAAATCAACATCACTAGTAACAAACTTTTTTTTATCAAAATATTACATTTAAACGGACACAAAAATAATGTAAACTATTCAGGATTCACAAACACTACACAATGGGAAACAATTCTCATTTACCTTTATTATTGCATTTCATTTATTCAACTCATATGCTTGCAGCAACAGCATATCTACATAGGCTTAACACATGATCAGTCATGGATGCACATACATTACTTTTAACATTCACTCATACATGTGCATTCAAATGATGGGGGAAAAACACATTACATTCTCTCTAGGAATCACAAAACAGAACATATGGATTTTACTGTACTTTTAACATCATGATTCCATCACCAGAAACCATCAGGAATTACGTACAACAAGATCATTACACCAGATTACAGATGTCACTTTATGGGAATGAACAACAATGCCAGACCGCTATATAGAAGTCAGCATATGTGGGACACAATCACAATATATACGTACATGTACATAACACGCATCACCCATCACGCAACCACAAAGCACACATTTAGATTTTATTCAGCACACAATAACAATGTAGCACAATACAACAACACAATGCGGATTTCAGAACTACATAGGCAGGTTAATAATATCATGACGTCATTAGAAGATTCAACCATAGATATCACAGATTCACGACTGTACCGCCCCTTTCAGAAATTTACCACTCAATACTACAATACAACATATACGTAAATAACAGTTTGGAACAGCATTATTATGGAGATTTGAATGGGACAATTAATAAATATTGTCAGATCGCAAATCACTTATATATATAATACTACAGATGACAGCCGGAAGTTCTTCAGTATTAGTGCGATTTGAAAGGGACGCATACAATATTGACAGCTCGGCAATCACTTATATATACAATACTACAGATGACAGCCGGAAGTTCAGAATTATTATGCAGATTTTAATGGGACGCGTACAATATTGACATCTCGGCAATCACTTATATATACAATACTACAGATGACAGCCGGAAGTTATTCAGTATTAGTGCGATTTTAATGGGACGCATACAATATTGACAGCTCGGCAATCACTTATATATACAATACTACAGATGACAGCCGGAAGTTATTCAGTATTAGTGCCATTTGAATGGGACGCATACAATATTGACAGCTCGGCAATCACTTATATATACAATACTACAGATGGCAGACGGGAAGTTCTGAATTCTTATTTCGATTTTAAAGGGACGCATACAATATTGACAGCTCGGAAATCACTTATATATACAATACTACAGATGGCAGACGGGAAGTTCTGAATTATTATTGCGATTTTAAAGGGACGCATACAATATTGACAGCTCGGCAATCACTTATATATACAATACTACAGATAACAGCCGGAAGTTATTCAGTATTAGTGCGATTTGAAAGGGACGCATACAATATTGACAGCTCGGCAATCACTTATATATACACAATACTACAGATGGCAGACGGGAAGTTCTGAATTATTATTGCGATTTTAAAGGGACGCATACAATATTGACATCTCGGCAATCACTTATATATACAATACTACAGATGACAGCCGGAAGTTCTTCAGTATTAGTGCCATTTTAAAGGGACGCATACAATATTGACTGCTCGGCAATCACTTATATATATACAATACTACAGATGGCAGATGTTACTTTATCGTTTACAAACAATATTGCAGCAACATTGATCGATCACATTCGATGCACATTATACACAACTATGCACTTTCATTCATGTTAGCCTGGACATGTGCTTGTTACTATAAGATCGCGTTTAAGAAATATTGATTACGCATATGATCAAACATTACAAACATGCACTGTATGTGTGATATTTGACACTTTCACATTGAGATTCATTGTTGGAAAACAACATTTCAGCAAACAACAAAAAAACGCCCACTATGAAAGCATTCGCGCCGCTCACATACAAACAAGTGAATACAATTAGCAATCATTACAAACTCAATACCATTGGACTAATTGTACTATAAATCCACCAAACAACATGGCCAAAGCATCACTTGTGATCCACATCAGATCAAGTGCATACCTTGTTACGCTGTTTTGAAAGATGGATGACGATGACATGGTAGACACTGCTGGTGCTGCTATTGGCGAACTAGCTGTTGATCGAATCAGGCAGCCTCGGCGGCTCAGTCTGAGACGAAGGGGTCGTCTGGTTCGAGGTCCTCGTGTCTACAGGGTGAGACCCACCTTGGAAAACATGAGCGACTTTGAGGTTTATGATAAGTATCAGCTCAATCGCAAACAGCTCATTGGCCTTTACGATCTTCTTAAACCTCATTTGGAGCCACGTATAAGAATAAGGACTGCTGTTCCCGCCATGAGTAAGATGCTAAGTTGTCTATACGTCCTGGCCTCCGGGAGTTTTCAATCCAGAGAAATGTACATGCATGGCCTGGCTCAAGGTACATTCTCTGTGGTGTTTGATAACTTTCTGGACGCCATGGTACGTATCAGTAAGCAATACATAGGATTCCACAGAATGATGGTGATTGGAGGCGCCTGAAGCGGGAATTCTTTGATATTGCTGAATTGCCCAATGTCTTGGGAGCCATTGATTGTACCCACATTGCGCAGCGTGCTCCAATTGATGACTTGCCCTTCAGAAATCGCAAACATTTTCATAGCCTCAACGTGCAGTATGTTTGTGACGCACGGATGAGGATTATGCATGTGTGTGCGAATTTTGGAGGGGCTAGTCATGTGCCCGCATCCTCTCTCTGTCGTCCCTGTGGAGACCGTTTGAGGAAAGACAAATGCCCACTGGTTATCTCGTTGGTGAGTATTTGTGCACAACATGGTTAATTAGTTTGACAATTGCCACTGTAGTTTTAAAATGTTAGCGTAATGTTCAGCTATCGGATGCAATTTAACCATTTATTTTAATTTCCAGCTAATGTCTACTTTTAGTTCAATGCAGATATGTAGCATGTCTTACCTTAAATGCTCAGAGAATGCAGTGTAACCATTTAGTTTGCATTTTACACAAGGTTTGGTTTAGTAGAAATACGCATATGTAGCATGTCTTAGCTGAAATGACAAGATCTTAGCTAATGCAATTTAACCATGTCATTGTCTCTTTCCACTAATGTCTTTTAGTTCAATGCAGATATGTAGCATGTCTTACCTTAAATGCTCAGATAGAGAATGCAATGTAACCATTTAGTTTGCATTTTACACAAGGTTTGGTTTAGGAGAAATACGCATATGTAGCATGTCTTAGCTGAAATGGCAAGATATTAGCTAATGCAATTTAACCATGTCATTGTCTCTTTCCGCTAATGTCTTTTAGTTCAATGCAGATATGTAGCATGTCTTACCTTAAATGCTCAGATAGAGAATGCAATGTAACCATTTAGTTTGCATTTTACACAAGGTTTGGTTTAGGAGAAATACGCATATGTAGCATGTCTTAGCTGAAATGGCAAGATATTAGCTAATGCAATTTACCCATGTCATTGTCTCTTTCCGCTAATGTCTTTTAGTTCAATGCAGATATGTAGCATGTCTTACCTTAAATGCTCAGATAGAGAATGCAATGTAACCATTTAGTTTGCATTTTACACAAGGTTTGGTTTAGGAGAAATACGCATATGTAGCATTTCTTAGCTGAAATGGCAAGATATTAGCTAATGCAATTTAACCATGTCATTGTCTCTTTCCGCTAATGTCTTTTAGTTCAATGCAGATATGTAGCATGTCTTACCTTAAATGCTCAGATAGAGAATGCAATGTAACCATTTAGTTTGCATTTTACACAAGGTTTGGTTTAGGAGAAATACGCATATGTAGCATGTCTTAGCTGAAATGGCAAGATATTAGCTAATGCAATTTAACCATGTCATTGTCTCTTTCCACTAATGTCTTTTAGTTCAATGCAGATATGTAGCATGTCTTACCTTAAATGCTCAGAGAATGCAATGTAACCATTTAGTTTGCATTTTACACAAGGTTTGGTTTAGTAGAAATATGCATATGTAGCATGTCTTAGCTGAAATGGCAAGATATTAGCTAATGCAATTTAACCATGTCATTGTCTCTTTCCGCTAATGTCTTTTAGTTCAATGCAGATATGTAGCATGTCATACCTTAAATGCTCAGAGAATGCAATGTAACTATTTAGTTTGCATTTTACACAAGGTTTGGTTTAGGAGAAATATGCATATGTAGCATGTCTTAGCTGAAATGGCAAGATATTAGCTAATGCAATTTAACCATGTCATTGTCTCTTTCCGCTAATGTCTTTTAGTTCAATGCAGATATGTAGCATGTCTTACCTTAAATGCTCAGATAGATAATGCAATTTAGCCATTTAGTTTGCATTTTACACAAGGTTTGGTTTAGGAGAAATATGCATATGTAGCATGTCTTAGCTGAAATGGGAAGATAGAGAATAATATTGAACTAGATTATTCTTTTACAAATTAAACATTTGTTAGTGGTTTATCGTGTACAAAAAGTTTTATTGGACTCCAAATACTATTTTGAGGATTCTGTCTGAATTATGTTCTGTTCATAATTTATAGGTGATTTTGGGTACATGAGCCGGCCTTGGCTCATTACCCCCTTGCGTAGCCCGACTGATGTGTCTGAGGAGCGCTACAATAGGGCTCATAAGAGAACCAGGGCGGTGGTTGAACGGATGTTCGGGCTCCTGAAGATGAGGTTCAGGTGCCTGGACAGGTCGGGAGGAGCCCTCCAGTACAACCCAAAGAAGGTGGCTAAGATCGTTGTAGCCTGTAGCGTCCTGCATAATATTGCATAGCGGGCTGGGATGCTGCAGAGAGTCCCGGCGCACCGAAACCTCCTCAGAGATGAGGAGGATGATCCTGTTCTAGAGGGGCCATTCCGGGACGAGGGGCTCAATGTCAGAGCAGACATCATCAACCGCCACTTTAGACGGTAAATAATAGAAGTTAGACTGGAGTATTGTCAATAGATGTGAACTCTAGGGAAATGAAAAGTAGAGAATTGTGCAAACATGTTAGGATTGTTCATCAAATGCTAAAAATTTGTTTCATTTATTAATATAGGTGATGCTCTGGGCATTGGGTCCTGTAGCGAGTCTTTGCCACCTTGTTTTTAAAGAGGACTTCAGCTGGTAAGTATAAATGTATGGACTGTTGCTGGCATGAATTGTACACAAATACATCATATGGCATACATTTTGTAAACTAGTATTTAGTTTACACATTACTTAAAATGTAAATACTCAGAAAGGGATCCTCTAGCATAACTATCCTCTATCATGACTATGGTTCAATGTCACACATTAGAGGTTCGTTATGCTCAATATGACTCATCTTCACACTTGATAGAACATAACACAAGATGCTACACACGCTTAGTAAGCTAGTGACAGAAATTGATTATGAAATGGGGGGTGGTAGAGGGGTACAGAACTGATTCACACACTTGTAGTAATTTTTATTAAACTTTTTCTGCCATTAGGGAGCTGACTTAATCTAAAGACTGAAAGGGAAGAATTAGAAGCCTGACCGTGAAGATTGCCCAGACTGACAGTGGAAAAAGCCAAGATTGAAATTGAAGTATACCAATGGGATCATGTCTGGCATTATCTTTCAAATCTGCTGACCTTGAAAACCATACAAAGACATGTTCACATGGTAAGTGCCAACTATTTGATAGAATAAGGCTGTGGAGGCATCCTATTGGAGACACTTAGATTATTTTCTAATTTTTAGATGGTATTTCACAGTCCTCTATTTTTGAACTGATGAATAAGACACCTATTGAAGATCAACTGTTTACCCCTGAATTGACTTTCAAAGACCATGCATTATCCAGGTTGGTGTACCAATGCATGCTAGTTAAGAATCACAGGAAGAATGTTGAATATTAGTAGCTTACATACAATAGTCATATTTCATTCATAATTAGATATTTAGGGATCACAATCAGACACTTAGATGATTTTACTTTTTTAGATGGTATTTCAGTCCTCTATTTTATGAACTGATGAATAAGACACCTATTGAAGATCAACTGTTTACCCCTGAATTGACTTTCAAAGACCATGCATTATCCAGGTTGGTGTACCAATGCATGCTAGTTAAGAATCACAGGAAGAATGTTGAATATTAGTAGCTTACATACATTAGTCATATTTAGTTCATAATTAGATATTTAGGGATCACAATCAGAAAAATGAATACATATTATAGTTGATATAGAGGTATTTGAATGGACATGAAATATTACATTTATGTTCAGCATACATATATATTATTGAAATGTGATATACATTATTATGTATAATTAGAAATTCAGATATTTAAATGTAATTTTTATTACACAATATAATGGTGTATGTTTATTTTCTTTATTTTTAAATTTAATTAATAAATATCTTGATAAAATGTAGAACAAAGTTAGAGCATAGACACAAGATGATTGTAAATGTATTTTATGAATATTTGACAACGTGTGTATTAACTTTGTTAAAATTTTCTTTTTTAATTTCAGATTGTCATCTGATGACTTCCAGGAATATATATATTTTTGTTTTTGTTTCAGAAACTTTTAATTTTTTAAATGGTAATAATAAACATTTTATTATTAAATACACTCTTTTGAACAGATTATAATAAATATCCATATAATCTGTCAATAAAAAACAATTTGACTCCCATGACTGGTAGTTGGCTATTTGACAAGCACATGCATAAGATCAAATAATGCATTAATTTTTTAAAATCCACTGATTAAGAGAATATTAAATTAAACTTTCTTTTTTAAATTAATTGGGGAGTGAGATCCATCAATGCTTTTCTTTTGAAATTCTTAGATGTTAAAAAAAAATTTCGGATATGTAGTCAAAATTTGACATAAATTATTTTGTTTCACTTTTAAGAAGGGGAAGTGGTTCAATTACATTAAAGTGACAGTGTTGTTGAATGTAAAATTAATTTTATAAGATCTTGTATCTTCCTTAGGTATGTCAAAACATTATTTTCTAAACTTTTTTAATTTTTACATTTATAAATGGTAGGTCATTTAACTTCATATTTTTCCACAAGCTAGTTATTGGATGCCAGGTTAATAGATTTAATTTTCTAGTGGAGTCATTTAACTATAGTTATTAATATTATGTAGTTTTTAAAATCTTACCTCTTGGGTTAGACATCACATATCTATATCTAATTTTCATTCCCCTTTAGTTTATTTTGACAATGTTAAATCAACATTCAAAATGTTTTGGTCCTTAAAGGGACATTCACAAAGTATATTGTGTATTGATTTTTAAAATATTCATAAAAGAATTTAAACATATTTAGAAAGTACTATAGAATTACATTCAGTCTTTAAATATACTTCGAAAAAGATACATCAATGCACATATCTTAGTCAATTACATAAGGCATCTATGTGCAAACAACAATCAGCATCAAAATAGCCTATGTAGATATGTATTTAATCCAAGAATATATATAATTACAATCTAATGATTGAATACCAAAACATATTAAGTTGTTCAAATATTATAATCTTATCCAAAATGCATACATAACATATAGCTTAATGTACCTCTAAGCTGAAGCCTCCGAAATACATCCTTTACAATATATATTTCAGTCAGTGTGTAAAACAATCCAGAAGTTAATCTAAATCTTAATGATTTATACATTCTGAATGAGTATTCTATTTTAAGCAACTTTATAAATTGTCTCATATTATGAATGTTCCTTGTGATGTTGCTATAATTAATTTAAAAATAAGGCATTAAATAGATAGTTTATTTGCTTCAGTACTCTGGACAGAACTTGTTTTTTTTGGTTGGATTAATTTATCCAACAATCATCAAGGACAACCCAGGTTTTTTGCAACAATTGTCCGTAATCTAAAATATCATTATTGATTTGCAAAGAAAGATAACAAGATAATTCTTAACATTTGAGAATCGGATTAAATTATAAAATTGCTTAACATTTCATGCTCAATCTGAATCACGAACGCTAAATTTGTTTGGACAGTGTCCCTTTAAGAGATTTAAAGAGTGTATTTACTTCTCTTCTTATCTTGACATACTTTGCTTGAAAAGCATATTGAGATAGGCTCAGTATATGAAGATTGGTGGATGCACAGAGATGCCTTATGTGATTGGCTCAACCATGTGCATTTAAATTTCTTCTGTTAAGGATATCTAAATACTAAGATAAATTGATTTACATTTTAAAGTCTAA
The DNA here is from genome assembly GCF_027579735.1 of Bombina bombina. Taxonomy (NCBI): domain Eukaryota; kingdom Metazoa; phylum Chordata; class Amphibia; order Anura; family Bombinatoridae; genus Bombina; species Bombina bombina. The sequence goes on from NC_069501.1 coordinate 1,243,864,460, forward strand.
ACTATTTTCTATCTCTACAGATCATTTGATACAATTGTTTGTTTGTAATGTCTATTTAAAAATAAAGACGCCATTGCACAATAACATATATGAGCAGTTCAGACAAATACAAGCTCGAGGTTTATTTACTAATAACAAACAAACCTGTAGTTTAACATTTATAAACAGATTATCCAAGTTACTGACATTATAACCTGAATTTGAACATTCAGAAATATTGCGTGTGAAACGCATCTTGAAACACCAGATTAGCATCTTTAAACATTAGAGTCTAATGTCACGCAATAGCACACAATCAATGTGCATTATGAAATACATTTAATAGAGCAATATCAATACTTCACAATAAGTAAAGAAATGGATTTTATGAACAATAAAGACATACAATATTAAATGTGTATTTGTATTAAAGAAACAGACCGTTATTCAACCGAAAAATGTATACAACATTTAATAATGTGACAATATTAGATTTTAAATAGAATTTTATCATTAATATTTAACGGATCACGGATATTAAATCCGCATGACAGGCCCATGAGTTACAAATAAGTCTACATGAAAAATGAAGTTACAGCACCACCAGGAGGTATGTGTAAGGAAGTTACTAAGATATGAAACATTAAGGAACGGCCAATCAGAGTTCATCACACAAACACAACTTGAGTCAGGATGGTCTCACAGACATTATAACAATATTTCAAACTTTTATCCAATCAGATGTACAGATAACTTGTCCCATGGTGCATCTCATGTTTACTTCACCATATAAAAGTCCATTACACGTTGCCATCTTTGTCAGTTCTCTAATGCCTGCAGGTGTACTGTATATATAATTTATATATATATATATATATCCAGCATATCCGAAAACCCAGCAGGCATGTCAGCTCCCAGGTTCACCAAGCAGGAGAGCGCTGCACTGGTCCACGCCGTCAAGGACTTTTATCCCCAGCTGTTTGGGAACAAGAGGAGGTTGACAGATGCGCCTGTTAAGAAGGCCCTCTGGGAGTCTATCACCAATGCGGTTAGATTGGTGTGTGACGTCCAGAGGAGCCAGGATCAAATCATGAGGAGATTCGGAGATATGAGGTTGCGCTTAACAAAAAAAGCCCGTAAAAGAGGGGGCCAAAGAAAGGCCCCGCGGAAACTATACCTACTCCCTTATGAGGTGACTTTATGCGAGCTCCTCAATCTCCTGCTCCCCATAAAGATTTAGATCCTCGCCATCTTCGGCCTCCTCTTCTTCCCTCCCAGCTGCGGGATCTGAAAGTCCTGACGCGGGGGCCAGGGCAGCTGCTTCTCCGTCCGGTGGCCTGGGAGGAGATGATGGAGAATCTGAACCAGGTAACTATCCAACTTCATATAATATCTTAATATTTTAATTCTTTTTAAAAATGTGTATATAGTCAGATACTAAACCTATACAGATCTCACAACATACACTACATATGATGTTTAGATATCTGATTTTAGATTAGTGACACATGAAATAGGAATGATGTTTCTTGCGCTCTACAGAATATGCGTCACAGAGCGAAAATGGAATTGCGCATACACGTTAACATGGGTTTGCTGTAAGTGGCATTGCTTTACACATGTTGGTCAAATGACGGATGCGTAATTCCGCTTGGAATCATTGCGCAATGATCGCGAAAATGGAATTGCGCATACACGTTAACATGGGTTTGCTGTAAGTGGCATTGCTTTACACATGTTGGTCAAATGACGGATGCGTAATTCCGCTTGGAATCATTGCGCAATGATCGTGAAAATGGAATTGCGCATACACGTTAACATGGGTTTGCTGTAAGTGGCATTGCTTTACACATGTTGGTCAAAATGAAATGTGAATTATTATATATGTGAAGAATACAGTATTCTTATTTTCAATATTAGACATAATAAAAAAATAAAAAAGCAGAATCCAAAAAAATTATAACATATGCCCATCAATTGATGAGAATGAAATAACACAAAAAAATAATTTAAGCTACAGTAAACAACACAACTGATTGAAAATAAGAGTACAGGATATATTTATCATGAATTTAATTGAGGAAACAATTAACTCATGGGACTACCAAAGGATTAATAGTTTTTAATTGATTTGCTAATAATGTAAAGATTTTAAACATGGCATGATTTGTATTAATGATATCCAATCCTCATTTAATATATTACAGATCTGGATGTTGGTGCTGGATCCTCAAGGCAGGGCTTGTCACAGTATGGTATGTCTCATTTTAATTGACATTTGTCTTAGAAACATGGACAGAACATTACATACTAAATCCACATTGTTCAATATTTATATGTATCTGCAAAATGGATTTTAAAACTTTTTGCAAATAAGAATAAATAAAACAAAAAAATAGGATTACATTGTAAGACTACTCTGATTTTGTTTGGAATTTAAGATATCCCATCTATTCTGGATGTCTTAATTTTAATGTAAGATTCTTTGGCCTAGATTTAGAGTTCGGCGGTAAAAGGGCTGTTAACGCTCCGCGGGCTTTTTTCTGGCCGCACCATAAATTTAACTCTGGTATCGAGAGTTAAAACAAATGCTGCGTTAGGCTCCAAAAAAGGAGCGTAGAGCATTTTTACCGCAAATGCAACTCTCGATACCAGAGTTGCTTACGGACGCGGCCGGCCTCAAAAACGTGCTCGTGCACGATTCTCCCATAGGAAACAATGGGACTGTTTGAGCTGAAAAAAAACCTAACACCTGCAAAAAAGCAGCGTTCAGCTCCTAACGCAGCCCCATTGATTCCTATGGGGAAACACTTCCTATGTCTGCACCTAACACCCTAACATGTACCCCGAGTCTAAACACCCCTACCCTTACACTTATTAACCCCTAATCTGCCGCCCCCGCTATTGCTGACCCCTGCATTACACTTTTAACCCCTAATCTGCCGCTCCGTAAACCGCCGCAACCTACGTTATCCCTATGTACCCCTAATCTGCTGCCCTAACATCGCCGACCCCTATGTTATATTTATTAACCCCTAATCTGCCCCCCACAACGTCGCCGACACCTGCCTACACTTATTAACCCCTAATCTGCCGAGCCTACCTGAGCGCTACTATAATAAAGTTATTAACCCCTAATCCGCCTCACTAACCCTATCATAAATAGTATTAACCCCTAATCTGCCCTCCCTAACATCGCCGACACCTAACTTCAATTATTAACCCCTAAACTTCCGATCGGAGCTCACCGCTATTCTAATAAATGGATTAACCCCTAAAGCTAAGTCTAACCCTAACACTAACACCCCCCTAAGTTAAATATAATTTTTATCTAACGAAATAAATTAACTCTTATTAAATAACTTATTCCTATTTAAAGCTAAATACTTACCTGTAAAATACATCCTAATATAGCTACAATATAAATTATAATTATATTATAGCTATTTTAGGATTAATATTTATTTTACAGGCAACTTTGTAATTATTTTAACCAGGTACAATAGCTATTAAATAGTTAAGAACTATTTAATAGTTACCTAGTTAAAATAATAACAAATTTACCTGTAAAATAAATCCTAACCTAAGTTATAATTAAACCTAACACTACCCTATCAATAAATTAATTAAATAAACTACCTACAATTACCTACAATTAACCTAACACTACACTATCAATAAATTAATTAAACACAATTGCTACAAATAAATACAATTAAATAAACTAGCTAAAGTACAAAAAATAAAAAAGAACTAAGTTACAGAAAATAAAAAAATATTTACAAACATAATAAAAATATTACAACAATTTTAAACTAATTACACCTACTCTAAGCCCCCTAATAAAATAACAAAGCCCCCCAAAATAAAAAATTCCCTACCCTATTCTAAATTAAAAAAGTTACAAGCTCTTTTACCTTACCAGCCCTGAACAGGGCCCTTTGCGGGGCATGCCCCAAGAATTTCAGCTCTTTTGCCTGTAAAAAAAAACATACAATACCCCCCCCCAACATTACAACCCACCACCCACATACCCCTAATCTAACCCACACCCCCCTTAAATAAACCTAACACTAATCCCCTGAAGATCTTCCTACCTTGTCTTCACCATCCAGGTATCACCGATCCGTCCTGGCTCCAAGATCTTCATCCAACCCAAGCGGGGGTTGGCGATCCATAATCCGGTGCTCCAAAGTCTTCCTCCTATCCGGCAAGAAGAGGACATCCGGACCGGCAAACATCTTCTCCAAGCGGCATCTTCGATCTTCTTCCATCCGGTGCGGAGCGGGTCCATCTTGAAGCAGGCGACGCGGATCCATCCTCTTCTTCCGATGTCTCCCGACTAATGACTGTTCCTTTAAGGGACGTCATCCAAGATGGCGTCCCTCGAATTCCGATTGGCTGATAGGATTCTATCAGCCAATCGGAATTAAGGTAGGAATTTTCTGATTGGCTGATGGAATCAGCCAATCAGAATCTAGTTCAATCCGATTGGCCGATCCAATCAGCCAATCAGATTGAGCTCGCATTCTATTGGCTGATCGGAACAGCCAATAGAATGCGAGCTCAATCTGATTGGCTGATTGGATCAGCCAATCGGATTGAACTTGATTCTGATTGGCTGATTCCATCAGCCAATCAGAAAATTCCTACCTTAATTCCGATTGGCTGATAGAATCCTATCAGCCAATCGGAATTCGAGGGACGCCATCTTGGATGACGTCCCTTAAAGGAACAGTCATTAGTCGGGAGACATCGGAAGAAGAGGATGGATCCGCGTCGCCTGCTTCAAGATGGACCCGCTCCGCACCGGATGGAAGAAGATCGAAGATGCCGCTTGGAGAAGATGTTTGCCGGTCCGGATGTCCTCTTCTTGCCGGATAGGAGGAAGACTTTGGAGCACCGGATTATGGATCGCCAACCCCCGCTTGGGTTGGATGAAGATCTTGGAGCCAGGACGGATCGGTGATACCTGGATGGTGAAGACAAGGTAGGAAGATCTTCAGGGGCTTAGTGTTAGGTTTATTTAAGGGGTGTTTGGGTTAGATTAGGGGTATGTGGGTGGTGGGTTGTAATGTTGGGGGGGGGGGTATTGTATTTATTCTTTTACAGGCAAAAGAGCTGAAATTCTTGGGGCATGCCCCGCAAAGGGCCCTGTTCAGGGCTGGTAAGGTAAAAGAGCTTGTAACTTTTTTAATTTAGAATAGGGTAGGGAATTTTTTATTTTGGGGGGCTTTGTTATTTTATTAGGGGGCTTAGAGTAGGTGTAATTAGTTTAAAATTGTTGTAATATTTTTCTTATGTTTGTAAATATTTTTTTATTTTCTGTAACTTAGTTCTTTTTTATTTTTTGTACTTTAGCTAGTTTATTTAATTGTATTTATTTGTAGCAATTGTGTTTAATTTATTTATTGATAGTGTAGTGTTAGGTTAATTGTAGGTAATTGTAGGTAGTTTATTTAATTAATTTATTGATAGGGTAGTGTTAGGTTTAATTATAACTTAGGTTAGGATTTATTTTACAGGTAAATTTGTTATTATTTTAACTAGGTAACTATTAAATAGTTCTTAACTATTTAATAGCTATTGTACCTGGTTAAAATAATTACAAAGTTACCTGTAAAATAAATATTAATCCTAAAATAGCTATAATATAATTATAATTTATATTGTAGCTATATTAGGATTTATTTTACAGGTAAGTATTTAGCTTTAAATAGGAATAATTTATTTAATAAGAGATAATTAATTTCGTTAGATTTAAATTATATTTAACTTAGGGGGGTGTTAGTGTTAGGGTTAGACTTAGCTTTAGGGGTTAATACATTTATTAGAATAGCGGTGAGCTCCGGTCGTCAGATTAGGGGTTAATAATTGAAGTTAGGTGTCGGCGATGTTAGGGAGGGCAGATTAGGGGTTAATACTATTTATGATAGGGTTAGTGAGGCAGGTTAGGGGTTAATAACTTTATTATAGTAAAGCTCAGGTCCGCTCTGCAGATTAGGGGTTAATAAGTGTAGGCAGGTGTCGGCGACGTTGAGGGGGGCAGATTAGGGGTTAATAAATATAATATAGGGGTCGGCGGTGTTAGGGGTAGCAGATTAGGGGTACATAGGGATAACGTAGGTGGCGGCGATTTGCGGTCGGTGGATTAGGGGTTAATTATTTTAAGTAGCTTGCGGCGACGTTGTGGGGGGCAGGTTAGGGGTTAATAAATATAATACAGGGGTCGGCGGGGTTAGGGGCAGCAGATTAGGGGTACATAAATATAACGTAGGTGGCGGTCGGCAGATTAGGGGTTAAAAATTTTAATCGAGTGGCGGCGATGTGGGGGGAGCTCGGTTTAGGGGTACATAGGTAGTTTATGGGTGTTAGTGTACTTTAGGGTACAGTAGTTAAGAGCTTTATGAACCGGCGTTAGCCAGAAAGCTCTTAACTCCTGCTATTTTCAGGCGGCTGGAATCTTGTCGTTAGAGCTCTAACGCTCACTGCAGAAACGACTCTAAATACCAGCGTTAGAAAGTTCCCATTGAAAAGATAGGCTACGCAAATGGCGTAGGGGGATCTGCGGTATGGAAAAGTCGCGGCTGAAAAGTGAGCGTTAGACCCTTTAATCACTGACTCCAAATACCAGCGGGCGCCCAAAACCAGCGTTAGGAGCCTCTAACGCTGGTTTTGACGGCTACCGCCGAACTCTAAATCTAGGCCATAGAATGTCCAATTTATATTCTTCCCTTGTGTATTGCTTAATCTTATTTGTATACATTTTTTAAAAATACACACACTTTTGCATATGTTTAGATTTTTAAATTATAGATTCCATTTTTGAAATTGATCACGTCATTTAAGGGACATGCCAACTAAATTTTACATAGAATGATTTTTAAACGTGATTTTATTGTTTTGTTTAAACATTTTAAGAGCTACATTGGTTCAGTCTATTGTTTTAGTTCTTTTAAGAAAAATGGATTTTGGTTTAGGTTAAACAATGCATTACTGGTATTATCCGGCTGTTTTTTTATGCATAAATTGGCATTTTTACAAAAGTTAAAATCATGTGTTCAGATAACAGTAGTACATAGTTTCAAAAAGTATACAATTACACATTTAGAGCTTCATGTTCCTTTAATAGATGAAAATTAAATAATTCTTAGGATATCCTTAAATAACATATTAGATTGGAATTGCATGCTCAATCCCATTCATTACATCAACATATGGAGTAGAGAATTCATTAACACCAACATTGTTAAATCAATATATTTATATATTAAAGGGACACTGAGCTAAAATTATTAATGTTGTCATTCAGATAGAGCATGCAATATTAATCAACATTTAAATATAATACTATAATCATATGTGAAATATTCTATTGCTAAATGTATTTTAAAATCAAGAATGTATGTTTATCTGCAGCTCAATTTTGGTTGACCAACCTGGGTTTTGATTGATGATTGGTGGATACCTTCAACAAACAATATTTATTGAATCCAATATTGCTTATCTGCATTTAAGATTAAAATGTAGAAACATTCCAATTATAATTGGAGTCAATGTAAAATCATTTGGAACAGTTTGAACAGTGAAATCAATGATTGAAATAAATCATGTCAGTGTCCCTTTAATAAACAATAGATTCTTAACATTCTTTGGATTAGACAATATTGATATATAATTCACATATTCACTGTTGGAGTTACTTTATAGATATCAGCATACTCTAACAGCACCATGATTACATATTTGTACTAATCGATTTGGTTTTGTATTGTGATAAATATGTGTTGTGTCCTAAACAAGATTACTGTACATTGCACAAATGGCTTGATGTGCCACATGTCTTTGTTTATATTTGTCAACAGCTGTTATTCAAAATGTGGTTTGTGTGTATTATTTTAAGAACATTGATCAATGGGTATATTAAGATATGCAATAGCATCGTATGAGATGATTTTGATGTCTATTATAGTCAGAAATTAAACATATGTTCAATACATCATTTTTAACAGAATCCCCTTGATTCAATCAAGCATTTTTTTGGATAATGACTGGTCTATTCTTCACATTTTCAAGTTGATTATTCTTAAAAATCGCTACAGATGTGATTTAGTGCTATCCCAAATGTGTTCACTAATATATATCTATATCATTCATAGAGAGAGTTGGTGTGGGGAGCCCTGAGGAATCCAGCACTGACACGGAGCCGCATTTGCGGTCTTCTGGTAAGTCCATTGACTCATTTATATGTCATTGAAGGTGTATTGGTAATCAATATTATATGCATGATTCTCATGAAGCATAACATTTGAAACAAACATATAATTTACTCCTCTGATTATATATTAATTTTCTTGGAATATTGAAAGATTAATAATTAAAACTTTCTTGGTCTACACCTTTGGTATTCAGAAGATGTATAGCATATGTTTGTTTCCATGTTCATTTTTGACAACAATCATCAAGTGATACACACATGAGAAATCTTACATGTTCTATGTACTATGCTTTTATGATTTTAAAATTAATACAAACAATAAATTGAAAATCTGAATCATTGAGAATAACAAATCTAATGTCATTTGTATGCTCCATCAAAATGATGTAAATCATAACTTTGGGTGTGTATATCTTTAATGCAACATTGATGTGTGTCTTTGAGCAACAGTAACATATGTTATAATATCTGATCTTAACGTGTACACAACATGTTATGTTTTACAGAGATTGATTTAACATGTGTGACGGAGGAGGAAGAGGCTGCCTTGAAGTCTGATGGTATGTGAAATATATCTATCATGTTTACAACATGTTGCTTTATTGGAAATCATTTTATTGAAGACATTCAAAGTCTACAGCTTTTGCACTTTAAAAAGGAATATTATTTGTCTGTTCAAATACACTACTGCCCCCTTTATATATAAGGCAGCATGAAGATATGCTTGGATTTGTTTAAATATTTGGATTTTAAATTCATGCCATCATGATGTCACATGCATATTCTAGGCCAAACCACAATAATAATTTTAGAATTGTACAGACAGTCATTAATATTCATCTGAGTGCCTATATGCATACCATATCCTCATGTCATCATTGTTTAGAAATTCAAACACACTTCTAAGTATATTGCAAACATAATCAAGTTGAAATGCGTTGATTTGATTTCATGATGTATGAGATGTTAATATATTTATTATATTTATTTCAGATGGATCCTCTGCTTCTGGTCATCATTGTTCCTCCCCTGCCCAGTCCCCTGCCCGGCCCCCTGCCCAGTCCCCTGCCCAGTCCCCTGCCCAGCCCCCTGCCCAGTCCTCTGCCCAGCCCCCTGCCCAGCCCCCTGCCCAGTCCCCTGCCCATTCCCCTGCCCAGCCCCCTGCCCAGTCCCCTTCCCCTCCCGGCCCTTCCCATTTGTCCTGTCGTATCCCTCCCAAAAAGCGCCCCTTTGTCCCCCTTCGCCGCTCTCCCCGTCTTTTGGCCCGTACAGCTACCCCAGCTGCCCAGCCCCCAACTCACCACTCCCCAGCTGTACGGGCTACCCCAAAGCAGCAGCCCATCCCTCCCCAACCCAATCCCATCCCTCCCCCCTGTCTCAACCTTCATTGTCCTTGGTGTCGGATTGTCCTTCCCAGGCACAGCTGTAAGTATCATTCAAAATCCACATTATAAGATACTTAAAGGTACACTGAAGGCAAATTGTTTCTATTGTGATTCAAATAGAGCATGCAATGTTAATCAAATTTATAATTTACTACTCTTATCAATTATTCTTCATTCTCTTGCTATCTTTATTTAAACAAAGAAATGCCTAGAATTATTTTTAAATAGAAAATAATTGTGGACATCATTTCTTTATTGTTGGATGAATGGATCCATCAACCAGCAGGGACAACCAAAGTTGATAAACAAATATGGCCTGCCCTATAAACCTACATTCTTGCATTCAAAATCTATCTAGAGAATTCAAACATTTAAAGAATATGTGTAATTTTTTAATATTTGTAATGTCATGCTCTATCTGAATCAGTCAATTAAATATTTAGGTTCAGTGTCCCTTTAATTTGATATCACTACATATACCAATCACCACTACTTGGTTCCAACAATTTATGTACAAATGTTGATACATTATCTCTTGTCTAACCCAGTGGGAATGTAATTTCTTCAGGTTGATATGTTTACACAGCTTGTCCTCAACGCCAAAATGTTTAAGGATAGGTGTGCCTACCACACTATAATTAAAATATTTAAATTGCTAATGTAAGTACAATGTAAATCCTTTAACAAGATTTTATACACTCAAGCTGTATAAGTGGATCATCGAAAACCAATTAAAGGGGACAACATGTTTGAGTAAACTGTCCCTTTAATGATTTCGGTCTGTCTGAATAACATATTTAATGTGTAAAGAATCAATTTTAACAAATTGATGTAAAGAATGATTTGTCTTTATGATGACAATGTATCTTTGCTTATTTTTTCTTCTGTTGTGTAATTATCCTTAATATTTGATTTATTCTTTATTTTAGGCTGTGACTCAGCATGGCTCATGCTAGAAGGTATAGCATGAGTAGAGCAGGCCGTGTTGAGGAACGCAGCTGTCCTGAGAGGGATGAACGACACCATGCAGGCCCAGCTCCGGGTTCAGGATTTGACTCTGTGTCAAATCATGCTATTAAATTCAAGGCCTGAATCTGGAGCTGGACATGCACAGGACGATGAAGAGGATAACCAGTAAGTGGAGGATCTGGAGATGCTCCAAGGTCGCAGATAAGAATCCTCCGTCCACATGTTGATGTTTTTGTTATTGTTGCCATTTGGCCTTTTTTAAGTTTATTGTTGTGCCTGTTGCACTCTTTTACCTTGTCATATGGCTCCAATGGGGCTATGGTGGCCCTTGGCAACTCTCTTCATGGACTGTGATGCACTCTGTTACCTTGTCATATATCTACAATGGGGCTCTGGTGGCCCTTGGCAACTCTCTTCATGGACTGTGATGCACTCTGTTACCTTGTCATATGGCTCCAATGGGGCTATGGTGGCCCTTGGCAACTCTCTTCATGGACTGTGATGCACTCTGTTACCTTGTCATATATCTACAATGGGGCTATGGTGGCCCTTGGCAACTCTCTTCATGGACTGTGATGCACTCTGTTACCTTGTCATATATCTACAATGGGGCTATGGTGGCCCTTGGCAACTCTCTTCATGGACTGTGATGCACTCTGTTACCTTGTCATATATCTACAATGGGACTATGGTGGCCCTTGGCAACTCTCTTCATGGACTGTGATGCACTCTGTTACCTTGTCATATATCTACAATGGGGCTATGGTGGCCCTTGGCAACTCTCTTCATGGACTGTGATGCACTCTGTTACCTTGTCATATATCTACAATGGGGCTATGGTGGCCCTTGGCAACTCTCTTCATGGACTGTGATGCACTCTGTTACCTTGTCATATATCTACAATGGGGCTATGCTGGCCCTTGGCAACTCTCTTCATGGACTGTGATGCACTCTGTTACCTTGTCATATATCTACAATGGGGCTATGCTGGCCCTTGGCAACTCTCTTCATGGACTGTGATGCACTCTGTTACCTTGTCATATATCTACAATGGGGCTATGGTGGCCCTTGGCAACTCTCTTCATGGACTGTGATGCACTCTGTTACCTTGTCATATATCTACAATGGGGCTATGGTGGTCCTTGGCAACTCTCTTCATGGACTGTGATGCACTCTGTTACCTTGTCATATATCTACAATGGGACTATGGTGGCCCTTGGCAACTCTCTTCATGGACTGTGATGCACTCTGTTACCTTGTCATATATCTACAATGGGGCTATGGTGGCCCTTGGCAACTCTCTTCATGGACTGTGATGCACTCTGTTACCTTGTCATATTTCTACAATGGGGCTATGGTGGCCCTTGGCAACTCTCTTCATGGACTGTGATGCACTCTGTTACCTTGTCATATATCTACAATGGGGCTATGCTGGCCCTTGGCAACTCTCTTCATGGACTGTGATGCACTCTGTTACCTTGTCATATATCTACAATGGGGCTATGCTGGCCCTTGGCAACTCTCTTCATGGACTGTGATGCACTCTGTTACCTTGTCATATGGCTCCAATGGGGCTATGGTGGCCCTTGGCAACTCTCTTCATGGACTGTGATGCACTCTGTTACCTTGTCATATATCTACAATGGGGCTATGGTGGCCCTTGGCAACTCTCTTCATGGACTATGATGCACTCTGTTACCTTGTCATATGGCTCCAATGGGGCTATGGTGGCTCTTGGCAACTCTCTTCATGGACTGTGATGCACTCTGTTACCTTGTCATATGGCTCCATTTTCCAGATCTTTACCATATTATTTATAAACGTTGTTGTTTTCTGACATACTAATCAATGTGTGTATTTATAAACTCTGCATGAATTGATGCACCTTTAACAAATGATCTGAGGATTGATACAATGATATAATCCCTGTAAAGTGTTCATTTTCTTGAAATAGTATTGTCTCTGTGTATCCTCTTTTTATAAATAAAAATCATGTCCCTTTAAGTGATGGTGAGCACAATTGTTAATGAATGTATTTCCATTTCTAAAGCGTTTTTGTCCTTTTTACATGAACAAGGACATATAATCTTAATAATAAACAATCTTATAGTAATGTTGACAGCACATGTATTTCATTTTCTATTCTATCTTATTGTAAAAGTGTAACCAAATCAATCTCTGTGTGTAATGCGCATATTTTATATGAGGAATATGTTTTTCAAAATATTGTTAAAAAATACTACTCCTCCCATATATGGCTATAGGTAGTCTGACCATATTTCAACTTAAATAAATGACCCGTTTGATCAATACATGTGTCATTATTGTTATTCCCAAACAATCTAAACATATCTTAAAACATCAATGGCATATGTATTTCTCATGTGTATCTTTTAAATGTTAAATATATACACCATAGCTATAGTTAAAGGGACAGTCAAGTCCGAAAAGATGAATCATGATTTCGTGACATTCCTAGATATCAATCTAGACACATACTAGTTTCAAAAATATAAATACGTTTCTTAGTGATATGCCAAGCTGTCAAGTGAGTCATTGTATTGGCTGCGGTTTTTCTGCGATCGCGGATGCGCCATGTTGCTTAAGACGTCACCTGCCAGGCTGTCCAATGATTCCTTGTATTGACTGACGTTTTTACGCAATCAAGGATGCACCTTTTATTGGATGGCGTTTTTACGCAATCAAGGATGCGCCTTTTTTTTGTTTGCGTTCTTACGTGATCAGGAATGTGCCTTTTATTGGATTGCATTCTTACGTGATCAAGGAAGCGCCATGTTAATTAAGACGTCACATGCAAAGGTAAAAAAACGTCTGATTGTATTACGTAGTCCCACAATATTTGTTTGTGCACGTTAAACACGTTTGTGAATGAAGCCAAGTTTAAAAACATTGCGAATATGGATTGTTTGCATCATGTTACATTGTTGAACCATAGCTGATAAAGACCACCACATTCTCTTTTGCTGGATGTCTGGTTGAATAAACGAACGAAAGCAAAATGTTTTCATGCATAAGATATTTCGAGGCAAGTGCAAATCTCTATAGTCCATGTTGTTTAATATGTTTGTCAACAATATGTTCCTTTTTATGAAAAATTACTGTTGTGTTTAATGTTAAAGATATCTAATTCATAAATATGCGCTATTGTGTTAGAATCAAGTAATCAATATGCATTTATCTTTATCATATGCTAAATATATGATGCCGACTTCTTCTAAATGTAATTTCGTCGTATATTTTATTAAAGATTCATTAGACACACATTATAAATCTAAACTTTTTATTTTGTCTCTAGTTAGATAGTCCATTGTTTAACAAATACACGTTTCATTTTGCTTCTGTTCAAAGAAAATGTAAGTAATTTTCAGACTCCTCGCCAAGCCTCTGAGTTTCATGTGAGTACCATCTCCAGCTTTCTCCTGTTTGTGTAAAGGATCTTTTCATATGTTAATGATGGGGTATTGTCTTGTTTTACGGTTGTAATGGGGGTTCATCTATATTTTCAATAGAGATAACCCGATTTTCTTTGAAAGTGTTTAAAGCTTTGTAATATTGATATCAGTATATGTTAATCTTGTTGTTTCTAGTAGTGTCTATTACATACAGTTCTGTTAAAAATATAGTATACTGTCCCTTTAATGCAAATGTTTATTTTTGTATCATGTATGAGTTCCACATTGGTTAATCTCCAAATATATTATTGTTAGCATATTTTCACCCCCCACTCCTAAAAGGACTTTAAACCATATTTATTGTTAAAACAAATGTCTTTCTAAAAATAAATTAACACAATAATGTCTCTTTAAGAAAATAGACTTTATTTAACACGTCAATATAAATCTGATTTCAATATTTATTGTTTGAACAAGTACATGTAGATATACCAACAATCTTCAAATATATGTTAGCATATGTAATTTTGTTAAAGGGACAGTTTAGAAAACAAATAATGTTTTGCATTATTCTAAAAGTCAATTTTGTAATATCAATGATATCAAAGGTTTCTCACCAATTAATCATTTGTCTGTGTTTATTTTAATTTGCTAGCTAAACCTATGAGGTTCGTGTGCTCATTTCTTAGAGCTTGAAGAGTGCATGTAATCATTATACAATTTGACCACTAGAAGGAATTTAGATAGCATTTGTAGATGTAAAACCTTGTGCTCATACAGCATATTATTTACCATGTATTGATCATTGATATCTAAAATGTTGTTATGTCAGAACAACAAATAAGTGGTCATTTTTCATAGTCATAGATACAAGGTTAAGCACATAAGTCACACGTATTTCTCCATGTTTTGTTGTTTCCAACTTGATAATGCGTAATACAGTGTTTCCTTTGTAATCAATAATTTTCTGACTGTCCCTTTAAGCTGTGTTATTGGCATTCAAACAGTAATATGCCATCATGGATAATTGTAATGGTAATTTTGATTGCGATTCGGGAAACAGTTTGGACATCACATCACAGAAACCAATCAATATCATGAACAAGGATAGGTATGTGATGATGTGGTTTTCACACACTTATAACCCACACTCTGCAAACAATCTGCCTCCATGGACCCGGTCCCATAGAAGTAGATTATATACAGAGTGTGGTCCACAAGTGTATGAAAACCACATCATCACATACCTATCCATTACACATTAAATAAAAAAAACATTAAACATGAAAACAAATACTTACTTCCTCTTCCTTCCCCTCTTCCCATGGGGCTAAGGCTCTGGGAGGGGCAACTGCCAACTCTGACGAGTTCTCCTTGGAGATGTTGTGGGAAGAGTGGAAGGAAGAGTACTGGGATGACCAAGGTGAGGAGGAAAAGATGGCTGAGGAGGAGAAGATGGCTGAGGAGGAGAAGATGGCTGAGGAGGAGAAGATGGCTGAGGAGGAGGAGATGGCTCGGCAGGAGGAGATGTCCCGGCAGGAGAAGATGGCCCAGCAGCAGGAGGCCCAGCAGCAGGAGGCCCAGCAGCAGGAGGCGGACCAGGAGGCAGACCAGCATGTGCCTCCCGGAAAAAATTAAACATCTCTTGGTGTAGATTAATGATTCTGTTTTGCCCTTCTTCTATTCTATTAAGTATGTTTATTATTTGGTTTTGGCCTTCAATTATTTGGTTTTGTCCTTCAAGAATTCGAGTTCGGCCTTCTATATTTTGTATCTGGGAGTTACGCATCTGGTCTATGTAGTCTAGTAGAAACCGCACCTCCGCTATTTCCTGTTGTTGTGCTTGGCGGGGTACCCATGCACGGCGGGGTGCCCGTGCATGGCGGGGTGCGGGTCCTTGAGGGGCCTCTGGTTCCGTGGCCTCCTCCTCTGCTTCCGGGGCCTCTTCATCTGCTTCCGTGCCCTCTTTATCACGGGGGGCCTCTTCCCTCCGAAGTGGAAATTCCTCCCCACCACTCTCATCCCGGGGAGATGGAGGAGGCTGTATTTGTTGTGCTGCCTCCTCCCCAGACTCTGTATATTTGAAAAAATAAAAAATGTATATATTAGCATATTTCCAAATCAAGCTTTAAATGACTTAGCTTACGATACAATTACAAATGCAGAATCATTAATCCACTTTGAAATCTAACAATCAATACGATTTCCGCATTTTCTAAACCGTGTTTGTGATATCTCTGGTCAATCTGAATGTTTTAGCGTTTGTTTTCAGTCTGTTTAAATGCACACCTAACCTATAGCCTAGATACTGATGTAACCGCAAAGTAATTGTGAATGCGTGTAAACAACGTTATAGCATTAATCTGATCCTTAAAGGGACATGAAACCCAATGTTTTATCTTTCATGATTTAGAAGCATACATTTATAATCAACTTTCTAATGTACTTTTCTTATCTAATTAGCTTCATTCTCTGCTGAAAAGCATATCTTAATATGCTTAGAAGATGCTGATTGTTAGCTGAATATAGCTGCCTCCTGTGATTGGTTCACCGTGTGCATGGCTATTTCTTCATTAAAATATATCTCAAGAATGATTCAAATTAGGTAATATAAGTACATTTGAATGTTTTTTCAAATTGTATTCGCTGCCTTAATCATGAAAGTAAGGTTTGCGTATAGTGTCCCTTGAAATACATTCGTATGTGAATTTATTCTTAAATGAGCTTACCGTCAGATGAGAATGGCAGGTTCCCGGTATCAATTCCTCCGATACCGACTACATCCACCTCGGAGATGCTGGGCCGCAACATTTCCTCCCATCGGCAGTACTCGATTTCCAGGGCAGGGCCGCCACTGGTTCCTGCGGAATGTCGGGCCTCCAGGCTTAACTTTTTCTTGAGATCCATCTTACAGTCCCAGTAGCGATGTTTTATAGAGTCCATATCTCTGTTCCGGCCACCCACTGCATTGACTGCATCCCTTATCTCATGCCAGAGCTTCCTCTTCTCAGTTGGGGTGGTCTTCTGGTGCTGCAGCCTCCTATACCTGGCCATATAGGCCTCTACGAGGGCCTCCTTCTCCTCCATCGAAAACCTTGCCTCCCTAGTCGCCTTGGCCTTCCCCTGTGACGATGCCCTCTGTTTCCCGGACTGTGAAGCCCTACTCTGTCCGCCACTGGGCCCAGCCACTTGTTCATCTTGAACCAAGTGGCTGGGTCCACCCACCGCTTCCACCCCCGCTTCCTGCCCCCCTTCCTGCCCTGTTCCTCTCCCCCTCCCTCTCCTCCCCCCTCTACCTCTCCCCTGCCTGCCCTCCATCTGTTCCCTAAACTAAACCCCAAATAATCAAACAAAAAGTGAGTGTGATGAAATGAAAGGGGGTCAAAATAAAGAACTAAAAAGACAAAATAAGTGCTGAAAGTGTGAGAGGGATCTAAAAAAACAAAGAGGGTAAGGAGGATTTAAATAAACAAAAAGAAGAAGAAGACTAAAAGGAGGATATGTAAACTAAATGTAACTAGGGGATGGGTATGGGGTATGGGATAAGAGTAAATAGGATGAAAGGGAATGGGGCTACAGGGAATGGGGTATGGAGTGTAGTATGAGGGGGTATGGGGTATGGAGTGTATGTAGTGTTATTGATAAGTGTATGTATGTATTGAATGTGTTTGCGTGTAAATGTGTTAAGTGTACAGAAAAATCACTCGCTCGCTAACTCACACTACTACTAATTCTCACTAACTCACACTACTACTAATTCTCACTAACTCACACTCCCACTAACTCTCAATAACTCACACTACCACTAACTCACGCTCCCACTAACTGACTCTCTCACACTACCACTAACTCTCACTAACAACTCCCACTACCACTAACTCACTCACACTCCCACTAACTGACTCTCTCCCACTCCTACTAACTCCCACTCCCACTAACTCACTCACGATAACACTAACAACTGACTCTCTCACACTAACACTAACTCACTCACAATAATGCCCAAACTCTCTAATCTTAAACCTCCAATCTCCAAAGACCCACCAGCAACACAGTCAAAGAAGCCCTGCTTGTGTGGTGCTTATATACCCTGTGTAAATGTTTAATGATGTACCAATTTCCGTTGTAAATTGTGTTCAGGTGTGCTTTATTAGCAATTAATATTAGTGCAATGTGTATTAGTTGTGTGAATTTGCGCATGCTTATTTTGAGTTAGTATTTGTGGAAAGTGTAGAATGCGATGAAGTCATAGTGCTCGTTTTCTATAACATTGTCCAATAGTATTATGTTTAAATGTGAATTTGCGATGGTGTGTTATTAGTGAAGTGTTGTATATGTATGTTTGTCCTAATATATAGTGATATTGAATGCGATTATTTTGCTAGGGTATGTATATATTTTTTATTCCTTGTTGTTATTTTGTGTATTTCCGCATCTTAAAGTATATGCGTATTCCCTGTATTAAATTTTAATAAAAATCCCCCCGCTTGTGAATGTGTAATGCTTCTGTGCTTTGTTGAGTGATTGTTGTTGTGACATTTGCGGCGTGTTATTGTTGTGCATGATGTGGTATGCGTCATATGACCGAGCTGTGCGTATTTCTCGCGAGATCGAGTGTTAGGTGAAAAAAGCGTGTTTTTTTGCTTTTCCATTGATCTCTATGGGAGACTGTCTAATGCGGGCAGGATTCTGCGTGTGAAATACACGCGTTAGGAGCATCGTTAGATGGTCTTTTTTGAACTCTAAATACCGGAGTCAAGCAATGCCGTGCGTTATACATAAACCACGCGTAGCGTTAGCAGCCCATCTACCGCCAAACTCCAAATCTAGCCGTTAATTTGGAAATGCAGTCTATATAGCGACTTTAGGAAAAGAATAATGCACTCTTATTATTATTATTATTATTATTATTATTATTATCAGGTATTTGTAGAGCGCCAACAGATTCTGCAGCGCTATAAACATAGGTGGTATACAAGGTAACATTTATAGGGGGTAAAATGGATAGAGTTCCCTGCCGAGAATGGCACTGTTATGCAGGTCCCCTACAAACAGCTGGACTCATAGGCTTACATGCTAAGAGGTTCAAGGGGATATCAGTGGAGTTAGGAAAGGATAGTGTAGGTTGTATGCATCCCTGAATAGTAGAGTCTTTAGGGAGCGCTTAAAGCTTTCAAAACTAGGGGATAGTCTTGTAGAGCGAGTTCCACAAGATGGGAGCCAGTCTGGAGAAGTCTTGTAAATGGGAATGTGAGGAGGTAACAAGAGAGAAGGAGAGGAGGAGATTGTGGGCAAAGCAAAGGGTCGGGAGTGAGAGTATCTGAAGACAAGGTCTGAGATGTAGGGGGAAGCAGTGCAGTTGAGGGCTTTGTATATCAGAGTGAGAATTTTGTGTTTAAGCCAGGAGGCAAGAGGAAGCCAGTGAAGGGATTGGCAGAGAGGTGCAGCAGATGAAGAGCGACATGTAAGGAAGATGAGCATGGCAGAGACATTCATTATGGATTGTAAAGGAGCTAAGGAGAGGATGGAGTTGCAGTAATCGAGGCAGGAAAGTATGAGAGAGTGGATTAGTTGTGTCTTGTGAAAGGAAATGTCTAATTTTAGAGATGTTTTTAAGGTGGAAGTGGCAGGCTTTAGCCAACGACTGAATTTGAGGAGTGAAAGAAAGAGCTGAGTCAAATGTGACTCCAAGACATCGAGCATGTTGGGTAGGGGTAGAAGTTTTTTGAAGAAGGGGGGAAAATAAGGAGCTCAGTTTTGGAGAGATTTAGCTTAAAGGGACACTGAACCCAAATTCTTTCTTTCGTGATTCAGATAGAGCATGCAATTTTAAACAACTTTCTAATTTACTCCTATTATCAATTTTCCTTCGTTCTCTTGCTTTCTTTATTTGAAAAAGAAGGCATTGAAGCTATTTTTTTGGTTCAGGACCATGGAAAGCACTTGTTTTTTGGTAGGTGAATTTACCTACCAATCAGCAAGAACAACACAGTGTGTTCACCAAAAATGGGTCGGCATCTAAACTTACATTCTTGCATTTCAAATAAAGATACCAAGAGAAAGAAAATAATTTGATAATAGGAGTAAATTAGAAAGTTGCTTAAAATTGCATGCTCTATCTGAATCACAATAGAAAACAAAATTGGGTTCAGTGTCCCTTTAAGGTAGTGGAGGACATCAAATAAAGAAACCAAGATAAAGAAAAGAATTTGATAATAGGAGTAAATTAGAAAGTTGCTTAAAATTGCATGCTCTATCTGAATCACGATAGAAAAAAATTGGGTTCAGTGTCCCTTTAAGGTAGTGAGAGTATATCCAAGATGAGATATGAGAAAGACAGTTAGTGACACGGGTTAGCAAGAAAGAAGTTTTTAAATCTGTTACAATTCATTCTAAATCACAATTTCTTTACTTTCGACCATGCGTTCTATCTCCAAATCAGGGGGACTGCCATGGGCACCGCATGTGCCCCTACATACGCCAACCTTTTCCTAGGTTGGTGGGAGCAACACATTGTCTTCTCTGATTTGAATGATAAACACACTGACCGAATACCTCTATGGCTACGTTACATAGATGACGTGCTTTTTCTTTGGGAAGGCACAAAGGACGAACTTGATGTTTTCCTGCAGGATATTAACTTAAACGATCTCAACATAAAATTAACCCACAAAGCCAGTCAAAATTCAATATCATTCCTAGATCTGACAATTACTAAGAATTTGGACGGTACCCTGAGCACTGACGTATTCAGGAAAAAGACAGCTACCAACATTATACTGCACAGCTCTAGCGCGCATGCGCCAAATACTGTAAGATCTCTCCCGATTGGAGAATTCCTTAGAATGAAGAGGAATTGCTCTACTAATGAACAATTTGAATTCAGAGCAAAGGAATTGAGAATCAGACTCCTACAAAGAGGATACAGTAGGAGATCAATAAAGAAAGCGGAGTACCGGGCTAAATGCACTCCCAGGCAAGAACTATTGAAACCCAAAAACCCAAATATTAACCAACAAGAAAAAGTCAGGTTTATTACCACCTATAACACCAAAACAACCCAAATGCTAAATATTCTCAAAGAATCATGGTATATTTTACAATCTGACCAATCTTTGAGTGAAATAGTGGGAGACAAAGTACAAGTAGGGTACCGGAGAGCACCAAATCTAAAAGAAATGATTAGCCCAAGCCACTTAAAAGGCAACAGAACCAGAACACCACTTAGACATGGTTCCTATAAATGTGGCACGTGCAGCACATGCAGCTTCATGAAGAAAACAAATCAAATAGGAGACCGTTTTGGTAAAATCCATCAAATTAAATCCCACATTAATTGTACTACAGAAGGAGTGATATATGTACTCCAATGTACATGTTTAAAATACTATGTTGGTATGACGACTAGGAAAATTAGAACCCGACTGCAGGAACATCTTAGAAATATCAAAAACGCAGCCAATGACAGCAAAGCAGGGAAAACTATCACCTCAGTTGCAAGACATTTTCTTAAAAGGCACAAATCCAGGCAATCAGACCTCCAATGTTGGGGGATACAGAAGATTGACCTTGGTATACGGGGGGGCAATACTGAACAGGCCCTTTTGAAAGCTGAAAGTAGATGGATTTATTTATTGAATACCATCCAACCGCATGGACTTAACGAAAATAATAACTTCGTGGCATTCCTTTAATTTCCATACTTCAGTTCCACATACAGCTACCTGGTTAACATCAATTTCCTCTGTTTTGTTTTTTTTTTTTGTGTTCCTGACATCCATAAAATATTAAATCTATGTGTTAATATATTAATCCCAATGTCTAAGACCATGGGATATTTAAGATCCAAATGTGTGTATATTTGTATATGATAAATATGTACATGTATATATGTGCATAAACACACTCGCTTTGGTAATCTCAGCTTATCTGCTAACTGCTTGCATTTAATAAGAAGAAGCACAGAATAACTAGTGCCTTCTTAACACAGAAGCGTGCACATAAGCTAATTTGGTATAAAATTTATTTTTAATAATGTTTCTTCAATAACCACTATCATTCTACACCAGTATTTAGAACTGAGATATAAACACAAGAAAACAATGTTCTCAAAAAAATTAAAAAATTTTTTTTTTTCCTAGTATTATCACATTCTTTAATTTGTCATAATTTTTATTATTATTACTCTATGTATACAATTTCTATATTTTTCACTTTTATTTAATAATGCTATTACAGCACCTCACATAATGCACCAATGTATTTTTTGTACACATGCACAGTATCAAGTGTCACTATTATTATCATTTGTATATCACACTTAAAAATCCTAATGTTGAATTTCATCTCTGCTTTACACTAAATATGTCAACATCTGTTTGGTAAATTAACATCACTTTCACTAGCACTTCATGCAGCTAACGAGCAGCTGTGTATTCCTACAATATTTATTTTTGTATCTTGAACACCTAGTATTTATTATTAACACATAATATTACCTTTTCGTTTTATGTAAACAAAACTTATTACGATATGGATGCAGGACACAAGTACCTGTTAAGAATAAACATACATGATAATGTTTAGGACCCATAGAGTTCTTAGATACGGGTCCGTATGACGTCACCCAGGAGGCGGTATACTATGGAACCAACATTATTTAAAGCCAGTCTCGCGCGCTGCGCGCGCACCCTTTGAAAAAGCCGACAAGCGGCGAAACATGTTAGGGAATTGGTGAGGGGCCCAGTGAGCTCCTGTGTTTTAGGAAGCGTTTAGAGGGGAACGATCAGCGTGTCCCAGCAGCTTATACTCCGCATATTACCGTTATATTCTCAACAGTTTGGTAATGGCAGTGAACGTGTAATACAGTTACTTAGCGTGCAGCACATCTATGCATATTGTGTTATATTGAGGTACCGATAACATGCATCACTCTGTTTATAGATACTTTAAATAAACTTTATTCACATTACTGGTTGTGATCCAGAGTATACTTTGAATCATTAACCTCTAAGATATTTCATGCAGCGTGTTGACTGCAGACACTAGTTTACTTGTGATGTGATAACCTTCACCGGTATCTAATTTTCAAATCTTTATTACTTCAATAAATGTGCTACCTGTGATTTAGTAAGTTAATAAAACACTAGTATATATACACAGTGTTTATGTACAACCATTAATAACGGTGGCAACAACTCAGTTACAAAGTGAATCAGAGACACACAGCTGCAACATATATATGTGAATCACAAACATAAGAAAGGATCTACCCCAACCAATACGTACTAAGCTAGCATTAAAACCAATTGTATAGATATTACAAATGGTAAGCTAGTAATTCTATCACCCCACTTAAATTAATTATAAGCTACTCCAATTATATGGAGGTTCTCATATTGTGCAGAAGGCTGGTTGCAGAATGTACATTTAGAACCGGCTTCAATTACAATTTGTAACTATCTCAGACTATGCAGCACATTGACTGCAAATACTATGAGTAAATTGAGCACACAAATTGTAGGTGATATATTTGCTGATATTTGAATCTAAAACCTCCAATATTTAACTTATGTGACTACTATTGATCCAGTGGGATAAAGTACACTCATATATATACATAGTGGCTATGGGCAATGAATCTCATTCTTTAAGTTGGTAACAATTGTAGCTATATAACCAAGTATAGATACTGAGCGGCAGCATATAAATGTGAATCATTAATATCAAAGGGCGTGAACAGACCACTCGTATCCAACTGATATTTGGTATATATAACCAATCACAAGACACCGAATGGCAGTGGATGAATGTGAAGTGCCAATACTAATGTGAATTACTAATATCAAAGAGCGTGAACAGACCACTCGTATCCAACTGATATTTGGTATATATAACCAACCATAAGACACCGAATGGCAGTGGATGAATGTGAAGTGCCAATACTAATGTGAATTACTAATATCAAAGAGCGTGAACAGACCACTCGTATCCAACTGATATTTGGTATATATAACCAATCACAAGACACCGAATGGCAGTGGATGAATGTGAAGTGCCAATACTAATGTGAATTACTAATATCAAAGAGCGTGAACAGACCACTCGTATCCAACTGATATTTGGTATATATAACCAACCATAAGACACCAAAGGGCAGTGCATGAATGAGAATTGCTATTATTAAAGGGCCTGAATAGACCACTTGTATCCAACTGACATTTGGTGCAACTCCAATAATAGTCTGTGAAGTTAGACAGTATACCCGCCGAATCTAATTAATGTGGTGACTAACTGCATTAGGTTACCAATGTAACTTATACAGATCCTTTATAAAATTTATATATATAGAGTAATACTCAATCCTCAATTTTATGCTCACAAATATCCTTATTTCACTCTGAGCTGTTGAATCACACTGATAAGTACCTAGGAGTAATAACTGTTTAGTTGCATATATAGCAGCATCCTTAACAAATATCTCTGAAGAGATTTGGATACTTAGCTTGCTATATTACCTGTATCATGTACTATTACTACTATTATTTATCCAACTAACACGCTGATCTATATCCCCCCCAATCATAGTTTTAATTGTGTGTTTTGTATATGCTTATGTACATTTTAACATAGTACGAATAAAAGTTAAATTTTAATGTGCATTTTTGCAATTTTTCCACTTCTATCTTGACCCATTTGCCAGTGATTTCCACCCTAGTGGACAGCAGTTTTTTGTAATTCATCATACCTTTAGGTAACATTTATGAGATAGAACGCAGGAGTGCTATTCGTGTATTCTTTCTGAGGGGAGTTTACTCCCCTCTAGTTCAATCAACGTATCTTCTATAATACACAGCACCAACCCCGAAGCTCCGGTTATATAACCTGAGTATTCTATGATAGGGCAGTAGTTCTCACCCACTCCCCAGTAGTGCCATTGGACCCCCTTTTCTTGCTTTTAAAGAAAGAAGATAGGTCTGGTGCAGAGAGGTAAATTTGGGTGTCATCGGCATACAAATGGTATCAAAACCCATGGTACTTTATTAAGGAACCTAAAGATGATGTGTAGATTGAGAAGAGAAGGGAACCAAGAAAAGAGCCTTGCGGTACCCCAACAGAAAGTGGTAACGGGGCAGAGGATGCCCTAGAGAAGGCTACACTAAAGGTACAGTTAGACAGATAGGAAGAGAACCACAAGAGAGCAAAAGAGGGTGGTCGACAGTATCAAAGGGTGGAGATAGATCAAGGAGGATAAGCAGAGAGAAGTGGCCTTTGGATTTTTCTGTAAGTAGGTCATTGGTAACCTTAACAATTGCTGCCTCAGTGGAGTGGTGGAGGAGAAAACCAGATTGCAGTGGGTCAAGGAGGGAGTTTAGTGTAAGGAAATGGAATAGACGTACATATACTAGCTTTTCGAGAAACTTCGAGGCAAGAGGAAGTAGGGAAGAAGGGCTATAGTTGGATGGGGAGGTTGGGTCGAGAAAATGTTTTTTGAGGATAGCTGTGACGAGTGCGTGTTTAACCGTTGAGGGAAATATACCAGTGCTGAGGGAGATGTTGAAGATGTGTGTGAATATAGGGGTAGGGGTAGAAGAGAGGGCAGGCAGTAGCTGTGAGGGGATGGGGTCGAGGGGACAGGTAGTGAGGTGAGAGGATAGTATAAGTGCAGAAACTTCATCCTCTGTAACAGGGGCAAAAGAGATAAATGTATGGCTATGTAGTTTTTGGATTATATTGTGGTTTTGAGGGGTTTGAGAGAAAGAAGTTGAAGTAGGAGGTGGGGGTGGGCAGAGAAGAGTATTGAACGTGAACAGACGTTTTGGATGAACTTGTAGTGAAGAAAGTCAGCTGAACTTTGAGATTTTCTCCAGTGTCACTCAGCAGTATGGGAACATCTGCATAGGTACTGTGTCAAAAGAGTATGCCAGAGTTGAGGATGAGTATGATTTTTGAGCTATGGTGGGGCCAGATTGTCAAGGACCAATGTAAGGGTGGAGTTATAGTGGCAGATAGATTCATCAGGGCAGGAAAATAAGGGGATGGAAGAGAGGAGAGGTTTGATAGAGCTAGTGAGCTGTTTCTGATCAAATGACTTGATGCTTCTGTGAAGTTTGGTCTGAGGGGTAGAAGGAGGGAGAGTTGTAGGGAGGGATGTGATGTTACAAGTGAGGAGATGATGGTCCGAAAGGGAAAAGGGGAGTTTGTTAAGTTTGAGATAGTGCATCAATAGCTGAAAATCAGATCAAGGAAGTGACCATCTTTATGAGTCAGAGAATCAGTCCATTGAGAAAGGCCAAAAGAGGAAGTGAGTTGCAGAAGTTGTTTTGCAGAGGAGGTAGTGGGGTTGACAACAGGGAGGTTGAAGTCACCAAGAATGAGGGGGTGTCTGAGGAAAGTAAATAAGGTAGCCAGGCAGCAAAGTGATCTAGAAATAAAGATGATGAGCCAGGGGGGCGGTATATGACTGCAACACGTATAGAGAGGGGAGAGAATAAGCAAATTGTGTGTGTTTCGAATGAAGAAAATGTGAGGGAAGAGAAG
The DNA here is from genome assembly GCF_027579735.1 of Bombina bombina. Taxonomy (NCBI): domain Eukaryota; kingdom Metazoa; phylum Chordata; class Amphibia; order Anura; family Bombinatoridae; genus Bombina; species Bombina bombina. The sequence goes on from NC_069501.1 coordinate 1,243,890,964, forward strand.
GGTTGTATTTTTTGAAAGGTGCAACGAGAGGAAAGTAAAATACCAACACCACCTCCTTGTCTATTATCAGACCTAGGAATGTGGCTGAAGTGAAGACCCCCATGTGACAGTGCAGCGGCGGAAGCTGTGTCTGAAGGAGAGAGCTAGGTTTCTGTAAGAGCCAGAAGATTGAGAGAGTGGGAGAAAAAGAGGTCATGGATAGAAGTGAGCTTGTTGCATACAGAGCGTGAGTTCCAGAGTGCACATGTGAAGGGGTGGGGGCTTTAGTATGGCCAAAAATTGTTACTCACCAATGATGATGGCACTCCATCTTCATCTTGGCAGTGCTCCATCTTCATTTATCGCAGGTCCATCTTCTTCAATGTTCATTCCAGCAACGGTCTATCTTCTATCTTCATCCCGGTGTCAGCGGTGAGGTCAGCGGCGATCTTCAGACCATCTACACGGAGGTCCTCTTCATGCGGCCTCCAGCCACACACTGAAGATTGAATGCAAGGTACCCCTTTTCCTTTCATCCTATTGGCTGATTTGAATTTGAAGACTCAAATCAGCCAATAGGATTACAAGGTACACCTATATAAAAGGTGTACCTTGTAATCAATCTGATATATATTTATATCTAAATATGAATATGAATGTATGTATATATATATATATATATATATTTACAGACATATATCCACATATAAACAACACATGAATACACATATATATATATAAATATATATATATATATATATATATATATATATATATATATATATATATATATATATATAAAATGTACAAAAAATAGGAAAAAAGCGCCCAAAAGTCCAGTATAAAAAGTAGAAACAATTTATTGGGACAAAAGGTAAAAACAAATAATGTGTCCTAAAAAGAACAACTTTAAAATGTCCATGTTGTATTGCAGGTGCACACAGCACAGCATATATATATCTATACAGCAAATAAATGCACTCTTTTTTGTCACAGATCAAACGTAATTTTTTTTTTTTACAGTTTTCAAAAAAGCTTTATTATAAGAAAAGAAAGTGCATGTTACAGGTTATTTTTAAGCAGCAAACTGTTGACTTTGGTACAAAAGTATCTTACAATCAATAAACATATGAAAGAGAGTGTTATACATAATTGTCCTCAAAGTCCATTTAAATAAGTCCACTGGTTTCTCATGTAATGAGACCGCGAGGTCTTAGGTAACAAATAGTGACATGCATGCTAATGTAGAAAACTTAAAATGTAGAGCCAAATTGACTCAACATCTTGCATAACATTGTGGAATAAACATGTAATAACATTCTGTTACAGTGTCTTGAGTGTTCTAGGTAGTGCAGTAAGTTGCATGTATCATTGAGTGGAGAGGGTCCCCTAGAGGGAAAAGAATGAAACTCTTTAGTTCAAAGAGGTCCTGGACAAACTAGCGCCTAGATTACGAGTTTTGCGTTAACATGGATGCAGTGCTAATGTGCAGTTTTTTTCTCACCACTCACTTTCCTACAGCGCTGGTATTACGAGTTTTTATCAACCCGGCGTTAACAGGCAAGAAGTGAGCGTAGAGCAAAATTGTGCTCCATATCGCACTCCAATACCAGCGCTGCTTAAGTTAGTGGTGAGCTGGTTTTACGTGCTTGTGCATGATTTCTCTATAGACATCAATGGGGACAGCTGGCTGAGAAAAAGCCTAACACCTGCCAAAAAGCCAACATCGCCGCCACTATTCTAAATTTATTAACCCCTAAACCTAACACCCTGATGTTAACTTTCTTCATATAGAGAATTATATACAGCATGATACAAGTTACATGTTCCACCTCACAATGTATACAAGGTGGAAGATAGACATGTAGATTACTACATAACAATATAAGGAACCAAAAACATTCACTATGTTACTCCATTTAACTATATAGGTCCCCAAACATATTATCATCTTAATATATATATGGAACACCCAATAGAGAAACTATTAATATAAAAGTTAGAAAGATATATTCCTGTATTATTTGGCACTCATACAATCTGAGAGAAAACAGCCCTATAGACTATTATAGTTTGCTACTTAATAATCTAAGCCAAAGTTAGAATCAATATGTGGAAATGTTTGCAAACAATTAAATAAACGCACACCCTTTATTTTATGTATAAATGTATTTACTGTATAAAAAGTAAAAGAAATTACAGGTTATAAGCACATGTCCTTTAAGACAAGAATGGGGAGGAGTTCAATGGCCCCACCGGAGCAATACAAGAGCCAAGCTATACACACACACACTAGAAGTCTTGATAAAGGCGCAGTGAAGCGATGAAACACGTAGACATAAAGACATAAAGAAAGTGTGGATATACAGGCTCCTAGAAGCATCGAGCACGAAGAAGACACACTCCCCCCACGATCCAGTTACCTGATTGGCCCTCCAGGATCACGTGATACGGACACAACACATGATTGGGTAGAGTGAGTTGCCGGGAAATCCAACAGAGAGATGCCAACACAGGACGAGTTTCCTTTCCTCTCCAAAGGTACAATAAAGAATACAGGAACCATTCCAAGACCCACGGATCCGCCAAGGACAGGAGGTAAGAGCCATCAGAGGTCCGGTTAGGGGGAGAGAAAATAATTTTCTAACCATGGAGAATAAGACACTACACCTTTTAATTGGGAAATAGAGTTGTGGCCACAACTTAACTGTAACTGACAGTCCGCAAGTATTATTGCAACCGGTACTCCAAGCGATATACAGCACTTTTATATTTTGTTCCTATAGGAGCAATATCTTATAACGGACATTTTTACCGCTATTTTAAAACCGCATTCTTATGTTGTTTCATTGATATACATTGCAACTAATTCTAAATGAACCATATTTGAATTTTCGCAATTTTAACATTGTATTTGCATGTTATTGAGAAGTAAACTTTAAACTATAAGTTTATGTCACTTCATTTGTATGCCATCTCATTTACTTCCTCTCTCTCTATTTATGCTTTAAACATAATTTAACGCCAATATAATAACCCTACAGATTTACACCCAGGTACTCTTTTTATATAGAATTGTCAAAATTCACTGAGACAGTGTTACTAATTGAGAACTGTATAATAGACAGTGTTACTAATTGAGCATTATATAGTATAAACACCTCTTCACAACTTTATTTAATTTAATTTAACCGTCCGAGCACTTATTAGGCACAAATATAGCCAGTGAGACACATATAGGAGCTTCTTTTACACACAGCTCTTTAAATACAGTGAATACCTAATACATCAATGCCAAGTATTGGCACCACGTCCACCACCCACTGCAAATAGGACATTAGTTTGGATATAGGCAAGATGTACTCAACTAAGCCGGCAGAAGTGGTCCTCCAAACGGGCAGAAGTGGTTCTCCAGATGGCATCTTCTATCTTCATCCTTCCGACGAGCAGCGGCTCCATCTTCAAGACATCCGGCACGGAGCATCCTCTTCAATCGACGGCTTCTTTGGAATGAATGTACCTTTAAGTGACGTCATCCAAGATGACGTACCATAGATTCCGATTGACTGATAGAATTCTATCAGCCAATCGGAATTAAGGTAGAAAAAATCCTATTGGCTGATGCAATTGATTGGAACAGCCAATAGAATGTCAGCTCAATCCTATTGGCTGATTGCATCAGCCAATAGGATTTTTTCTTATTTAATTCCTATTGGCTGATAGAATTCTATCAGTCAATCAGAATTTAAGGGTCGCCATCTTGGATGATGTCACTTAAAGAAACATTCATTCCGAAGAAGCCGTCGATTGAAGAGGATGCTCCGCGCTGGATGTCTTGAAGATGGAGCCGCTCCGTGTCGGAAGGATGAAGATAGAAGTTGCCGTCTGGATAAAGACTTCTGCCCGTCTGGAGGACCACTTCTGCCGGCTTCGTTGAGGACATCTTGCCGCTTGGATGAAGACTTTTCCCGGTAAGTGAATCTTCGGGGGTTAGTGTTAAGATTTTTTTAAGGGTGTATTGGGTGGGTTTTATTTTTAGGTTCGGGCTTTGGGCAGCAATAGAGCTAAATGCCCTTTTAAAGGCAATGCCCATCCAAATGCCCTTTTCAGGGCAATGGGGAGCTTAGGTTTTTTAGTTAGGGTTTTATTTGGGGGTTGGTTGTGTGGGTTGTGGGTTTTACTGTTGGGGGGGTATTTGTATTTTTTATTTACAGGTAAAAGAGCTGATTTCTTTGGGGCAATGCCCCGCAAAAGGCCCTTTTAAGGGATATTGATAGTTTAGTTTAGGCTAGGTTTTTTTTTATTTTGTGGGGGCTTTTTTATTTTTATAGGGCTCTTAGATTAGGTGCAATTAGTTTAAATATCTTGTAATTTGTTTTTTATTTTCTGTAATTTAGTGGGGTTTTTTTTGTAATTTAGGTATTTGTATTTAATTTAGGTAATTGTATTTAATTCGGGTAATTTATTTAATTGTAGGGTTAGGTTAGGTCTTGTAACTTAAGTGTAACTTAGGTTAGGTTTTATTTTACAAGTAAATTTGTATTTATTTTAGCTAGGTAGTTATTAAATAGTTAATAACTATTTAGTTACTATTCTACCTAGTTAAAATAAATACAAACTTGCCTGTAAAATAAAAATAAATCCTAAAATAGTTACAATGTAACTATTAGTTATATTGTAGCTAGCTTAGGGTTTATTTTATAGGTATTTATTTTTAAATAGGAATAATTTAGTTAATGATATTAATTTTATTTAGATTTATTTAAATTATATTTAAGTTAGGGGGTGTTAGAGTTAGACTTAGGTTTAAAGGGTTAATAAATTTAGAATAGTGGCGGCGACATTGGGGACGGCAGATTAGGGGTTAATAAATGTAGGTAGGTGGCAGCGATGTTGGGGGCAGCAGATTAAGGGTTAATAAATATAATGTATGTCGCGGTGATGTCAGAAGCCGAAGATTAGGGGTTTATAAGTATAATGTAGGTGGCGGAGATGTTGGGAGCAGCAGATTAGGGGTTAATAATATTTAACTAGTGTTTGCGAGGTGGGAGTGCGGCGGTTTAGGGGTTAATATGTTTATTATAGTGGCGGCGATGTCCGGAGAGGCAGATTAGGGGTTAAAAATGTTATTATAGTGGGGGGGCGGAGTTAACTGCCGGTGTGAACAGACGTGAGACAACTACCTTACTGCTTTGGAGGAAAAATTTGGAATTTGATAGCCGCTACTGAGCGCCCTCCCTGGAAGCCGGTCCGCTCATTACTTTAAACATCAGAGACTTATTATCCACTCCAGAGCATCGACCTACGATAACCTCACAGTCCAGGAGTCGGCTTGACCATTTCGCCTGCTGCCGAGAAATTGGAACCACATTCTTCCCAATGCCGGCCCAGACCTACTGTAGGAGCTGCGGGATTTTTCTGCCCATCCCCTACACCGGCGGCGGGAGCCACCGCAACTCTTGCTGTTCAAATCTAGACTACTTACCGCTACATACCGCTGCCCTGAGCACCTCTAAGTTTTGGCGCGATAATCCGCCATTTTGCTTTGCGGCCTTCTGTCTCTTTCCTCGGAGTGGCGCGGCCTTAGTCTGGGCTACGCCAGAGCACCCGCGCCGGATTGCCGCTGCATCTCCCTGGTGGGAGAGCGACCGCTTGTTCACTGGCTCACGGCACATCTGTTGACTCCTACGAAGACTCGACAGACATCACGGAGTAACTGTAGCGCTGTTCCAGAGGGTAAGCTCGGGGTACACGGAGGGCCTTGCAGGAGGGTCACGGGACTCACAAAGTATTGGGAAGCATACTGCCCTAAGCCTACTCACTCCTCCTGAGGCCTCTCTGATAGCTCGGCTCAGGTTAGCCTTGAGAACATTGCCCTAACTATATTTGAGGGGTAACTTGTCCATTACTTCCATAAGCAGATTTATGGTATAATTAGGTGGCAACTGAACAAGATCTGCTTACCCACAAGATTCCTCAAAATCTTCACTATTAAAAAAAATAACTTAGCCCGTTGAGCCCTTTATCACATATCTGAGCTGCCCCAATGAGCCCCTCATTCCTCGCACCTAAGGAAGTTAATAAGTGAAAAAACAGACACACACAATGTGAATGCTACAGTGGTCCGTTGGGCCAGGGACCTGTTACAGTGACTCATAAATAGGGATTGATCTCGACCTTTAGTTTATAGTGATCATAATCTCCTCACCTGTCGCATACATTTATGCTACAGGGCCCAGAAGATTTTCACACTTTCCTAAAGTGTTTTTTGATTTCCAACCGCCTGCCTCTACCCATATTACACAGACGCTACCTATAACATGCCACAGGGGGCAAGGCGGAAAGCCGCTAACCCTAGTGAATACAGAAAGTCGGTGGCTGACCACTTTAAATTGAAAGCAGGAGCAGACAAGGCTTTAGACAGCCCTATTATTTCTCAGCATCACACGGGAATAAATACTAGCGAGGAGTGTGATTCCCATCTGCCAAACACCATGGCGGAGTCTGCAGCTTCAGACATAGTATCTACACTCACTGAAAGAGTAAACTCTCTTCAAGACACCCTCACTAAAGCCATTAAATCCTCTGCAGCTGATTTACGTAAGGATATAGGTGCTATTAGTGAGCGCATTGATATTCTTGAGAGAAAACAGGAAGACCTCACAGTGGAGCAGAGTAATCTGGCGAATCACTCCCAAATACTAGTTGACATGCTAGTCTCCATTGAAACAAAAATGGCCGACATGGAGGATCGTTCTCGAAGGAATAACTTGAGATTTAGGGGTATTCCTGAGGATGTCCCATCTTCTGAGCTGTGTGCTTTTCTTACAGAACTCTGTGACATACTTCGGCCGGCTGGCTTTTCAAATGAGGCCTTGGTAGATAGAGTTCACAGGCTCCCTAAAGGAAGAAATGTACCTAGCGAGAAGCCTCGTGATGTGATAGCTAGATTTCATTTCTTTACTTATAAGGAACAAATTATTAAAGCTATGTTTCAGCGCCCAGTATTGCCCGAAAAATTCAGGAATATTCAGATATTCCCTGATTTGTCACAATTCACGATCCAGAAGAGAGGGTTATTTCGAGAGGTCACAAAATTACTGAGGCAACAAGGAATCAAATACAGGTGGGGATACCCCACTAAACTCCTTATCCATAAAGATGGTCGTCTCTATACTGCTGATACCCCGGATAAAGGTCATCTTCTACTCAAAGGCTGGATTACCCAGAATATCCAAGATCCAAGGGAAGATCCTCCCACACAGAAAGATCCTGTGCGACCATCTTCATCATCCTCCATTTTAAGGCCTTCTGCATTAGAATGGGGTTCTCTCCCGCAACGGTCTACCACTGCCAAAAGATACAGCTTTGCTACGGGTCCTGCTAGACTCACCCATGGAGAAGATGAAACAGATGTCAATGACTGATGAGTATTTCTAAACCTGTTTCTTGATTTCTATTATTTTCCTTCACATTTCTTTTTTTTTTGCAGGTTTGATTAATGAACCCTATACGGACACATAACTAGTTTAAGTGGTTTAGGTGCCCCTAAGGTTTGCACCCCCTATGTGAGATGTTATACTGAACCCGAGTTATAAACGATCTTGAAATGTTACTAGATACACCTACAAGTTGATGGCTCTAACCATTGTGTTAAGACTACTCCATTCTAGGTCCCTATACTATTCTATGTGCTGTTGCTTTTATGACCTGCTAAGCTTGCTCCCTACAGGTTTGTCAACCAGGACTGTAATAAATACACATTTAGTTTTCTTAGTGGGCGAACATTTTAGGACTTTATTTCTCCAAACAAATGTTAGGTATATTATTGAAGTTTGGTTTACCCCTTCATTCTGGAGGATTACACTAATATGTTTAAATACATGAGTTTTATATTCAGCCATTTTATGTCACAGCACTAAGATTTATAAGAATGTTTTGCCAGAGTTGTATATTTTTCGCCTATGTTCAAATGCTTATATAACCTAAGTGCAGCGAAGCCTGGCTTAGGATTACTATAGTTAATACTTAAGTGAATGTTTATCTTAGCTTAGATAACACTATGCTTTATCATAGATTATGGTTAGAGGAGCTGATTAGGTGTGTACTATATGTGAGGCCTACTCTGTTAGATCTTAGCTATCCCCAGATACTGGAAGGATATATGATTCTATGCACGATAACTTTTCCACCAACCCACTTTATTATACTCGCTGCAATGAATTCCATGTTGCAGGTTTGATATACATGTTATGTTTAGACGTAAATTTAGTTTCAGCAGTCAAGATATTATATTAAATTCATACCTTCTACGTGAGAGGTAGTGATGCTTTTCTATGTCAAATAGGTTAGGGAAATATTGCTACGTACAGTAACATACTGATGTTCTTATGCTGAATTCTAAGATTATTTTATTCTAGGCCTCCATAGTGGTATATATGCTGTTTTCTATATGTATTACTAACCTTGCTCCCTACAGGTTTCTCTGTCCAGAAATGTAATGAATGTACATTTTGTTTATTTCACTGATGAACATTTTTGGACGTTATTTTTCCAAATAGACTTTGAATATATACTTGAGATCCGGACTACTTCTATAGCCTAGATGATTATAGTAAGAGGTTCAAACTTACATGCTTCATCATACCACTTTCTTGAGCCTCATATCCTGTTACCTTATAATGTTGTTCTCCGCTTTATAAAAATGTTTTGTTAAAGGTATACATCTTTTGACTGTATTTACGCGATTATATAACTGGGGCAGAATGATGTCCTTTTTTAGGTTTGATATAGATAATATATAGCTGTGTATTCATTTAGGTCTAGACAACATCTTACCTCATTGTAAAACACACCTAGGGGGACTAATTATGTTAGATCTTGCCTAGTCCCAGGAATTGAAGGATTGAATTCTCATATATATTATAACTTTCTCACCGACCCACAGTATTATAATTAATGAGGTTGATAACATTATACTATTAGATAATAGTTTCCCTATCTCAAGATAAGTTAAACTGTCCCTGGCCCGGACTGTTGTCCTTTTTGCTGAATACTTTCAGCAGGCCAAGTGCCTACCTCCCCCCCCCCCGGGTAAAACCACAGTTTACCAAAAGTAAACAAGTGAACGCAGATTTCTTAGACTCATTCCCTTTCCATAGATTTAGATTTGACGTGCTGGCCTGTGCACTTGTAACTATTTTTTATTTTTAGCCTTAGCTGAGGTATATCTTGTCTCCCTGGCCTTTCTTTTTGGCTATCTCTTATTCTGACTCTTGTCCTAGTTTGTAAAACCTCTCCTCCTCCGCTTTTATCCCTCATTCCCCCCCTCCCTTCCACTTTTTTTTTTTTTTTTTTATCATGAAGACGATATCTCATCTTCGCTTTGCGACCTTAAATTTAAAAGGTCTAAACATACCAACTAAAAGAAGCTTGTCTCATAACTTCTTTAAGAAACTTTGCAGCGATGTGGTCTTCCTTCAGGAGACTCATTGGGCGGCAGACAAACTCCCAAAAATTAAGTTTTTGCAATACCCAGTGATTTTCCATTCTCTTCATCAAGATAAAATCAGAGGTGTATCTATCTTAATTAACAAAACGGTGGCCTTTCACCAGATACATGTCAAAAGAGACCCTGAGGGCAGATTTTTGATACTGATTTGTAAAATTAACAACCTCATTTATACCCTAGTCAACATATACGCCCCTAACCAGGGTCAATCAATATTCCTTCGGAGGGTTCTGCATCTCGCCGAGAGACTGAGGCAAGGGAAGCTAGCACTGGGGGGAGATTTTAACATGGTATGGGACCCCTTGATTGATAGACAGCTCCCGAATGGAAAAGACCTAGATAGGTTTTCTAAAAACACATCTTCCAAGTTTCATAATCTCATACACCAGTTCTCATTGTACGATGTCTGGAGATCATGCCATCCCAACTCGAGAGATTATTCTTTTTTTTTGACCCCACATAGGTCCTATTCCCGTTTAAACCATTTCTTTGTCGATTCTTGGACTATGAATGAGATCTCAGAATCCCAGATACACAGCTGCCCTTGGTCAGACCACGACGCGGTATCCTTCTCATTGAGTGAAGGAAGTTATACATCAAATAGGCCTACATGGAGATTTCCTAAGTCCCTTTGGGACGACAACACCTTTCTGCAAAAAATCTCTGGTAAAGTTGAGGAATTCCTCTTAAATAACCCGGTAGGCCAAACTTCCCATCAAATTAGATGGGCTGCCTTAAAAGCGTTTATTCAAGGTTTTTGCATAGCCACATTGACAGCTCAAAGGAAAAAATGGGGTGCTCCCCTAGGAAAATTAGTATGCGATCTTAGAATAAAAGAAAAACTAAACAAACAAGCTCCCTCTACTGAGTTGTCTGCTGATATTTTATTTCTAAAAGACCAAATTAAGGCCTTGGAAACAGAGAGAATCAAAAAGGCTGTATCAAAATTTAAACTTACTATGTACTATAAGAGCAACAAAGCGGACACTTTGCTAGCAAAGAAACTCAAAAACCATGCAGCAGCCTCAAGGATTCCTTATCTTAGCCAAAATGGTCATAAGGTGTACGCGCCGGATGACATCGGCAAATCTTTTGCTGAGTTATACGAGTCCCTCTACAATATTGAAAAAGTTGAGAAACCAATTATGGCATAGGTTAATGATATATCTACTTTCTTCCAAACCTTAAAGTTGCCTTTATTGTCTGAAGCAGACGGCAATAAGTTGATTGAACCTTTCTCTATATCTGAAATTAAAGAGGCAATCAAGCAGATAAAGAACAATAAAGCACCGGGCCCAGACGGGTTTACTGGTCAGTTTTACAAAAAATTATGCCCCAAATTAAAGCAAATACTATGCCAGGTTTTTAATGAGGTAAAATCAGAGGGCCACATTCTTACGGAGAACTTAGAAGCCACTATTGTTGCAATACCCAAGCCCAGGAAAGACCCCTCACTATGTTCTAATTTTCGCCCCATATCCTTATTAAACGTAGATACCAAACTATATTCTAAGTTAATAGCAGATAGAGTGGCACACCTGCTCCCCTCCCTGATTAAAGTTGACCAAGTCGGCTTCATTCCGGGTTGGCAAGGTCCTGATAATACTCAGAGATTATTAAATATCTTCACTGAAGCCAAAAAATCTAATATACCCCTGATGGCCCTGTCGTTAGATGCCGAGAAGGCCTTTGACAGGGTCAGATGGGAGTACTTATAGGAGGTGTTGAAGGTCTTTGGATTCCCCCGACAAGCAATTGACATGATTAGGGTACTATACTCTAATCCATACACTAGGGTGAGAGGCATGGGATTTTGTTCCCCTAAAATTAATATTTCAAACGGCACTAGACAGGGCTGTCCACTGTCCCCTTTAATCTTTGCCCTAGCAATGGAACCGCTGGCACAGGCCATAAGAGACTCCCCACAAATCAGAGGCGCCCCCATGAATGATAGGGAGGAGAAAATCGTTTTATATGCTGACGATGTTACAATTCTTCTCACCGATCCCACCTCCTCAATTAATTCAGTCTTCTCATTGTTGGAACAATTTGGCAGGTTTTGTTTTTATAAAGTCAATGTAACCAAAACCGAGGCATACTGTATTAATATTCCCGAAGAACAGCTTACTGTTTTACAGAGTAGTCATGACTTTCAATGGTCTTCCTCTTCCCTTACGCACTTGGGTATAAAGCTTAGTGCCGACATTAGCTCCGTGATTAAACTCAACTTCGATTCATTACTAACAGAATTACAAATTTTAACTCGCAGATGGGATTTTAATGAGATATCTTGGCTGGGACGTGTGGCCACTGTTAAAATGTCTCTACTCCCAAAGGCCTTGTATATCTTTAGATGTATTCCGCTGAATATTCCACATAACATACTCCAACAGATACACCAGATATTTACTAAATATGTCTGGGAGGGTAAAGCACCCAGGATTGGGCATAAGATTATGCAACGAGAATATGCTAGAGGGGGAGTAGCCTTCCCAAATATTTTTCTATACTATGAGGCAACAAGACTCTCCCATATAGCTGCCTGGGGCCCAGGCGCAGAAAAAACGGGCTGGTATGGTTTGGAGGAGATGTCTATACCACGAAACCTAAACCTCTCAGACGTCATGTGGGTTCCTAGTTATAAGTCTATAACTAAACTAATCGCAAATCCTATTGTTCAACAAAACATCTGTCTATGGCATGGTCTTAGACATCACTCTGGTCACCTCCCTATGCCAGAGACCAGAGAGATATCGTTGACACGCCAGGTCAGCACAATCTTTTTTCTCTTCCAATTCAAGCATATAATAGTACCCCTCAGCTTCCTTGTGGTGGGGCTGAAAGACACTAACAGGAAAAAACAAATTGAGGGTTCGATAGTCCCTAGATTTAGATGAACAGGAGCAGTGTTTCTGATATTAGTTACTCTAATTACGCGTACGAAGTTGCCTTGTTTTGTTGTTTCTCATATATGTATATTGGAATTATGCTATTCTATAGATGTATGTCGGATGCACTGTCTTTGATTTATGTTTTTCTTTTTCCCTCAATAAAAAACTTTGATTTAAATAAAAATGTTATTATAGTGTTTTCGATGTGGGAGGGCCTCGGTTTAGGGGTTAATAGGTAGTTTATGGGTGTTAGTGTACTTTTTAGTACTTTAGTTATAAGTTTTATGCTACAGCTTTGTAGTGTAAAACTCATAAATACTGACTTTAAAATGCATTAGGAATCTTGTCGGTAGAGGGTGTACAGCTCACTTTTTGGCCTCCCAGGACAAACTCGTAATACCAGCGCTATGGAAGTCCCATAGAAAAAAGGCTTTATGAAATTTACGTAAGATGGTCTGCGGTAAGGCCAAAAAAGTGTGCGGTACACTTATACCTGCAAGATTCGTAATACCAGCGGGCACAAAAAAGCAGCATTAGGACCTGTTAAACCTGCTTTTTTACCTTAATGCACAACTTGTAATCTAGCCGTAGGTGTGTACGTTCATATTTGCTCATCATTGGTTATCTAGGGGTGTTAGGGAAAATATATATTCGTCCCATATAAAACGTATGGCATGATAGTCATCTAATTTCTTAAGTTTGGTATAATGATATTGTTCTAACTCTAAAGCAATAGTAACTCTGTCCCTCCATAACTGTACCGTCGGTAATGTAAGTTTTTTCCAATTAAATTGGATATATTGTTTAGCTGTGTTTACCATAATTGTCAGTAGTTGAAGTCGGAGCGTACACCTTAAAGGAGCGAAGCGGTTAAACAGAAACGTCCACGGTGTTAGGGGAATGTGGTTATTTAATATCAGTTCTATCTATCTGTGTATGTCTAACCAGTAACATTGTGCAATTGGACACATCCACGATATATGTGCAAATGTACCCTTATGCTCACATTCTCTCCAGCATCTAGTATCATAATTCGGTATCATTTAGCCTAGCTTGTCAGGGGTGTAATGCCATCTACATAGGAGTTTACTGTTCATTTCTACAATATGTATAGATGAGGTTAAAGAACTCATCTGTTTATATATCTTATCCCATAAGTTATCCGGTCGATGGTCATTAAGTTCTGCTTCCCATCTTATGACATATGTTGGTGGGTGTCTGGCTTGATGCGAGAGAATTAACTTATAATAAAGGGAAAGAGTTCCCTTATGAGGTAACGGCATATAGCACAATGATTCAAATAGTGTCAGTGTTCTAGAGATATTTTATTTGTCTGGGTGTGTTAGGAGGTAATGGGAAAGTTGATGATGTAGAAGCCAACTATTGTATGCAGAGCCCAAGATGTTTGAGATTTCTTGTTTAGTTTTTAGTTTGCCATTTTGTAGTACTGCATACCAGGGTTTGAATTTGTGTAATATTTGGGCACTCTGAGTGATCAGTTGTAGCTGAAGGGGGGATTTAGGATTATTTATAAGAGGTGTCAGGGGGGACTGCGGAGTTGAGATTGATTTGTGTGACTTTAGGATCTTGTCCCACATTTTAAATGTTTCCTGAACCGCCTAAATGTTTATTTCCACAAAGTGCAAATTCTAAGGCTACCCATTCCTTGTGACCTGTATGTTTGCACCAGTCTACTATTCTAGACATAAAAGTTGCATACCTATAAAGCTGGAGGTTTGCAGCCCCTATTCCGCCTTGATGTTTATTGCGATATAGGGTTTGAGTGGCTATTCTGGGCCGTTTATAATTCCAAATGAAGGAGTTTATTATCTTTTGAAGTTGATGAAGCAGTTTGTCTGGAATAGGGATAGGGAGTGTTTGGAAGAGGTATAGGATTTTTGGGAGAATCATCATTTTGATCAAATTAATTCTGCCCATCCAGGAGAGGGGTTTATGTTTCCAGGATAGTAAGGTGGAAGTTATGTGTGCTTTAAGGGGATTAAAACTATCTTATTCAGATATGGAGAGATATAAACTCCCAAATATTTTAGTGCTAAAGGTTGGTGTTTGAAGTGGTGCTCTTTAAGGGCAAGCATTTTCCGGTGTGGTGTTTCTATATTGATAAACTCTGATTTTGAATAGTTAATCCGAAAGTGTGACAGCTTGCCATACTCCTGTAGTATGGACATGAGGGACGGGACAGAGGTCTCTAAATCTGTTAATGTAAGGATGACATTGTCGGCGTATTGGGAAGTTTTGTGTTCGATTTGATCTATAACTATTCCTTTGACATCTGGTGAGCGTCTAATGTTTGTTGCTAGGACTTCCATTGCCAGAATGAACAAGGCAGAGGACAGAGGGCATCACTGCCGGGTGCTATTATTAATTCAAAATGGTTCGGACAGTGAGTCATTTAATTTAATTTTGGCTGTGGGGTTATTGTTAAGGGCAAAAATGTTATGGACGAAGTCTGTGTTGAAGCCGAATTTTAGGAGAGTATGTGTAAGGAAAGACCAGTTTAGACTGTCAAATGACTTTTCAGCATCAATAGAAAGGACTACTGAAGGTATGTTGTGGGTATTCGCATATTCTATAATATTCAAAATTTTGCTGGTATTATCTCTGGCTTCTCGGTGTGGGATAAATTCCACCTGGTTAGTGTGAATCAGATCTGGAAGAACTTTATTTAAGCAAATGGCAATAATTTTGGCATATAATTTGACATCCACCTTTAACAATGAGATAGGGCGGAAGTTGGAAGGGGTTGTGGTAGGTTTGCCAGGTTTGGGTAATACCACTACATGTGCTTCCAGCATAGAGGGTGGAAATTTGGCCTCCTCTGCTATCTCATTAAAAATGGTGGTCAAATGCGTAGCCAGACCATCTTGAAATTTTTTATAATATTTCGTAGAGAAACCGTCTGGTGTTTATATGGCCTTAATTATTTCTTATGTGGAGAAGGGTGCATTAAGTTGTTCTAACTGAACATCTGTCAAAGTGGGTAATGGGCACTTTTGAATAGACTGCTCAAGTTTGTACTGGAGGTTAGAGGGGGTAAGTGCCGGGGCAATATTATATAAGTCTGAGTAATAGGAATGAAATGCCTGGAGAATGTCAAAGAGTGGTGTTCTGTGGCGGTTTGTTAGGAGGTTTTAGTTAATAAATATGTGACTTGAGTTTTATTTTTTTTTAGGGTTCTTGCAAGGTATCTACCGGCTCTATTATTCTCATAGTAAAAGAGACTGTTGGTTTTACGTGAAAGGGTATGGTATTCTATTTGTAGATAATCTTTTAGAGCCTGTCTGGCAGCTTTTAACTCAGAAAAAATATCAGCATCTAGTGGAGATTGTTTATGTTATAAATCAAGATTTGAGAGTTTGGTTGTCAGGGTGTCATAGAATGTTCTTTGGGCTCTTTTCATCTGGGCTCTGAGTTTTATGAATTCTCCTCTAAGCAGGCATTTATCCGCCTCCCATACTGCAAATGTATTAGGGGTCAAGGGGATGTTAATTTGTAAGTATTCCTGCAAAGTTTTGTGTAGTTTAGTGATCAATTCCACATTGCTAAGCAGTGTTTCGTCTAACTTCTACAGGAAAGGAGTGGCAGAATGTTCTGGCTAGGTGATGTGCAACACCACCGTGGAGTGGTCTGACCAGGAGGTAGGGGAGATTTTACATCTATTAACTTGGGAGAGACCACTCTGGTTGGTTAGAAAATAATCAATACGGCTGTAAGATCTATTAGGATGCGAGTAAAACGTATAATCCCTTGTAGTAGGATGTAGAAGGCGCCAGATGTCATATAGCTTATGAATTTTAACATTCTTCTACAGATATGTGAGGAATTGTTTATTAGGTTTAGGATGTGGGTTATTACTATCTAGATGTGCTTGCAAAAGTAAGTTAAAATCCTCTCCAATGTAAATTGGGCCTTTTGAAATATCTAGAATGTGGTTGAACATTTTCAGAAAAAATGGGTTATGCTCATTGTTAGGGGCATAGATGTTGATAAGTGTGATTGACCTACCATATAGAAGCCCTACTAGCCCTAGGAATCTACGTTCAGTATCTGCTACTTTCCGTAATAATGTAAAGGGTATATTTTTTCTCAGCAAGATGCTTACCCCGCATTTTTTAGAGGGTCCTGTACTGTGGTAATGTTGCGTGTATGTCTGTCCGAAATACCTTGCGGCTAGATTTAGAGTTCTGCGGCCAAAGGGGTGCGTTAGCTACGTGTTCTTTTTCCCCCCCGCACCTTTTAAATACCGCTGGTATTTAGAGTTGTCAGAAGGGCTGCGTTAGGCTCCAAAAAGGGAGCGTACAGGCATATTTACCGCCACTGCAACTCTAAATACCTGCGGTGCTTACGGAGGCGGCCAGCTTCAAAAAACGTGCTCGTGCACGATTCCCCCATAGGAAACAATGGGGCAATTTGAGCTTAAAAAAAACCTAACACCTGCAAAAAAGCAGCGTTCAGCTCCTAACGCAGCCCCATTGTTTCCTATGGGGAAACACTTCCTAAGTCTGCACCTAACACCCTAACATGTACCCCGAGTCTAAACACCCCTAGCCTTACAAGTATTAACCCCTAATATGCTGCCCTCGCTATCGCTGACCCCTGCATATTTTTTTAACCCCTAATCTGCCTCTCCGTATACCGCCTCAACCTACGTTATCCCTATGTACCCCTAATCTGCTGCCCCTAACACCGCTGACCCCTATATTATATTTATTAACCCCTAATATGCCGCCCCCAACGTCACCGCCACCTACCTACAATTATTAACCCTTAATCTGCCGACCGGACCTCACCGCTACTCTAATAAATGTATTAACCCCTAAAGCTAAGTCTAACTCTAACCCTAACACCCCCCTAAGTTAAATTTAATTTTATTCCAAAGAAAAAAAATAAATCTTATTAAATAAATTATTCCTATTTAAAGCTAAGTACCTGTTAAATAAACCCTAATATAGCTACAATATAAATAATAATTATATTGTAGCTATTTTAGGATTTATATTTATTTTACAGGCAACTTTGTATTTATTTTAACCAGGTACAATAGCTATTAAATAGTTAATAACTATTTAATAGTTACCTAGTTAAAATAATTACAAAATTACCTGTAAAATAAATCCTAACCTAAGTTACAATTAAACCTAACACTACACTATCAATAAATTAATTAAATAAACTATCTACAATTATCTACAATTAAATCAACTAAACTAAATTACAAAAAAAAAAACCACTAAATTACAAAAACAAACAAACACTAAATTCAAAAAAAAAAAAAAAAAAAAAAGATTACAAGAATTTTAAACTAATTACACCTATTCTAAGCCCCCTAAAAAAATTACAAAGACCCCCAAAATAAAAAAAAATCCCTGCCCTATTCTAAAATAAAAATTGTAAAGCTCTTTTGCGGGGCATGCCCCAAAGAAAACAGCTCTTTTGCATTTAAATAAACATACAATACCCCCCCCAACATTACAACCCACCACCCACATAACCATAATCTAACCCAAACACCCCTTAAAAAACCTAACACTAAGCCCCTGAAGATCTTCCTACCTTATCTTCACCACGCCGGGTATCACCGATCCGTCCAGAAGAGGCTCCGAAGTCTTCCTCCTATCCGGCAAGAAGAGGTCCAGAAGAGGGTCCAAAGTCTTCCTCCTATCCGGCAAGAAGAGGATATCCGGACCGGCAAACATCTTCATCCAAGCAGCATCTTCTATCTTCTTCCATCCGGTGCGGAGCAGGACCATCTTGAAGCAGCCGACGCGCATCCATCCTCTTCTTCCGGCAACTCCCGACGAATGAAGGTTCCTTTAAGGGATGTCATCCAAGATGGCGTTCCTCGAATTCCGATTGGCTGATAGAATTCTATCAGCCAATCGGAATTAAGGTAAGAAAAATCAGATTCAAGTTCAATCGGATTGGCTGATCCAATCAGCCAATCAGATTGAGCTTGCATTCTATTGGCTGTTCCGATCAGCCAAGAGCTGTTTTCTAAAAATTTTGTTTAGTTGATATAATTGTAGATAATTGTAGGTAGTTTATTTAATTAATTTATTGATAGTGTAGTGTTAGGTTTAATTGTAACTTAGGTTAGGATTTATTTTACAGTTAATTTTGTAATTATTTTAATTAGGTAACTATTAAATAGTTATTAACTATTTAATAGCTATTGTACCTGGTTAAAATAAATACAAAGTTGTCTGTAAAATAAATATTAATCCTAAAATAGCTACAATATAATTATTATTTATATTGTAGCTATATTAGGGTTTATTTTACAGGTAAGTATTTAGATTTAAATAGGAATAATTTATTTAATAAGATTTATTTTATTTCGTTAGATAAAAATTATATTTAACTTAGGGGGGTGTTAGGGTTAGACTTAGCTTTAGGGGTTAATACATTTATTAGAGTAGTGGCGAGGTCCGGTCGGCAGATTAGGGGTTAATACTTGAAGTTAGGTGTCGGCGATGTTAGGGAGGGCAGATTAGGGGTTAATACTATTTATTATAGGGTTTGCGAGGCGGGAGTGAGGCGGATTAGGGGTTAATACATTTATTATAGTAGCGGTGAGGTCCGGTCGGCAGATTAGGGATTAATAATTGTAGGTAGGTGGCGGCGACATTGGGGGGGCAGATTAGGGGGTAATAAATATTATGTAGGGTTCGGCGATGTTAGGGGCAGCAGATTAGGGGTACATAGGGATAATGTAGGTAGCGGCGGTGTGCGGTCGGCAGATAAGGGGTTAAAAAAAATTAATAGAGTGGCGGCGATGTGGGGGGGCCTCGGTTTAGGGGTACATAGGTAGTTTATGGGTGTTAGTGTACTTTAGAGCACAGTAGTTAAGAGCTTTATGAACCGGCGTTAGCCCATAAAGCTCTTAACTCCTGGCTTTTTCCTGCAGCTGGAGTTTTGTCGTTAGAGTTCTAACGCTCACTTCAGCCAAGACTCTAAATACCAGCGTTAGAAAGATCCCATTGAAAAGATAGGATACGCAATTGGCGTAGGGGGATCTGCGGTATTGAAAAGTCGCGGCTGGAAAGTGAGCGTTAGACCCTTTCCTGACTGACTCTAAATACCAGCGGGCGGTAAAAACCAGCGTTAGGACCCCCTAACGCTGGTTTGGACGGCTAACGCAGAACTCTAAATCTAGGCATTGGTAGGTGGTTCTTTTTTAAATGGGTTTCCTTTAAATAGAGTATATCCACCTGACGTTTTGCGATGTCTGAAAGTGTTTTTGATCTCTTACATGGTAAATTGAGACCCTTGGCATTCTGGGAGAAGAGAACTAAAGAGTGTGTTGAATTTGAGGTGTGGCTAGACATGAATTGTGGGTATAGGATAAATGCTAATAGAAATGTCTGAGCTTGTCATGTAGTGATTGTAGTGACTTAATGTCTTGGGAGCCTTATACACATTGGCACAGATTGAGCACATTTTATACAAATGCAAAAAGAAATACCAAAAACACATATTTGCTATAAAACATAAATAACATTATAAACATCAAAAAATACAAACCACAGGTCAAACAGAATTTATTGACATTTTGAGGCTCAAACAGTCCCCTTCATCAGAATACAAAACAGTGTACTTTATCACTCTTATATAGTGTACATAATAAAAACAAAATTAATGCAAACCAACTGTGAAATCAAACCTCTCTGTGTCTTGCTAGTGGAACGCACGCCATGGTTTCCACTGAACCGGAAATAACCTCACTTCTGGTTACGAGTGTACATCACTTTTTCATAAACATTCCAAAATTTTTAAAAAGTATTTACGTGCACACAAATTCATATAACTATTTATTCAACCTAAGTGCATAATAGCATAAAGATAATTAATGTTGTGTCTCAACTTTGGATGTGTCCATAACACCTGTGTCTGCTTAATGTCAAATGTCATATTCATAATCAATAGTTGGATGACCGTCACTTGTTCCATATCATCATTTGTCTTGTCATCTTTTTGTTTAACTTCTTCCAACCAAGTGACGGTCATCCAACCATTGATTATGAATACGACATTTGCTCCTAACAACACACAAACGGGTAGTATTTTGAGTAAACACTGGTCAATACCCTAAACTACCCAGACCCTAAACTACCCTGTGTAAAGGACACTAAACCAATGGTGGGATATAGAAGGGGCACTAATTTGAGAGATCTTCTTGTCAAAACCGATCCCAAACATTGCTATCAACTGACACAAAAAGTTACCATCAAAGGATGCTATAAATGCCTAGGGTGTAAAATGTGCAATTCAATTATAGCAACCAGAACATTCCACCATTCGCACAAAAATAAGCTACATACCATCAGGTACTCTATCTCCTGCAATACAACCCATTTTGTTTATCTCTTGATCTGTCCATGTGCCCATTACTATGTGGGAAAAACCAGAGGAACCATCAAAGAAAGAATGGCCAACCATCGGCTAGCCATCAGGCAGGCTCTAGATCCGGGACATTCAGACCAACCAGTGGCACGCCACTGTATGTAAAAATCACACTTGGTGGCTTCCCTCAGAATTATCCTGATAGATCATGTCCCTAAGCTGGAGGACACAGGGAAAAGATACTTCTCAGACGTGAAGCGGAATAGATTTTCCGTTTAGAAACTATTCATCCCTGAGGTCTCAACTCCATACCGGATTATAAGGCAATCATCTAGGCGATGACACCAGGAACATACCTGGGGTGCTATGTCCCTGAAAGGGTAGATGCAGCCTGATCTGGGGTGACAGCACACTGGTTGGTGGGCATGTCCTGCTGATTTTGGCCTGTGAGGGCAAGCATGAATAGGGTTTAATATTCTTGGACCCGGTTCATACCTCTACCCTTTCTCCCTTTCTGGAGTACTTGTCACCCTCTTATCGTTGTCACTTTTTTTAATACGTTTTTATTCTA
This sequence comes from Bombina bombina, assembly GCF_027579735.1. Taxonomy (NCBI): domain Eukaryota; kingdom Metazoa; phylum Chordata; class Amphibia; order Anura; family Bombinatoridae; genus Bombina; species Bombina bombina. Next base: position 1,243,912,280 of record NC_069501.1, read on the forward strand.
ATAGACTAGTTATACTAGTATTAACAATGATGGCTATTGTAGTAAATCTATATAGCTGGAAATAAGTTACATGGGTTAGTTGGTTTTAGGACTGTCCACATGAAATTTAATGTGGAAGCCACTCCAACACCTAAAGCTTGAGCCAGATTGTTTTTATTTAGTCACAACATTATATTATAAGAAACAAATGCCAGCGAGCCTCAAGGTGATGCATAAAATGTTCTTTAATCAGTGAAGAAAAAATAAAACGATATAATAATGCTTATATCCCAAGCATAAGTTATAAATACTGGTCCTACGCGTTTCGGCATCCCCCTGCCTTATTCATGGACATAAAGTGTAAGGTAATCTCACCCCTTAAATACACCTGTGTCCCCAGGTGTTAATATCACATGATGCATACAATTAAAGGGATATTTCACAATTTGTTATTTAAAAAGCATATACACTCTCAGAATTGGTTAGGTAGACTTTAATACATTTGAAAATATGAAATTTAAATCAGATTTAATATTTAGCTACTTGGACAGCTAAGCCGACTAGTTAACTCCCTCCATTACTATGGCCTATAATACTTATTATGTTACCTATAGTAACAACGCTATACTAAGCACATATGAGGATATTCAAATATTGACTTACAGTAAATGGGAATGGTAATAGAGATAGCTAACCTGGTGGATGGACAACTAAGTTTGAGTAAATCCTAATGACACCCTAGTACTGTAAGAACAAGGCAGACCAGTGTAAAAGACAAAAAATACTTTTATAATATTTATGAGTATCTGGAGTACTGAAAGATAACAGCTGGAAAGTGTAAAAATATAATACATATATCCATAGCAAGCCACCAGATGATGGTCAGTGGTTGCTCGGTCTTCTAATATTGATGATTACCCAGCATTAACAATGTGCTATTTTCATAGTACGAATGAGTGGAAACCCAAATAATGGATATTCAAACCTTGTCTCAAGGTGTCCAACCACAATATGTACTTGAAGGTAGGCCATAGGTACTCAGGCCTTCCAAGCACAAGTATGCTTAATCACTCAATTTATTAAATAAATGTATATATCAAACTCCTATAAAGGAATAAGTTCATGTGTGCTCAACACTATCCACCCAGTCAGGCTCAAAGCATAAATTGCTGCATCACTTTAATTTAACAAGAAAGCTTATAAAGTTCCCATTCATAGACAACCAGAAATGCTACAGCCATGTCTTTAAAGCAAGCTGTTAGCTCATATTCCCATATATCAATTGGTCATTTTAATCCAATCAGTAGGTGCCATTACTGACTATGACTACACAGTGATTCTAAAAACTAGAGGTAGAAGGGCGCTATTCAAAAAGGAGCTAGCGCTGGTGGGTCCAAAAATTAATGATGTCCCCATCAATATTAAACCCCTTAGGCCTTCTGGTCTCTAATTTGAAAATCCAGAATGCCTCTTTGTATAGCAATTTGGCAGATCGATCTCCCCCGTGGATGCAGGGTTTGATATGATCAATGATTTGCCATTTGAAAGTTGCAACTGCCTTATTATGGACATATATAAAGTGTCTAACCAAGTCAGAACACTCTATTCCATTTTCAATATTTTTCAAATGCTCCCGAGTAGTGCACCCAATATACTGTTTCATACACTGGGTACAGTCCACCAGATATATGACAAACGTGGTGCGGCAATTAGTATATGAGTCCAAACTGTATGTCCTCTGGGTGACATATGATTGAAAATTCCTTGTCACTTTTGCATTATTTGGGTTTCCACTCATTCGTACTATGAAAATAGCACATTGTTAATGCTGGGTAATCATCAATATTTGCTATTATCCCTATACTCCAGTGAATGGGAATTATGTAACATTAGAAGACCGAGCAACCACTGACCATCATCTGGTGGCTTGCTATGGATATATGTATTATATTTTTACACTTTCCAGCTGTTATCCTTCAGTACTCCAGATACTCATAAATATTATAAAAGTAATTTTTGTCTTTTACACTGGTCTGCCTTATTCTTACAGTACGAGGGTGTCATTAGGATTTACTCAAACTTAGTTGTCCATCCACCAGGTTGGCTATCTCTATTACCATTCCCATTTACTGTAAGTCCATATTTGAATATCCTCATATGTGCTTAGTATAGCGTTGTTACTATAGGTAACATAATAAGTATTATAGGCCATAGTAATGGAGGGAGTTAACTAGTCGGCTTAGCTGTCCAAGTAGCTAAATATTAAATCTGATTTAAATTTCATATTTTCAAATGTATTAGAGTCTACCTAACCAATTCTGAGAGTGTATATGCTTTTTAAATAACAAATTGTGAAATATCCCTTTAATTGTATGCATCATGTGATATTAACACCTGGGGACACAGGTGTATTTAAGGGGTGAGATTACCTTACACTTTATGTCCATGAATAAGGCAGGGGGATGCCGAAACGCGTAGGACCAGTATTTATAACTTATGCTTGGGATATAAGCATTATTATATTGTTTTATTTTTTATTCACTGATTAAAGAACATTTTATGCATCACCTTGAGGCTCGCTGGCATTTGTTTCTTTTGCTATTTGGATGTCTTTTTCAGCTGAGCCTTGGTGAGCATTCCGGACCTACAGCACTGTTGATGACGTCAGGACGCTGAGACGGCAAGTGAAGGTGTTGCATAGGAGAGAGGCTGAGGCATGTGCGGCAGCAGCTGCATCTTGGCAGAGAGCGATACTCACCCGGTATTGGCCTTTGAGATTGGAGTGTGGAGTGTAATCTGAGACAGGGGCTGGCGGAGTATTAATCCCGGTTGGAACAGGAGTGACATTCCCAAGTTTATGGAATTGCCCGCAACCGCGTTGGTGGAGTCCCACAAGCAGATTCGCCACTGAGGCTTACCGGGTGAGTTTCTTTCGTTCCTCCAATATTAGTAACATTGTGCTGTCTGAAGTCTAGAGCTATATTGTGGGACAAATTGAACTTTAACATTATATTATGTATGAATATATTAACTAGTCACATTAAGAATGGTTTAGGTTTATTATATTATATGTAACCTTATTTTTGAAGTTCCACAAAATATTACTGCACACTATTTGATTGCTTAACATGAAAAGCGAGTGATGTAACCTACTTTGTTTACAGGGTTACCATAACAACCAAGTACATCATAACTCAGGCTACAATATAAATAACACAAGCATAACAGTCCAGAGCTTCTATTTGTATGAATCACCAATAGTGTGAATATGTTAAGTTTGACTCTATACATATTATATAAACATTGGTTGCACTTTGAATGTGCTATTATAATTTTACACACTATTATTCATGTATTCTCCGTAAACCGGAAGTGAGGTAACTTCCGGTTTGAGTGGAAAGCATAGCTTGCGTTCGACTGGCGATATTCATGACATTAAACACACACGGGTGTTATGGACACATCCAAAGTTGAGACACATCATTAATTATAATTATGCCATTATGCACTTAGTTTAAATCAATAGTTAAGTGAATTTGTGTGAACGTAACTACTTTTAAATACTTTTGAATGTTTAAGAAAAAGTGATTTACACTTGTAACCGGAAGTGAGGTTACTTCCGGTTCAGTGGAATGCATGGCATGCGTTCCACTAGTGAGACACAGAGGGATATGGTTTGATTTAACAGTTGGTTTGCATAATTATTTTTTTTATTATGTACACTATTTAAGAGTGAAAAAGTAAACTGTTTTGTATTCTGATGAAGGGAACAGTTTAAATCTCGAAACGTCAATAAATTCTGTTTGACCTGTAACAAAAAAGTCCTGAGGGTGCATTCACTTCAAGGAGTTTGCTATATCTACAGTATATTGCAAAACAAATTAATATAACACACAGAGAAAGTCCTGCACTCACTTACAAGATCACAGCTAAGATTTAAAAGCAAAAAGGGAAAGGTTAGTCACCGCATTTGGCCAAATGGGACAAGCCTAGGTACCACATCAAGGTCCTTTCCAATACCTGGGACCCTAAAACAGCCACACAATGCAAGCTCTCAAATCCAAACAAACTGGGAACAAAGGAAGGGTGCACAGGCTTATGTAATCACCCTAGACATATACAAAACATGGAAGAGGACTGCACTCTCATACCGAACCGGGTACACATCCCATGACCCTGTAACATGCTCAGCCCTGGGTGCTCACGGGCACTCACAGGAAACTGTGCTGTCCCCAGAGTCACTGGCAGTTAACCCCAGACAGGTCTGAGTGCAAGAACCATAGGGAAATTACAAAACAAATTAATACAAGACACAGATAAAGTCCAGCACTCACTTACAAGCTCTCAGCTAAGATTTAAAAGCAAAAATAAAAAAAAGGTTAGTTACCGCATTTGGCCAAATGGGACAAGTCCAGGTAGCACATCAAGATCCTTTCCAATACCTGGGACCCTAAAACAGCCACACAATACAAGCTCTCAAATCCAAACAAACTGTGAACAAGGGAAGGGTGCACAGGCTTCTGTAATCACCCTAGACATATACAAAACACGGAAAAGACCTGCACTCTCATACCGGACCGGGTACACATACTATGACCCTGTAACATGCTCAGCCCTGGGTGATCATGAGCAGTCACAGGAAGCTGTGCTGTCCCCAGAGTTACAGGCAGTTAACCCCAGACAGGTCTGGGTGCAAGAACCATAGGGAAATTACAAAACAAATTAATACAACACACAGAGAAAGTCCAGCACTCACTTACAAGCTCTCAGCTAAGATTTAAAAGCAAAAATGGAAAGGTTAGTTACCTCATTTGGCCAAATGGGACAAGCCCAGGTACCACATCAAGGTCCTTTCCAATACCTGGGACCCTAGGGACCCTAAAACAGCCACACAATGCAAGCTCTCAAATCCAAAAAAACTGGGAACAAGGGAAGGGTGCAAAGGCTTATGTAATCACCCTAGACATATACAAAACACTGAAGAGGACTGCACTCTCATACCGGACCAGGTACACATCCCATGACCCTGTAACATGCTCAGCCCTGGGTGCTCATGGGCAGTCACAGGAAGCTGTGCTGTCCCCAGAGTCACAGGCAGTTAACCCCAGACAGGTCTGGGTGCAAGAACCATAGGGAAATTACAAAACAAATTAATACAAGACACAGAGAAAGTCCAGCACTCACTTACAAGCTCTCAGCTAAGATTTAAAAGCAAAAATGGAAAGGTTAGTTACCTCATTTGGCCAAATGGGACAAGCCCAGGTACCACATCAAGGTCCTTTCCAAATACCTAGGACTCTAAAACAGCCACACAATGCAAGCTCTCAAATCCAAACAAACTGGGAACAAGGGAAGGGTGCACAGGCTTATGTAATAACCCTAGACATATACAAAACACGGAAGAGGACTGCACTCTCATACCGGACCAGGTACACATCCCATGACCCTGTAACATGCTCAGCCCTGGGTGCTCACGGGCACTCACAGGAAGCTGTGCTGTCCCCAGAGTCACAGGCAGTTAACCCCAGACAGGTCTGGGTGCAAGAACCATAGGGAAATTACAAAACAAATCAATACAAGACACAGAGAAAGGCCAACACTCACTTACAAGCTCTCAGCTAAGATTTAAAACCAAAAATGGAAAGGTTAGTTACCGCATTTGGCCAAATGGGGGAATTTCCTATGATTCTTGCACCCAGACCTGTCTGGAGTTAACTGCCTGTGACTCTGGGGACAGCACAGCTTCCTGTGAGTCCCTGTGAGAACCCAGGGTTGAGCATGTTACAGGGTCATGGGATGTGTACCCGGTCCGGTATGAGAGATTGCAGTCCTCTTCCGTGTTTTGTATATGTCTAGGGTGATTACATAAGCTGTGCTGTCCCCAGAGTCACAGGCAGTTAACCCCAGACAGGTCTGAGTGCAAGAACCATAGGGAAATTACAAAACAAATTAATACAAGACACAGAGAAAGTCAAGCACTCACTTACAAGCTCTCAGCTAAGATTTAAAAGAAAAAAGAAAAAAAAAAGGTTAGTTACAGCATTTGGCCAAATGGGACAAGCCCAGGTACCACATCAAGGTTCTTTCCAATACCTGGGACCCTAAAACAGCCACACAATGCAAGCTCTCAAATCCAAAAAAACTGGGAACAAGGGAAGGGTGCACAGGCTTATGTAATCACCCTAGACATATACAAAACACGGAAGGGGACTACACTCTCATACCGGACCGGGTACACATCCCATGATCCTGTAACATGCTCAGCCCTGGGTGCTCATGGGTAGTCACAGGAAGCTGTGCTGTCCCCAGAGTCACAGGCAGTTAACCCCAGACAGGTCTGGGTGCAAGAACCATAGGGAAATTACAAAACAAATTAATACAAGACACAGAGAAAGTCCAGCACTCACTTACAAGCTCTCAGCTAAGATTTAAAAGCAAAAATGGAAAGGTTAGTTACCTCATTTGGCCAAATGGGACAAGTCCAGGTACCACATCCAGGTCCTTTCCAATACCTGGGACCCTAAAACAGCCACACAATGCAAGCTCTCAAATCCAAACAAACTGGGAACAAGGGAAGGGTGCACAGGCTTATGTAATCACCCTAGACATATACAAAACACGGAAGGGGACTACCCTCTCATACCGGACCGGGTACACATCCCATGATCCTGTAACATGCTCAGCCCTGGGTGCTCACGGGCACTCACAGGAAGCTGTGCTGTCCCCAGAGTCACAGGCAGTTAACCCCAGACAGGTCTGGTTGCAAGAACCTTAGGGAAATTACAAAACAAATTAATTCAACACACAGAGAAAGTCCAGCACTCACTTACAAGCTCTCAGCTAAGATTTAAAAGCAAAAATGGAAAGGTTAGTTACCGCATTTGATATAAGGAGGCTGGTGCATACAAAATATACACCACACTCCTAGGGGGAGCTAACAATATGCAGCAAACAGGTAAGTATAATTAAACAGATAATTAAGAGAATATACAATAAACCTAGCACACTTATATCAGATTATTAGAGATGATATGCTCACAAGTGGACCCATATGATATTGGTATATTCAAATTACAAAATGTCCACACAAATAATGATCCAAAAGATAGAAGGCAGCTCTCTGTCATAGGACGGTCATCCTGGTGTAGCGTGATCTATAAGAAAAAGAAGCACAGAGGAGCCAACATGGCCTAGTAACGTCACGGCAGTCGGATACAAAACATCAGCAGGATAGGAAATATACACAAACGTGGCACACCCAAATGGTGCTATTGTGGCAGCCTGGAACTTCAAACAGTGGTCCAGCTCACTGGTATCTCCAGCCAGATAAAGATGATCCTTGGCGGGAGCCTATCCTATGATGCCTATAAGGGCAAAAAAGGCACACACATAGCCCAGTAACGTTTGTACACCAGATAAGAAAGGATTCAAGGTTGTACTTACAGGAAACAAAGCACCACCAGGTACAATATCAGCAGTACTGGGACCTCTCAGCTGCCCAGTGGACTGTGGAATCCAATTAGCAGGATGCAGAAAATCACCACTTAGGAAGATAAGACTAGCAGAAAATATATATATATATATACACACACACTCTGCCCCCAACAGGAGCAGAATAAATGTGATAAAGCAAGTGTATATTTAAAAACTTTTATTTAAAACAGCGACATGTTTCTCAGCCACCACAGGGCTGTTTCCTCAGGCTATGTTAAAATGTTAACAACACTTGCTTTATAAAGACAATAGAACACATGAAACAGCCCTGTGGTGGCTGAGAAACATGTCGCTGTTTTAAATAAAAGTTTTTAAATATACACTTGCTTTATCACATTTATTCTGCTCCTGTTGGGGGCAGAGTGTGTGTATATATATATATTTTTTTTCTGCTAGTCTTATCTTACTAAGTGGTGATTTTCTGCATCCTGCTAATTGGATTCCACAGTCCACTGGGCGGCTGAGAGGTCCCAGTACTGCTGATATTGCACCTGGTGGTGCTTTGTTTCCTGTAAGTACAACCTTGAATCCTTTCTTATCTGGTGTAAAAACGTTACTGGGCTATGTGTGTGCATTTTTTGCCCTTATAGGCATCATAGGATAGGCTCCCGCCAAGGATCATCTTTATCTGGCTGGAGATACCAGTGAGCTGGACCACTGTTTGAAGTTCCAGGCTGCCACAATAGCACCATTTGGGTGCGCCACATTTGTGAGTATATTTCCTATCCTGCTGATGTTTTGTATCCGACTGCTGTGACGTTACTAGGCCATGTTGGCGCCTCTGTGCTTCTTTTTCTTATAGTTACCGCATTTGGCCAAATGGGGGAATTTCCTATAGTTCTTGCACCCAGACCTGTCTGGGGTTAACTGACTATGACTCTGGTGACAGCAAAGCTTCCTGTGAGTGCCTGTGAGCACCCTGGGCTGAGCATGTTACAGGGTCATGGGATGTGTACCCAGTCCGGTATGAGAGTGCAGTCCTCTTCCGTGTTTTGTATATGTCTATGGTGATTACATAAGCCTGTGCACCCTTCCCTTGTTCCCAGTTTGTTTGGATTTGAGAGCTTGAATTGTGTGGCTGTTTTAGGGTCCTAGGTATTGGAAAGGACCTTGATGTGGTACCTGGGCTTGTCCCATTTGGCCAAATGCGGTAACTAACCTTTCCATTTTTGCTTTTAAATCTTAGCTGAGAGCTTGTAAGTGCTGGGCTTTCTCTGTATGTTATATTAATTTGTTTTGTAATTTCCCTATGGTTCTTGCACCCAGACCTGTCTGGGGTTAACTGCCTGTGACTCTGGGGACAGCACAGCTTCCTGTGAGTGCCCATGAGCACCCAGGGCTGAGCATCTTACAGGGTCATGGGATGTGTACCCGGTCCGGTATGAGAGTGCAGTCCTCTTCCATGTTTTGTATGTCTAGGGTGATTACATAAGCCTGTGCACCCTTCCCTTGTTCCCAGTTTGTTTGCATTTGAGAGTTTGCATTGTGTGGCTGTTTTAGGGTGCCAGGTATTGGAAAGGACCTTGATGTGGTACCTGGGCTTGTCCCATTTGGCCAAATGCGGTAACTAACCTTTCCATTTTTGCTTTTAAATCTTAGCTGAGAGCTTGTAAGTGAGTGCTGGACTTTCTGTGTGTTGAATTAATTTGTTTTGTAATTTCCCTATGGTTCTTGCACACAGACCTGGCTGGGGTTAATTGCCTGTGACTCTTGGGACAGCACAACCTCCTGTGAGTGCCTGTGAGCACCCAGGGCTGAGCATGTTACAGGGTCATGGGATGTGTACCCGGTCACATCCCAGAGTCACAGGGTCCCAGGTATTGGAAAGGACCTTGATGTGGTACCTGGGCTTGTCCCATTTGGCCAAATGCGGTAACTAACCTTTCCATTTTTGCTTTTAAATCTTAGCTGAGAGCTGGTGAGTGCTTGACATTCTCTGTGTGTTGTATTAATTGTAATTTCCCTATGGTTCTTGTACCCATACCTCTCTGGGGTTAACTGCCTGTGACTCTGGGGACAGCACAGCTTCCTGTGAGTGCCCGTGAGCACCCAGGGCTGAGCATGTTACAGGGTCATGGGATGTGTACCTGGTCCGGTATGAGAGTGCAGTCCTCTTCCGTGTTTTGTATATGTCTAGGGTGATTACATAAGCCTGTGCACCCTTCCCTTGTTCCCAGTTTATTTGGATTTGAGAGCTTGCATTGTGCGGCTGTTTTAGGGTCCCAGATATTGGAAAGGACCTTGATGTGGTACCTGGGCTTATCCCATTTGGCCAAATGAGGTAACTAACCTTTCCATTTTTGCTTTTAAATCTTAGCTGAGAGCTTGTAAGTGAATGCTGGACTTTCTCTGTGTGTTCTATTAATTTGATTTGTAATTTCCCTATAGTTCTTGTACCCAGACCTGTCTGGGGTTAACTGCCTGTGACTCTGGGGACAGCACAGCTTCCTGTGAGTGCCCGTGATCACCCAGGGCTGAGCATATTACAGGGTCATGGGATGTGTACCCGGTCCGGTATGAGAGTGCAGTCCTCTTCCGTGTTTTGTATGTCTAGGGTGATTACATAAGCCTGTGCACCCTTCCCTTGTTCCCAGTTTGTTTGGATTTGAGAGCTTGCATTGTGTGGCTGTTTTAGGGTCCCAGGTATTGGAAAGGATCTTGATGTGGTACTTGGGCTTGTCCCATTTGGCCAAATGCGGTAACTAACCTTTCCATTTTTGCTTTCAAATCTTAGCTGAGAGCTTGTGAGTGCTGGACATTCTCTGTGTGTTCTATTAATTTGTTTTGTAATTTTCCTATAGTTCTTGCACCCAGACCTGTCTGGGGTTAACTGCCTGTGACTCTGGGGACAGCACAGCTTCCTGTGAGTGCCCGTGAGCACCCAGGGCTGAGCATGTTACAGGGTCATGGGATGTGTACCCGGTCCAGTATGAGAGTGCAGTTCTCTTCCGTGTGTTGTATATGTCTAGGGTGATTACATAAGCCTGTGCATCCATCCCTTGTTTATAGTTTGTTTGTATTTGAGAGCTTGCATTGTGCGGCTGTTTTAGGGTCCCAGATATTGGAAAGGACCTTGATGTGTTACCTGGGCTTGTCCCATTTGGCCAAATGCGGTAACTAACCTTTCCAGTTTTGCTTTTAAATCTTAGCTGAGAGCTTGTAAGTGAGTGTTGGACTTTCTCTGTGTGTTCTATTAATTTGTTTTGTAATTTCCCTATATTTCTTGCACCTAGACCTGTCTAGGGTTAACTGCCTGTGACTCTGCGGACAGCACAGTTTCCTATGAGTGCTCGTAAGCACCCAGGGCTGAGTATGTTACAGGGTCATGGGATGTGTACCCTGTCCGGTATGAGAGTGCAGTCCTCTTCCATGTTATATATATATATATATATATATATATATATATATATATATATATATATATATATATATATATATATATATATATATATATATATATATATATATATATATACAGGGAGTGCAGAATTATTAGGCAAGTTGTATTTTTGAGGATTAATTTTATTATTGAACAACAACCATGTTCTCAATGAACCCAAAAAACTCATTAATATCAAAGCTGAATATTTTTGGAAGTAGTTTTTAGTTTGTTTTTAGTTTTAGCTATTTTAGGGGGATATCTGTGTGTGCAGGTGACTATTACTGTGCATAATTATTAGGCAACTTAACAAAAAACAAATATATACCCATTTCAATTATTTATTTTTACCAGTGAAATCAATATAACATCTCAACATTCACAAATATACATTTCTGACATTCAAAAACAAAACAAAAACAAATCAGTGACCAATATAGCCACCTTTCTTTGCAAGGACACTCAAAAGCCTGCCATCCATGGATTCTGTCAGTGTTTTGATCTGTTCACCATCAACATTGCGTGCAGCAGCAACCACAGCCTCCCAGACACTGTTCAGAGAGGTGTACTGTTTTACCTCCTTTTAAATCTCACATTTGATGATGGACCACAGGTTCTCAATGGGGTTCAGATCAGGTGAACAAGGAGGCCATGTCATTAGATTTTCTTCTTTTATACCCTTTCTTGCCAGCCACGCTGTGGAGTACTTGGACGCGTGTGATGGAGCATTGTCCTGCATGAAAATCATGTTTTTCTTGAAGGATGCAGACTTCTTCCTGTACCACTGCTTGAAGAAGGTGTCTTCCAGAAACTGGCAGTAGGACTGGGAGTTGAGCTTGACTCCATCCTCAACCCGAAAAGGCCCCACAAGCTCATCTTTGATGATACCAGCCCAAACCAGTACTCCACCTCAACCTTGCTGGCGTCTGAGTCGGACTGGAGCTCTCTGCCCTTTACCAATCCAGCCACGGGCCCATCCATCTGGCCCATCAAGACTCACTCTCATTTCATCAGTCCATAAAACCTTAGAAAAATCAGTCTTGAGATATTTCTTGGCCCAGTCTTGACGTTTCAGCTTGTGTATCTTGTTCAGTGGTGGTCGTCTTTCAGCCTTTCTTACCTTGGCCATGTCTCTGAGTATTGCACACCTTGTGCTTTTGGGCACTCCAGTGATGTTGCAGCTCTGAAATATGGCCAAACTGGTGGCAAGTGGCATCTTGGCAGCTGCACGCTTGACTTTTCTCAGTTCATGGGCAGTTATTTTGCGCCTTGGTTTTTCCACACGCTTCTTGCGACCCTGTTGACTATTTTTAATGAAACGCTTGATTGTTCGATGATCACGCTTCAGAAGCTTTGCAATTTTAAGAGTGCTGCATCCCTCTGCAAGATATCTCACTATTTTTTACTTTTCTGAGCCTGTCAAGTCCTTCTTTTGACCCATTTTGCCAAAGGAAAGGAAGTTGCCTAATAATTATGCACACCTGATATAGAGTGTTGATGTCATTAGACCACACCCCTTCTCATTACAGAGATGCACATCACCTAATATGCTTAATTGGTAGTAGGCTTTCGAGCCTATACAGCTTGGAGTAAGACAACATGCATAAAAAGGATGATGTGGTCAAAATACTCATTTGCCTAATAATTCTGCACTCCCTGTATATATATATATATATATATATATATATATATATACACATGCATGTGTGCATTGGAGCCCTTTGCAGTCAAGTAGCTGAAAACATTAAAATCCATATTAAAGCAATATTCATATTTAATAAAGTTTTTAACTGTATATTTACTCTAAATATTTCACATTCTAATGTTCTTTTATATGTTTACATACATACACTGTTTACTAACAATAAATAGAACATTTTCTTCTATGTGAAGAACATTGAAATATAAAATATGCTAATCACGATTCAGGTTTAGTGCTATAGTACTAATACGTTTTTAGACATTTTTAGAACCTATATAATAATGTTTTTATATTATTTTTATATTTAATATCTACATAATGCGCCTTAAGATAACTGCCTTCGAGTGCACCAACATCAACACTGCGTTAGACCTACATCGGTAAACCTGAGTCGTGATTTGCATATCTTACATTCCAATGTGGTTCACATAGAAATAAATGTATTATCTGTATATAGCTAAATAATTTTTATTTAATACATATCTATACCTCTCTCTCTATATATATATATATACACATGTATAGGAATATATACAGATGTAAATAGAAATATATATTGAAATATATACAGTATATTACATATATTTCAATGTGAACAACATTGGAATGTACAATATTATAAGCTCAGTTTGGGTTAAAGCGCAAGTAAAGGTATTAGGTTTCTTTTCAATTTGCATGCTCCATATGGTGAGAATTCGTTAATGTGGTCACAATAGCTGAATTCCTTTTACTTTCAGCTTGTAATACGACTACTACTCATTGTGCACAAAAAGTTAACTTCTAGGGAAGTTAACGATCAAGGTTGAGATTATATATAAGGCGTATGTTTCAGCGCAACTGCTGAAACCTGAAACAGTGCAACTGCCTATGAACACTATTAACCCCTAAACTGCCATCCCCCCACAAAGCAAAGTACATAAGTACCCTATTTACCCCTAATCTGCCATCCCCCCACATTGCAACTAATAATAAAATGTATTAACCTCTAAACCACCTTCCCCCACAACGCAATCTACCTATTTAAACTATTAATTCCTAATCCGCCAACCCCAACATTGCAAAGTACTTAATAAATGTATTAACCCCTAATCCGCCATCCCCCATATCGCAAACTACCTAATAAATGTATTAACCCCTAATCCGCCATCCCCCCACATAGCAAAGTATCTATCAACACTATTAACCTCTAAACCGCTATTCCCCCACAACGCAAAGTACCTAATTACTCTATTAACCTCTATTCCACCATCCCCCACATCGCAACTAATAATAAAATGTATTAACCACTAAACCGCCATCCACCACAACGCAATCTATCTATTTAAACTATCTATTAAACCCTAATCAGCCAACCCCCACATTACAAAATACCTAATAAATGTATTAACCCTTTATCCACCACCCCCCATTGCAAACTACCTAATAAATGTATTAACCACTAATCCGCCATCATTTGGTAGATTGTGTAGAGGGGGGTTGGCGGATTAGGGGTTTATAGTTTTAACAGGTGGTTTGCGATATGGGGGGTTGGCAGATTAGGGGTTAATAGTGTTTATAGGTAGATTGCCGTGTGGGGGTTGGTGGATTAGGGGTTAATAGTGTTAATAGGTAGATTGCGTTGTGGGATTTGGCGGATTAGGGGTTAACAGTGTAATTAGATACTTTGCAAATTGGGGGTTGGCGGATTAGGGGTTAATATATTTATTAGTTATTGCGGTGGGGGGATGGTGGTTAAGAGGTACATATTGCACATGCATTAAGTGTTTGTTAAGACTTCCAGGGAGTTACGGTTCTCATATACTCAGTTCAAGGCTTGCTGCATCTGCCTATGTGTGGCGAGGTGAATATGGAGTAAAATTTCTCAATTTTCGTCGTGTAAGTCTGTGCGCTGAATATGTGATACCGAGTTGAGATGCCAGTTCTATGTTAGTTTATGGGAGTAAAAACAGCGGCCAACCGATAAAATATATGCGCCGCATTTGTATGCCGCGCCGTATATGTGATCGTTGCATCTGTATAAAAATAGCCAACACCGGCTTTTGTGGGCGATGCTGCATATGTGATTGAGCCCCAAGTGGGAACTCTAAATAGCATATCTAAATAGCATACCACTTGTAATCTAGCTCCTACATTTTTTTTAATTTTTCATTTATAGACATAAAAGCACACATACTATTAGTATTACTATACTATAAGTATTTTTTTTTTTTTATAAAACTGGGATTGTATACTAAACGTAATATAAAAAATAATTTATGAACCCTTTATTACTATTATGAAACCGTATAAGAATATGTTAAACATAGGCGCACATGGCGAATGTTTGAAATTTAAAATTACGCAACACTTTTGCAACACATAGCAGATAATCAAAAGACTCTCGAACATACTTCGCACACAAATGCCAAAATATCCTAGAATGTTACATCTATATTTGAAACACAAAGCAAATATGTATACAGAATTATGCAGCAACAACTATTAAGGTTTTAGGATTGGGGCCTCTGTGTGTATACATGTGTGTGTGTACATTTGTGTGTGTGTGTGTGTGAACCTTATTAAATCCTGTTTTGTTTTTTGTCTGGCTTATTCTAGACCCACATTTTTTTTTATTTTTTTTTAAGGGGAACCTATCACATGAAATATAAATGGTTTAATGTAGTTAATAGTGTAGTTAATAGTGTTTATGTTGATTCTTATGTAACTTATTCCATTAAAACATTTTTACTCTTTAAGAAAAAAAACAAAAAAAAAGCTTCATTTTACAAAGCATAAATCGACCAGACAAACAAAATCTCCTGAACAGAGACAGACAGGTTCTTGCCTTTGTGTAACTCATGTAAGTAATTACGCTTTACATGAAGAGCAAAATCAGTTTTCATACACATGCAGCTATTGCCGAAGATGCAATGCACATTCCCCGGGCAAGTTATTATAGTCTTTTTGCCTTCCAAATGAATGCTGTCTTTACTTTCTGACACTGGAGCTGTCTATCACCTCCTCATCTCTGATTACCCTTACCGGGAAGCTCTTAAATTTAAAAAAAAAGTCCCATAATTTTCTCTTCTTGTATTTATAAATTCTTCTCTACATTATTTCCTTTATGGACACTCAGGAGTCAGAGACTAATGTGGGATAGTAGTTTAATGAGTGTGTGTGCGTGTGTGTGTGTTAAAAAGTGTGTGTGCGTGTATTTAAGTGTTTCTGTGTTTGTATGTAAGTGTGTGTGTGTGTGTATGTAAGTGTGTGTGTATTTAAGTGCGTGTGTGTATTTAAGTGTGTGTTTGTATGTAAGTGTGTATATGTAAGTGTGTGTGCGTATTTAAGTGTGTGTGTGTGTTTGTATGTAAGTGTGTGTATTTAAGTGTGTGTGTTTGTATGTAAGTTTGTGCGTGTATATTTAAGTGTGTGTGTATTTGTTTGAATGTAAGCGTGTGTGTATGTAAGTGTGTGTGTATGTATGTGTAGGTATGTGTGTGTATATGTAAGTGTGTTTGTGTGTTTATATGTGTGTGTGTGTGTTTATGTAAAAGTGTGTGTATGTAAGTGTGTGTATATATAAGTGTTTTTGTGTGTCTGTATGTATGTGTGTGTGTGTGTGTGTGTGTGTGTGTGTGTGTGTGTGTGTGTATGTGTGTGTTTATATATACATATGTGTGTAGGTTTATAATTATATATCTGTGATGCATAAACCTTTATAATGAAACAGTAAAACACATTACTATTGTACATTTGTTTCCCTTTCTAATATATATTCCACAAAACAGAACCATATTTAAGTAAATGTAAACAGTGAGATCTTGCTAAAGTCTGTGATCAGTAAATTAGCTATTTATATAATAATACACATAGCCTATTTCATAACATGTGTATGTAAGTGTGTGTGTGCATGTATGTGTGTGTGTTTTTAGTTATGTGGGTGTGTATGTAAATGTGTGTGTGAATGTAAGTGTGAGTGCATGTGTTTGTGTGTGTACATGTGTATGCAAGTTTATGTGTGTTCGCATGTGTGAAGGTGTGTGTTTGTGTGTGTGTGTGTGTATATGTAAGTTTGTGTGGGCATGTCTATGTATGTGTTTGCATGAGTTAAACACATAGGTGATAATCGTAATCTTTTAGAAAAACATTCTGTTGATAACCTTTAGATAAAAATAAAAAAAAAAGGATTGTGATATGTGTGTGTGTGTATATATATATATATACACAAAACACGGAAGGGAACTGCACTCTCATACCGGACCGGGTACACATGCCATGATCCTGCAACATGCTCAGCCCTGGGTGCCACTGGCACTCACAGGAAGCTGTGCTGTCCCCAGAGCCACAAGCAGTTAACCCCAGACAGGTCTGGGTGCAAGAACCATAGGGAAAATTACAAAACAAATTAATACAACACACAGAGAAAACCCAGCACTCACTTACAAGCTCTCAGCTAAGATTTAAAAGCAAAAATGGAAAGGTTAGTCACCGCATCTGGCCAAATGGGACAAGCTCAGGTACCACGTCAAGGTCCTCTCCAATACCTGAGACCCTAAAACAGCCACACAATGCAAGCTTTCAAATTCAAACAAACTGAAAACAAGGGAAGGGTGCACAGGAATATGTAACCACCCTAGACATATACAAAACACGGAAGGGAACTGCACTCTCATACCGGACCGGGTACACATCCCATGACCCTGCAACATGCTCAGCCCTGGGTGCCACTGGCACTCACAGGAAGCTGTGCTGTCCCCAGAGCCACAAGCAGTTAACCCCAGACAGGTCTGGGTGCAAGAACCATAGGGAAAATTACAAAACAAATTAATACAACACACAGAGAAAACCCAGCACTCACTTACAAGCTCTCAGCTAAGATTTAAAAGCAAAAATGGAAAGGTTAGTCATTGCATCTGGCCAAATGGGACAAGCTCAGGTACCACGTCAAGGTCCTCTCCAATACCTGAGACCCTAAAACAGCCACACAATGCAAGCTTTCAAATCCAAACAAACTGAAAACAAGGGAAGGGTGCACAGGAATATGTAACCACCCTAGACATATACAAAACACGGAAGGGAAATGCACTCTCATACCGGACCGGGTACACATCCCATATATATATGTGTGTGTGTGTGTGTGTGTGTGTGTGTGTATGTGTGTCTTTGTGTGTGCGTGTGTGTGTGTGTTTGTAAATATGTGTAGGTGTGTGTGTGCATGTGTGTATTTGTGTGTGTGTGTGTATGTGAGTGTGTGAGAATGTGTGTGTGCATGTGTGATTGTATGTATGTGTGTAAGTGTGCATGTGTATGTTTGTGTGTGTGCATTTGTGTGTATGTTTGTGTGTGTGTGCATGTGTATGTTTGTGTGTGTGCATGTACAGTATGTGTGTGATTGTATGTATGTGTGTAAGTGTGCATCTGTGCATGTGTATGTTTGTGTGTATGTGTATGTTTGTGCGTGTGTGCATGTGTATGTTTGTGTGTGTGCATGTACAGTATGTGTGTGTATGTGTGTGTGTGTTTGCATTAGGTAAATACATATGTGATAATCATAATCTTTTAGAAAAAAATTCTGTTAAAAACCATTAAGGGCTAGAATACAAGTGTAGCGCAAAATTGCCAGTGCACACAATGGGAGCCTCGTTCTCATGCCAACAGTCAAGGCAAAGAACCTAGTGCAGCGAAGGGTGTAAGTTGCGTATTGATGGGCAGCAACGTTTAAATATATATGTATATGAATATATACAGTACATATATATTTATGTGTTTATATGTGTATATACACATATTAACGCATAAATATACAGTATATGTAAATAAGCATATACATATATATTAACAGTTTTAATACAGTCATCATAGACTGCAATGTAAAGGCAATCACTTTAAACCCTTATAACTGCTTTGTGCAGTTTTTTTTAAATAAAATAAAATAAAGAAGCTACTGAAGCTCGTGGTAGCATTAACCAGCACATGATAAATTAGCGCCTCACTTGTAATCTAGCTCTCAATAAGCTTTTTGAAAGGAGTGTGATCGACCCCATAGTTATCAAGTGAATCAGAAGTAACGTGCTTTAACTTAAAGCTATTTATTTCAAAACTAGCAGGAAGAAAATGTTTCTGCATGCAGCTAGTCTGGGATAAAAGAAATATGGCGAGTAACAAGAACTCGTAACTACTTGATTGGAGCACAATCATACACTACACAAATATAAGAAACATTTTTATACTACATATTACAATGTTCTCTCTTAAATGGAAAAAAAAAACTGTTGGACACAACTTGAAAATATTTACTAATCACAGTGCTGCAGCTTTCTGAAGAACCATTCTCTTATTTTGAGCGCCAGTGTGTGTGTATATATACGTACTACCTATTTACATTACAAACATACATTTAGAAACACATAAATACATGTTTATATACTTAATATGCATAATAACATAATATATGCATAATTTTGTTTGCGCTCAAGCGCACTTGTTTACTTTCGACTTGTATTAAAGCCCAAAATGTTTTCTTTCTCTTGCTTAAAATCTGATTTAAAAAATAATACAATCACCCCGTAATGTAACATAGATTACGAGTGGAGTGCTATCAGTACCACAAGGAGCATAAACGCGTCAGCAAGATTGCGGTTTTCTTTATGCTCAAATCCATATTACAAGAGGTGCACTGTTTAAATTACTACAATTTACCTTCCCATATTTCTTATGGATGGCATTAAGCGGCAATGTCCGCTCATATTAAAAGTTGAAAGTAAGTGCGATCGCACAAATGCAATTGCATTTACTGCTCAAACATTTCACCCGGCCTTTCAGAGTTTTGCCAGAGGGAACAGTTGTACTAAACTATTCTATTAACCCCTAAACTGCGAGACCCACTATCACAAAGTAGCCCACTATCACAAAGTAATTTTCCAATTTACTTCTATTAGCAAATTTGCTTTATTCTTTTGCTATCCATTGCTGAAGGAACAATAATGCACTACTGATAACTAGCTTAACACATCTAGTTCAATCACCAGGGCCGTTTCTAGAGAATCTGGCTCCCATGGTGACATTCCAAAATGCCCCCCCCCCCCCTACAAATTCTAAAGTTTTACTTAGCTAATGAAGGAACCACTAGACCCCAAATGACTCTCCTGTCCCTGAGCCATAATATTTATGTTTCTGCAGTTTATCACAATACAGTACAACTTAACTTATATTTAATTTTACAATAAAAATAAACTGTATGTAAATATGTCCCTTAAGAGATGGAACCTTGCACAAAATAGCAATAACAATAGAATTTAACTCAGCCAAACTCAGCATTGGATATCTGGAAGCAAAGACAGTGTGCATCATTGCTATTATATTTTGGTGCATGTTTCCATCTCTTGTCAGTAGGGTTGCCAGAGCTGTGCTCTATAAAAATACAACCTACAGGTGACTGGACATGGGTGGTAGCTGGGGTCACACAATATCCCCCCAAGCTTAACTTTAGGCCCACGTTTGATACAACCATTTATATTTTTAACACCTGAGCAGTCATTTTGTCCCCTTGGTTGCCAGTAACACACAAAAGCAGTAGTGATTTGATTCCTGGACTGCCAGGAGCACATATACACACAGCAATTGTTCAACACCCTGCATGGGTGTCCAGTATTTTTGTATAGATTTGACTGGACAGCTTGCTAAAAACTGGACTGTCCGGGTTGAATACTGTACATCAGGCAGCCCTACTTGTAGGACACATATTGCAATCTGCACATATTTGCACAGTGTGGAAGTCTATCTTGCAGAATATGAGAACAATAGTAAATGGTCAGCAAATGGTACTAATGTCTACAGCACCTCTGTTTAAAATATCCACTTTATTTAGATATTTAGGCACATAAAGATCAAAGACAGAAGTCTTTTATATGCCTAAAGGTAAAAATAAAGTGTATATTTTAAACAGAGGTGCTGTGGACATTAGTACCATTTGCTGAGTGTTAGGGAGATAGGAGAGACCCCTGCCTGAATGTGCACTAGAGGTTGCTTAACTCTTGCAGTTCAGGATTATTTTGGTGTTATGTGGTCACAGGTGAAACCATCAGGAAATCCCCCTGCAACTCCCCCTTACAGTGATATTAACTTTGTGCCTGCTGCTGCCCCCTGACCCATGCTTTCTTCCCTTTCCCTGCACTCCCACCTCCTCAATATCCCACATTTAGTGCTGTCAATTACAGCCAAAGAAATAACAAACTGAGGGGTAGTGAAGAACAGGGCAGAGTTAAGGTTACCTGAACATTTCAAACAAACAGAGCAACTCTTACCCTGATCTTCAAAGCACTGCTGCCTACTGAGACAGAATTTACAGGGCCATGCGGTAAGATAAGAGGAAGCAGAATGCCGGTTATGCACTGACGCTTATAGTCACACTGAGGGAGGGAGAGAGGGAGATTAGCTTTTAAAAGATGTTAGTGATTACAACATTTTTGCGGGGTCAGCATTTCCTACTTACTTTACTTGTCTTTGCAGCCAGCCTCATTGTATTCCTGTAGTCTACTTCAACATAAACATTTTACTGACCTGATCCCCCCTCACCTAATGCGCACGTGGTTAAATTGTGAAGAAAACAGTAACAGTGGGGTCACAGGGCAGCCAATCAACAGCCTCCTGGATCTCTGGTGTAGCTGATATTTATCTTTTTCTCTGTCTCAGCCAGCGTCCCTCAATGCGTGCTGCCTGTGCTTGTCAGACACTGCCTGCCTGTCATTACGGCACCAGAGCAGTTTTAGAGTGCACACAGTGTGCAGCACGATTGGGAAATGATGATCCCCCCCAGTCCCTTCTACCCTGGCACATCCACAACACAGACACTGGCCCCAGCTGCGGGCTCTTGATCTGTAATCAAGTGCCAGAATAAAGCAGAGGAATCAATGACTTGATTATGCTTAGAGGAAGCGGTTAATGTATTTGTAAACTATAGCCCAAGTTTAAGCTGCACAGGGCATCAGAAATGTTAAAAAAAAAAAAAAAAATCTTCCAATATGCCTGCATTGTCCCTTGCGCCCCAGGCAGCTGCCTGTGTCGCCCCCCACTAGAAACGGCCCTGCCAATCACACAAGACAAATGTGTGCAGGCACCAATCAGCAGCTAGCTCCCACTAGTGTAGGATATCTGCATATTAATTTTCAACAAGGGATACCAAGAGAACGAAGTATATTTGAAAAAAGAAGTGAATTTAAAAGTGTATTAAAATAATATGCTCTATATGAATCATGCAGGTTTAATGTTGACTTCCCTATTCCTTTAAGACTAACAAACCTATCATTGCTTAAAATAAAAGCCAACATTACAAAAAAAACAACAAAAAATTTACCTAAAATAATAAATTCAATTCTAAAACTCCACTTAAAAAAAAAAAAAAAAAACACCCGGCCAAATGCCCTTTTCAGGGCAATTTTAAGACTTTTTTTTTTTTTTGGCATGGTGGGGGCTTAATTGTAGAGGTTTGAAGACTTTTTTTTCAGGTACTACTGTTAGTTTTGTTGTTATTTTTTACAGGTTAGATTAGTCGGTTTGGGGGTAATTTAGGGGGTGTTAGGTTAAGGGGTTTAGATGTTAGAGGGTTACTTTGTGATGGGGGTTGTGGTAGTTTAGGGGTTTTAAAAATACTTCTATTAGCAAATTTGCTTTGTTCCCCTGGTATTCTTTTTTAAAGAGCTATCTAGGTATGTGTGTGGCGCACTACATGGTGAGAAATACTGCTGTCATCTAGTGCACTTACAAATGGAAAACATTCTTGCAAAACTGCTGCCATATAGTGTTCCAAACATGGGCAGGCAACAGAGCTTATCTCCCTGCTTTTTAACAAAAGATACCTAGAGAGCAAATAAAACTTGATAATAGAAGTAGATTAGAAAGTTGTTTAAAACCTGCATGCTCTGTTGGAATCATGAAAGAAAAATGTCAGTTTCCTATCCCTTTAATCTCACCATGCTACATCCACTAAGCTGTCTCTCCTGCCTTTCCAGCTACAATGCTTTTGCTATTCTAAGCAGCTGATTCAGCAAACACAAACGTCGCCCCTTACTTTAGTGAATTAGCTGCATACAATAACGCAAGACCTGCAAAATCTACATAGGATGGAGACAATTCTGCCAATTTACATGAAAAAATGAAAGTAATCTCTAATATTATAATCAGTTTTTCCCATTATAATCATTCAGAATAATTTCAGCTAACATCTGCACTTACCTGTTGTGTATGAGTCAAACTATGCTGGGGGGTTTCGTCCTTTTTATTGCTTCTCTTTTTCACTGGACTAAATAATGTTTTATCTCTTTATAGCTTCATCTTTTGTTTAGGTGACTGGAGCCTTGAGAATATAAAGAAAAAAACACGTCATGGGAATACGCCAACGAAAATTGTATGTTTGAAAAGTTACCTAGAATAACAGTTGTTGATGAGAAACTATTGCTTAACCTTTATTATGCTCTGCTTACAAAAATATTGGGCTAGATTACAAATGGAGCGCTAATTTTTTGTGTGCTCGTAAACAGCACATGATAAATAACCATCCATTACTTGTGGCTGGTTATTGCTACTGCAAGGTGGCGGTAGCAATAAGCACACAGTCATTGGGAAATCCTGTGTTTTAAATTGACACTTTAACTGTTCTATTAATATCACTACTTGGTTACTTTATTTACTTGATGTGTAGCCACAATGTTGGGTAAAAACTGATTCACCACTATAGATACTAGCAGCGGATTACTTTATTTACTTGGCGTGTAGCCACAATGTTGGAAGAAAACTGATTCACCACTATAGTTACTAGTAGCGGATTACTTTATTTACTTGACGTGTAGCCACAATGTTGGGTGAAAACTGATTCACCACTATAGTTACTAGTAGCGGATTACTTTATTTACTTGGCGTGTAGCCACAATGTTGGGTGAAAACTGATTCACCACTATAGTTACTAGTAGCGGATTACTTTATTTACTTGACGTGTAGCCACAATGTTGGGTGAAAACTGATTCACCACTATAGATACTAGTAGCGGTAGCAATCAAATGTGGGTTCACTGATGCAATCTGACTGTTCTATTATGTGAATACTCGCAATCGAGTTGATTAACTATAGTGTGAATTTACATATATATTATTCACATTCACAATTGAATTAAATAACTAAGGCTAGCCAAAACAGGTTCTTGGGTCATACCATATGCGAAAACGCACTACAATATATCAGTGTCACAGCTGTTGGCTACGTTGTACCAAACACATAACATTTAGGTGCTAGTTGATATTATCTAACTAAATATTTACCTTATATGCCAATTTACTCTGATAGTTAACTTTACGTGTGTATAACTAGAACTAAAATATGTTCAAACTATACAGACATTGGTTGGTGATTCCCTAACAATACACCTTTATAATACAGTATATTATAATACAAAGTTATAATACATCGAATTGCCTACATGTATATGTTTCTCTAATACAATATACATTGATTACCCAGTCATGAGATCACTTAACTTACATTATATATTGGTTATTGCTTAAACTATCAGCATACACATTTATTTGAAATATAAATGTTATTGTGAACATAAACAGTAACGTTACCTCCTGCAGGCAATAATACTTTTTTTTTATAAATCCTTCATGGTGTACTCACATTTAATCCGAGACCCTATATACATTAACCTATATACATTAACCTGCCACACTGTTGCCATGAACAATACCTGACTGTATTTCACTCATATATATTTGCTCAGTACTAGTCAGTTTTTTAACTTTGTTCCAGACCCACATTTAGTGATGTCCCGAACTGTTCGCCCGCGAACGGTTCACGGCGAACTTAACTTGTTCGCGTTCGCCGCTGCGGGCGAACACATGCAATGTTTAATCCGCCCCCTATGTGTCATCATTGAGGAAACTTTGACCCTGTATGTCACAGCCTTCTGACACATTAGAGCCAATCAGCATCAGGCACTCCCTCACAGACCCTCCCAGCTTCTGTTTTGAATCTGCTGAGCCTAATTAAAAAAAAAAAAAAAAAAAGATATAATTTAACTTGAGTTACTAACTGAAGCATGATTTACAATAGGGGTTAGATCTATAAGCAGCAGCATAAAAAACATAAAATCTGCTTCACACAGCGGTTAGGCTTAGAAGTGAAGGGGTTAAACACTGATAAAGTATTCCTTTATTGGCGCAAAGAGATGGCTACCGGAACACTCCAGGATCTTCCCAAGAGTCGCTGTCTTGTGTTTCGGGGTGATGTTGGAGACATCTGTGTAGTGTACAGGGAAACCAAAAATCCTCTTCATCTCTGTGCACCACAGGACGTCCTCCTTGTCATCCATAAGCACAGGAAACTGCTGGCATTTCCCTTGCTTCAAGGAGTTCAGTTGCATGGTGATAGTACAGACTTTACTAAACTTTGCTTTCCTACCAAACTCAAGACAATCTTGTAGTTCCAGCTTATGATTTGCTGTGGGAAACAGTGGCCTGTCCATACCAGGAAGATTTACCCAGATGTAACGAGTTCTGCTTGCAGGTGACACATGTTTAGCGTCAATCATCACAGGGCTTGCGTGCAGAATATGGCAGATGGCCCTCTTCTTCACATGTTTGTCCATAGCCACAACTTTTTCAAACAGCCAGAAGAAAGGTTGGTTCTCACCAGCCTTAAGTCGCACTTCATGTACCAAATGCTGAAAGTAAAAAAATAGACAACCAGTGCCTTCAAAAAGACCTTTGCGATATGGATTCACCAGAGCAAGGTCATTGCAAGGACTTCCCCCGATAACCAAATCAAAATGCCCCAACTCCTCAATCTTCACCTTCACATTATTATTGTCCCACTCCCTTGTACTTCTATGCTCAGCTCCCTGCTGTTGTTTTTGTTGAAGGTCCGGGACCCTCTTATAAAAAGGCTGAAGTAGAAAGAAGTGTACTGGGTGACCAATAATTTTTTAGGTTCAATTTCACGGTTGCAACAAATTATTTCCGGGTTTTTAAAATCAATGCCTTACCTGTAATGTATTGTTCAAAAGGATGCCATATGTCCTCTTTCCTGCTGTAGTTTCATATGAGGGTCCTGGAGCCTCTTATAAAAAGGCCTAAGGATAAAGAAATGTACTGGGTGTCCAATCATTTTTTTGGTTCAATTTTCCGGTTGCAACAATTTATCTCAGGGTTTCTAAAATCAATGCCTTACCTGTAATCTATTGTTCAAAGGGATGCCATATGTCCTCTTTCCTGCTGTTGTTTGGGTTGAGAGTCCTGGACCCTCTTATAAAAAGGCGTAAGGATAAAGAAGTGTACTGGATGTCCTGTCCAATCAATGTTTTTTTCTATTTCCTGGTTGCAACGAATTATCTCTGGGTTTATATAAATCAATGCCTTACCTGTAATCTATTGTTCCAAAGGATGCCATATGTCCTCTATCCTGCTGTTGTTTTGTTTGAGGGTCCTGGACCCTCTTATAAAAAGGCCTAAGGATAAAGAAGTGTACTGGGTGTCCAATCAATGTTTTTTTCTATTTCCCGGTTGCAAAAAATTATCTCTGGGTTTCTAAAATCAACGCCTTACCTGTAATCTATTGTTCAAAAGGATGCCATATGTCCTCTTTCTTGCTGCTGTTTCTGTTGAGGGTCCTGGACCCTCTTATAAAAAGGCTGAAGGATAAAGAAGTGTACTGGGTGTCCAGTCCAATCAATGTTTATTTCTATTTCCCGTTTCTTAAAAATTATCTCCGGGTTTGTACAATCAATGCCTTACCTGTAATCTATTGTTCAAAAGGATGCCATCTGTCCTCTTTCCTGCTGTTGTTTCTTTTGAGGGTCCTGGACCCTCTTATAAAAAGGCTGAAGGAGAAAGAAGTGTACTGGGTGTCCTGTCCAATCAATGTTTTTTTCTATTTCACGTTTCCTAAAAATTATCTCTGGGTTTCTAAAATCAATGCTGTACCTGTACTCTATTGTTAAAAAGGATGCCATATGTCCTCTTTCCTGCTGTTGTTTCTGTTGAGGGTCCGGGACCTTCTTCTAAAAAGGCCGAAGGAGAACGACCTGTACTGTACTGGGTGTCGAATCATGTTTTTTTTTTCAATTTCACGGTTCCTAAAAAATATCTACGTGTAACTAAAATCAATGCCATACCTGTACTCTATTGTTCAAAAGGATGGCATATGTGGTGTTTCATTCTGTTGTGGCTGTTGAGGGTCGACTCGTGGGCCATCGTATAAAACGGATGAAGGAGAACGACCTGTACTGCCTTGCTGCTCCTTTTAGGCAGGCCAGCTCTTTGCACACACACGCATGCCTCTTTTAGGGAGAGGTGCAGCCATAATGCAGGGTCAGAACCTCTGCCTGCAACTGTTATACTCGATTTTGCAAAAGGAAGTAACCTTACCATGGTTCCCTGACCGCACGTCTTGTTGTTATATTTTGGTGAGGGTAATCATGATGGCCATGTAAACCACCCCCGAGAGGCCTGGAAGTAACAGGGATGGAAGTGCTAAGAATAGTACAACTTGAAACAACCGAGTTAGCCATGGGTGTTAGTCCACGACTGCTTGGCTTTTTTTTGGGTTTGGGTGCGGCTAATCATGCAGGCCATATAGACCTGCCACCATTCAGTGTTTTTCAGGTATTAAACTAATAAGAACAGTACTACCAAAATAAAGCCAATTAACGGCCTATGAAGACTGAGCCAAGGTTGGATTGTAGTATTTTGTTAGGCTAATCATGATGGCCATGTAGACCACCCCCTAGAGGCCTGGAAGTAAGGGATTAGATGAAAGTGCTAAGAATAGTACAACTTGAAACAACCGAGTTAGCCATGGGTGTTAGTCCAAGACTGCTTGGCTTTTTTTTGGGTTTGGGTGCGGCTAATCATGCAGGCCATATAGAGCTGCCACCATTCGGTGTTGTATCAGCTATTAAACTAATAAGAACAGTACTACCAAAATACAGTCATTTAAGGGCCTATCAAGACTGAGCCAAGGTTGGATTGTAGTATTTTGTTAGGCTAATCATGATGGCCATGTAGACCACCCCCGAGAGGCCTGGAAGTAACAGGGATGAGATGAAAGTGCTAAGAATAGTACAACTTGAAACAACCAAGTTAGCCATGGGTGTTAGTCCAAGACCGCTTAGCTTTTTTTTGGTTTGGGTGCGGCTAATCATGCAGGCCATATAGAGCTGCCACCATTCGGTGTTGTATCAGGTATTAAACTAATAAGAACAGTACTACCAAAATACAGCCAATTAAGGGCCTATCGAGACTGAGCCAAGGTTGGATTGAAGTATTTTGTTAGTCTAATCATGATGGCCATGTAGACCACCCCCGAGAGGCCTGGAAGTAACAGGGATGAGATGAAAGTGCTAAGAATAGTACTACTTGAAACAACCGAGTTAGCCATGGGTGTTAGTCCAAGACCGCTTGGCTTTTTTTTGGTTTGGGTGCGGCTAATCATGCAGGCCATATAGACCTGCCACCATTCGGTGTTGTATCAGGTATTAAACTAATAAGAACAGTACTACCAAAATACAGCCAATTAAGGGCCTATCAAGACTGAGCCAAGGTTGGATTGTAGTATTTTGTTAGGCTAATCATGATGGCCATGTAGACCACCACCGAGAGGCCTGGAAGTAACAGGGATGAGATGAAAGTGCTAAGAATAGTACTACTTGAAACAACCGAGTTAGCCATGGGTGTTAGTCCAAGATCGCTTGGCTTTTTTTTTGTTTGGGTGCGGCTAATCATGCAGGCCATATAGACCTGCCAACATTCGGTGTTGTTTCAGGTATTAAACTAATAAGAACAGTACTACCAACATACAGCCAATTAAGGGCCTATCAAGATTGAGCCAAGCTTGGATTGTAGGATTTTGTTAGGCTAATCATGATGGCCATGTAGACCACCCCCGAGAGGCCTGGAAGTAACAGGGATGAAAGTGCTAAGAATAGTACTACTTGAAACAACCGAGTTAGCCATGGGTCCCAGAGCATATGTTTTATTATTATATTTTGTAAGGGTAATCATGCAGGCCATATAGACCTCCCCCAATAGGGTGAGTAACAGGTATTGAAATGCTAAGAACAGTACTATTTAACACAAAGTTACCATGGGTCCCAGAGCATATGTCTTATTATTATATTTTGTTCGGTTAATCATGCAGGCCATATAGACCTCCCCCGATAGGGTGAGTAACAGGTATTAAAATGCTAAGAAGAGTACTACTTAACACAACCTAGTTACCATGGGTCCCAGACCGCATGTCTTGTTATTATATTTTGTAAGGGTAATCATGCAGGCCATATAGACCTCCCCCGACAGGGTGCTAAGGACATTACTACTTAACACAACATAGTTACCATGGGTCCCAGAATGCATGTGTTGTTATTATATTTTGTTAGGGTAATCATGCAGGCCATATAGACATCCCCCGACAGGGTGAGTAACAGGTATTAAAATGCTAAGAACAGTACTACTTAACACAACCTAGTTACCATGGGTCCCAGACCCAGAGCAGATGTCTTATTATTATATTTTGTATGGGTAATCATGGAGGCCGTATAGACCTCCCCAGATAGGGGGAGTTGCAGAGATTAAAGTGCTAAGAATAGTACTACTTAAAACACAACCTAATTCGATCGTCTGGGGTTGTCATGTTCCTTGTTTAGAGGAGAATTGCCTGGTATTTCGGGGCTGGACTGACCTTACTTGGCAGGATCAGACTGATATACTTCAGGAAAGTTTTCTTCTGTGAAAAGCACACTGGTCTAAAAGAGGCTGCTTCCGGGTGGTAAATCACCATAGAACAAGCCACTGAGCTGTTGTTCGTTCCTGGTAGAGCGCTTCTCTCTTTGTATGCAAATTATTATGACCCTGGGGAAGTCTCCCTATGGGTGATGGGGGAAACCAGACGTGGACTCCTTGCCCAGTGTGCTTAGAGGAATGTGGCTGCACCTCACTGACGAGGCCCATAGGAGGCCGAAACGATCGTCTGGGGTTGTCATGTTCCTTGTTCAGAGGAGAATTGCCTGGTATTTTTCGGGACTGGACTGACCTTACTTGGCAGGATCAGACTGATATACTTCAGGAAAGTTTTCTTCTGTGAAAAGCTCACTGGTCTAAAAGAGGCTGCTTCCGGGTGGTAAATCGCCATAGAACAAGCCACTGAGCTGTTGTTCGTTCTTGGTAGAAAGCTTCTCTCTTTGTATGCAAATAATTAACATGGGTCCCAGACCGCATGTCTTATTATTATACTTTGTCAGGCTAATCATGCAGGCCATATAGAACTCCACCAAAAAGGGGGGTAAGAGGGATTAAAGTGCTAAGAAAAGTTTTACTTAACACAACAAAATTACCATGGGTCCCAGACCGCGTGTCTTGTTGTTATACTTTGTCAGGGTAATCATACACGCCATATAGACCTCCACCAATAGGGGGAGTTACAGGGCTGAAAGTGCTAAGTATAGTACTACTTAACACAACCTAGTTACCATGGGTCCAAGACCGCATGTTTAATTATTATACTTTGTCAGGGTAATTATATATCTAACAAATCTATCTATTTCTCTTCTATCGATTCTATCTAACTATCAATCTATGTATATCTATCTATCCTATCTATCTATCTATCTATCTTCTGTCCGGACTGTTTTGAGACAGACACTTGTGTTTTTGACAAATTTGAAGTAGGAGGACAGACCAATCATCTTCTTCCATCTCCCGGTTCCAAAAATGAAGGCCATATAGACCTCCCCCGATAGGGGTAGTAACAGGTTGTAGTAAACTGCTAAGAATAGTACTACTTAACACACCACGGGTCACAGACCGCATGTCTTATTGTTATACTCTGTCAGGGAAATTATATTTATTTCAAATCTATTTATTTATCTATCAAATTGATCGAACAATCAAAGGTATCTATCAAATGTAGATTGCATCTATTGATCGATGTAATTCGTATCTATAAAATGTATATTACATATTTTGGTTGATGTAATTCGTATCTATAAAATGTATATTGCATCTTTGATTCGATAACATTCGTATCTATCAAATGTATATTGCATCTATTGATCGATGTAATTTGTATCTATCAAATGTATATTACATGTATTGATCTATGTAAATTGTATCGATCATATGTATATTGCATCGATTGAGCTATGTAATCTATGTATCTATCTATTAAATCTAACTATCTCGTGGTTGTGAAAATGGACTGTTTGCGGTTGATTGCGGTGCGTTACACTTGGAGTTTAATCTGTCACTGTGAAGCGGCCGTAACCCTTACACTACCTGATAGATACGACATCATAACAGATGTTTTAAAGCACGTTATTGCAAACAATTTGGGAATGTTAGGTGATTTAGGCCCTTTATGGGTTAAAAGCAGACTCTGCATAAACTATGTAATTTCCCATGGGAGTTTTGCCAGGGATCCCTCTCCAGCATGCCACAGTCCCGGTGTTAGTCCCCTTGAAACAACTTTTCCATCACTATTGTGGCCAGAAAGAGTCCTTGTAGTTTTTAAAGTTCGCCTGCCTATTAAAGTCAATGGCGGTTCGCCGGTTCGTGAACAATACCGGAAGTTCGAGTCCGCCGTTCCCGAACCGAAATTTTTAGGTTCGCAACATCACTACCCACATTGTGATATCACCCTAAATTACTATTACTGCACGCCACTTCAGTGCTTTCTGATACTGTGATCACAATAGAACTAGTTATTTGTGTGTGTTTTTAATTTGTTTCCCTTTTATTTTAATGTTATTATACTTATTAAAAGTTATATTTTAAACAAATTAATCTCCACCTTCTCTCTCTTTATGAGATTTGGTATTAGTGTTACCTGTTTATGCCTTTTACATCCCCTTGTTATATATTTACAAGTGACTCTTGAGTGCTATATGTGTATTCTATTGTAGGGTACTCCCTTACCTCCTAAGTGTTTTTACTTGTTCTAATATCTGTAGCAGATGCTTAGTATCTCTGAGATAGCTGGATAATTCTAAGACTATCGGTTGGATTATAAAGTCTACCCACTCTGAGAGTTGTTCTAATAGTGACCCAATCCCTGATATAATAGCTAGGGCGCCCTATAACATTCTCAAGGCTCTTGTGCAATTTTGGAAATATGTGTAAGACTGGTGTTTTTGGGTATTGTATTAGTAAAAACTCACTTGTGGTCTTGTCTATGAAACCCTCCCGTAATCCCTCATCTATCAAATGTCTGAGTTGGTGTTTAAAACTATGTATTGGGTTCTTATCTAGGGCCTCATAGCTCTCAGGATCATCTAATTGTCTATTCACTTCAGTATTGTAGCTGACACTGTCGCAGACTTCTATACTGCCGCCTTTATCAGACCCTTTGAGGATGATACCATCAACAACAAGGCAGGTCTTCAGTTCACACACGTCTTTAATAGGAATAAAGTGTCCAATTTGGACGTGGAACTAGAAGGAGACAAGGAGGACAAACTGGTTAATTCTACACTGTATGTAAAGCCAATTTCCGCTAATGCTTTGCTCCACGCTAGGAGCTGTCATCCACACCATATGAATTATGGTGTGGCTAAGGGCCAGTTTATTCGGATAAAACGAAACTGCTCTAGAGAAGAAGACTTCCAGGCAGAGAGCAGGGCATTGTGTAAAAGGCTTAAAGCAAGGGGTTACCCGGATGGGCCTATTCAAAAATCTTTTTTTGAGGTTCAGAGCATTCCCAGAGCTGAGTTACTTAAGCCAAAAAAATCTACTAAGATTAGAGGGAATAGTGAAATATCCTTTGTCACCACTTACTCCAATCAGTACAGAGAAGTCTGTGAGATTATCAGGAGGAACCTGCCTATTCTGAAGGCTGATGATGTTCTCAAAAATGTGGTAGATAAGGGATGCCATTTTATTTCCAAGAGGAATGTGACTATTGGAAACCTTGTATCACCAAGTGCTCTAAGAAAACCCCTAAAAAAGAGTAGTTGGTGGAGCTGTAAGGGTCATTACATGTGTGGTTTGCATAGTTGCATAGCTTGCAGTCATACTACAAGAAGTAAGGTGTTTCAGTCCAATTACACACAATGAGTTTTTGATTGCAACTATTGTACTAACTGCCAATCAGAATTTGCAGTCTATGTCATAACATATACCTCGTGCGAAAAGCAGTACGTAGAGAGTACGACACGTGAGGCTCGAGAGCGCATACGAGAACACCTTAATGACATTGAGAGAGGGAGGACAGCGACAGGTGCGTCTAAACACTTTATACATGAGCATGACAGAAATGTCAAGACATTCACTTGGATGATTATAGACTTGATTAAGAATAAACCTAGGGGAGGAAATAGGATTATGGAGCTATATAAAAAGGAGGCCTTTTGGATTTTCAAATTATTTACATGCAGTCCGAATGGCATGAATATCGAGGGCGATCTAATAAATTTTTGGCATTAATTTGTCCCTCACTTATTAGCAATATTCACCCTCCCTGATTTTGTATAGTATCTTTAAAATAGACCTGACATCATAACTCAATTACTAAAATAGTCTGTTCAGACTTGGTCAAGTTAATACTAACTAATTTCACTTAAGGAGTTCTAAACTAAGACAATGCCCCTATAAGGTTGTAAGGATGATGCTATGGCGCTAAAATGTTCACCCTTATATAAACATACATTTATATATTAGTAGTCCCTAGTTAGTCTCAAATTGCAACATGGGATTAGATATATGCTAATACAGGGTGTAAATATACATACAGAAACGTCAGTATCACCAACAAAAGCAAATATCTATTGTCTATCTGTCATATTTCCAATGACAGTATTATAGGTACTATTGCCCACATTTCTATTCTATGCACCTTAATTTCATGCAGAGGCAGGTGATAGACATGAGTAAGAATCAATTAAGTGTATTTTAGTAACTAAGTTGATACATTCATTATGATCATTTATGTTTTGTTCAACTGAGGAAAAAGAGCACATCTTAAACAATTGACAGTTTGTTATTATTCTGCTTTATCCAGCACTCAGGGTAGCTGATCAACTAATCAATTATTACTGTAGCACAGACAGCCAATCGAGTTTAAGGGAGTGGTATAAAGCCACTTATTTCAGTTTGACAGATAGTTCTATGATTAAGGCCAGCCAAGGCCGATACATTTTAGACTAAGTCTACCCTTGTCTGTGCTTTTTGTTTTTATGCCTGTTGCCACGTTTTATATGAAGTTTTAGATGAAGCTTAAAGTTCCAGTTTTTTACCTCATCCGGTTTCTTCTTTGGTTTTGATTCTTTTGAGGATGATGTCTGATCTCTCTTGTAAGTTATTTAGGGATTTCCATTCTTTTGCTGTTCGATTAAAATTATTCTTGTTCTTTTTTGTTTCCTTTGAAAATTTAATCAGGTCAGATTCTATTCCACTCTTGAATATTTCAAGAATATTCCCACTAGTTTTTATGGGATAAAAGTCTGACTTGTTTCTAAAGCCTATATGATGAAATTTACATTCAGAGTTATCAGTCAGTTGTTCATACTCTAGTTCTATTACGTTTTCTTTAGTACATGTGTCCTTAAAGTCTAGCTCTATGTTCTCTAGACTATTTGATCTAGTGTTTCCACTATCTCCATCTCTATAGTGTAGAGATGTATGAGTAATATCCTCTTCTAGCTGTTGTGTCTCATTATAGTGTTTCTTTAAAGTTAAATTCTGTATTACTCTATTGACGTCTATGAGTGTCTCAAATAAATTAAATGCTTTGATAGGTACAACATTTTAACCATAACTAATAACACGCTCTTCATCTGGAGTGACCTTGTGACTAGATAGATTAATCACTAATGAGTGGTGTATTTTTCCCAGCCCCTTGTTGCTATCAGTTTATACCTGTTGCTGTGTACATGTGTCTGGTATCCTCTCCCTGCTCTTCCTCTTTCAATTGGGGGTGCTTTTATTTGCTCCTTTGGGGCTAAAAAAACCTGATCTAGTCTTTAGCCTCAAAGGAGCAAATATAAGCACCTCCAATTGGAAGAGGAAGAGCAGGGAGAGGATACCAGACATATGTACACAGCAACAGGTATCAACTGAGAGCAATAAGGGGCAGGGAAAAATACACCACTCAATAGTTATTAAACTTTGAGTGCTAAGAGCCGTCGCTAGCACTCACCCAACTTTAGGGCAATCTGGGGAATTCCATCAACTCCCACCCTGTTGATCGGGCCTGTATAGTGACAGGCATTGTTGGGGCTTCACATTTTGCGTGGTGACGTTACGCGCAATGGCGTGAAATGGGGGCATGCTTATAAGAAGCTGGTATCTCAGGCATCTAAGCAGCTACAGACCCCAAGATCCACAGTTGGAAAGGTAATCGCCTAACCTTTCCAATGGTATAAGTCTTGGGGATATGAAGAAAAAAAAAGTTATATATATATATATATATATATATATATAAATACCGTCCATCTAACTGTGTTACCCTCCTAGGGACATCCGCCTGGGTGCAAGAATAAACAATATAATCCTTGAAAAGTAAATGCACTCACAGGTCTTCTCAATCCAAGTGAAACCAAAGTTTTGTTTTATTGATGTAACGTTTTCAGGGATATCTTCCCCTTCATGGCCCCATCATACGCCAATATCTACATGTCCCAATTTGAAGATGAGTATTTGTGGTGTACTGTCACATCTTCTATCACTTTTTACGTCCGGTACATTGACAATGTCTTTCTGGTCTGGCGGGGGGACAGCAGACACTTATGGAGTGGTTTGACAAATTCAATAATACAGACACACCGGTAAGGTTTAAAATGACACACAGTGACACCCAGATACACTTCCTATATTTGAATATGTTCATACAGGAACATACATTGGGTACCACACTATATAGCAAGCCTACCGATCGTAACTCTCTATTGAATGCTGCTAGCTGCCACCCCCCTGCACTACTTAAGGTTATCATTAAATACCAGTTTATCAAAGTAATTCGGAACAATTCCAATAGAGCCACGGGGGTCTCCCAGTTACAGCTGATGAGGGATAAATTCCTTCAAAGAGGCTATAAGGCACAGATTGTGAATGATGTACTACAGGAGGTGATGGAGCTCACACAGGATAGTCTTATCAACAAGGTTGCTACAGCCCGTGAATCAAAAAGATTAATCATGGCCACTACATTTGCTCCTAATACGACAGAAGCAGGGAAGGCCCTGAGACAACTCTGGCCCTTAATGCAATCAGATACAAGATTGATCTTCACTAAGGACCTTACACCAATGGTAGCATATAAGTGGGGAACCAACTTGCGGGACATCCTGGTCAAGACTGACCCAAAGAAGTGTTACCAACAGAGGACGTACAAGAATGTTAAAGGCTCCTATAGATGTCTTGGTTTCACCACATGCAATGGGCTCATCTCCATAAAAAACATTCCATCACCCACATACCAATCAAGTTTTCTCCATCAAGCATTCCATCACATGCACCACCACTCACATGGTTTATTTGCTGTTTTGCCCATGTGCCTGGTTTTATGTGGGCAAAACTATTGGCACACTATGAGAGAAAATGGCCAATCACAGATGAGCAATACGCGTGGCTCTGACATCGGGAGAATCCGAACAACCGGTGGCAAGGCATTGTGCCCAAATGGGCCACCAAGTATCTTCCATCAGATACATTTTGATTGACCATATCCCCTGCCTGGACAGGGGTGGTGACCGGGATAGGACTCTGCTCCGTTGAGAAGCTGAGTGGATGTACCGCCTGGGCACAATAATCCCAGGGGGGCTTAATTCACCACCGGATTTTAAGATGCAAATCTAGGGTGGAGATACATACTTGGGGTACGCAAGAATCAGAAATTGGTGTGGACCGGTGGAACTGGGGGCCAGAATCTATGGAGGGTAGACCCACTGCTTTCAAACAAAGTCCCATGATGCAATTGGGTCATTATGTGATCATTTGGCACCATGTAGCCAATAGGTTCTCATTCTAAAAGTTACCCACCTAGAGTTCTCCTAGACCCAATGAACCAGGCGCATTTGATTTGATTTAATCCCTCCAGTGAAAATTTATGACACCCTCTGTGTATATATTGGGGACTCATGAAGAATGGATGCAGTATGATAATTTTGTGTATGATGCCAATCATGTGATAATAATGGAGCTCTTACATTACTCATAAGCGATATGTTACAGTAGGGGTGAAATACACCCGGTCTCAGTACTATATAATATAATCCAAATAGAATGGAAGTCATTGTAGAGATCATATAATACCTCACTTGTGGGTTAACTAGCTTGCCCCGTATCTATAGCCATCTTTCATTAGAATTAATGTGTTGCAACTTGTGTGCCGGGGAACGGCAACATTATTACGATTATTTGATGAATGTCAATTTCATAACATTGAGGGCTTAGCTCTCAATTTGATAGTACCAAAAGTAATGAAAGGGCATTACTTTCAACATACCTAGAGTCTATAAAAAATATTTTTTCTATGTATATAATCTTTCTATGTACATATTGTTTTATTATTCTGCAATATTCCAAATGGGGTTGGCCTCCGGAATATGAATATGTATCCCTCCTGACTGGTACTTATTAACATCAGGCCTAAGTTTTCAGAGCTATCTCAGACACAGTAGATGGAAGGTGCATGCGATTATGTTTATCCAGGTTGCCATGGTAACCAGCGGCAGTTCCGTGCACATGATTCCTCTGATGTGGGAGAGAAAGACCTGAGAGAATATGCCCCAATTAGCCATCGGTCACACATTTGGGCTAGGTATATGCAGTAACAACTGATGTGTGCTTTATGCTTTAAGTTGATTTTACTTTTTGTATGTTTTCACATGTATCACTTACGATGTTAGTAATGAAAAAGCATAGGTTGATTCACTGTTTGAAGCGGCTTATTAGCATTAACATAAGATTAAAGCAGAGACAAAGTGGACCGGAAGGGGCGGTGACGCACGCATCAGTAGCGTGTGCGGACTCTAGTGGGAGAGAGTGAAGCCGCAGAGAATCTACACACCTGCAGGCAATTCCTTGGGGCCGGCTTTTTCCTTTCAGGGCCCTCGGATATTGGAGCTTCTAACCGGAGCTCGCCTGCACAGTTCCCGGTCATACTTACAGGCGTATGGAGGTCCCCACGCCTGGGACTGTTGTGCTGCATCAGCATTGACGACGGAGACGGGTACAAGTATTTCACCACCACAGTGTAACACCATTTGGCTGAGGCGCATACAGACCGCAGTGGGACGCAGCTGGACTATGGGAGATGTAGTGCTGCATGAGTTAACAGCAACGGTGCCTAACAACAGCGGTAATATCCTTGATTCTATACCTTATTGTGAGATTCCCCCCCGCGACGATTGTGGACTCTGGTAAGACAAAACAGGGTGGGGTATCATTATATTTGGAAGGCCTGGGAAGGTGAGAGAGCACTGTGTGATCTGCTGTGCGGTCCCCCGCCGCAAATATGTGGACTCTGGTAAAGTAAACTAGAGAGGGGTACTAGCATTATAGCAAAGTAAAGTAAAGTGAACACAGACTATAATTTGAACTGCACATACTCAGTTGAGCTCTGGGGCTATTTCTTTTTTTTTAACTTTGTCAGTAGCAGAGGAGCCTGACATAAGAGAGGAGTCTATCTGATGATTGGCAGCATAATACAGTCAAGAGACATTTCAGTAAAGTAGAAAACTGAACTAAGGGCGGTCCAAAAGAGGCTATTGACTTATCTATATAAATCACAGTGTCCTCAGCTACCATCTGAGAGTCTTTTTTCAAGGGAAAAAGAGTGGCTATCAGTCACTAATTGATAATACTCTTGCAAGGTACTGCCGAACACTCTCCCCCCTCCATTAACTGGGCCAAAGCAGGACACTGTAGGATACTCACAGCTATAGACACTGCATAAATGGAATAAACTGTGGCTCTTGTTCTCCCTTTTGATATTTCTCTGATTTTGCTCACTAATTTTTTTTTCTTTGGTTTATATTTACAGAGGTCTGCTGGATAAACTGGTTATTTACATTGGCCTAGATTTAGAGTTTGGCGGTAGCCGTCAATACCAGCGTTAGAGGCTCCTAACGCTGGTTTTTACCGCCCTCTGGTATTTGGAGACAGTCAGGAAAGGGTCTAACGCTCACTTTGCAGCCGTGACTTTTAAATACCGCAGATCCCCCTACGCCATTTGCGTATCCTATCTTTTTAATGGGGTCTTCCTAACGCCGGTATTTAGAGTCTTGGTTGAAGTGAGCGTTAGAAATCTAACGACAAAACTCCAGCCGCAGAAAAAAGTCAGTAGTTAAGAGCTTTCTGGGCTAACGCCGGTTTATAAATCTCTTAACTACTGTGCTCTAAAGTACACTAACACCCATAAACTACCTATGTACCCCTAAACCGAGGCCCCCCCACATCGCTGCCACTCTATTAAAAATTTTTAACCCCTAATCTGCCGCTTCGTACACCGCCACCACCTACGTTATCCCTATGTACCCCTAATCTGCTGCCCCTAATACCGCCGACACCTATTTTATATTTATTAACCCCTAATCTGCTGCCCCCAACGTTGCCGCCACCTACCTACACTTATTAACCCCTAATCTGCCGACCGGACTGCACCGCTACTATAATAAATGTATTAACCCCTAATCCGCCTCACTCCCGCCTCAATAACCCTATAATAAATAGTATTAACCCCTATTCTGCCCTCCCTAACATCGCCAACACCTAACTTCAAGCATTAACCCCTAATCTGATGACCGGAGCTCACCGCTACTCTAATACATTTTTTAACCCCTAAAGCTAAGTCTAACCTTAACACTAACACCCCCCTAAGTTAAATATAATTTTTTTTTTTTTTTTTAAATAGGTTTTTTTTATTGAGGTATTTAGCAAGACAATACACAGACATAAGCTGAAACATATGTTACTTCTAGATATGTATATCAGATAACATAAGTAAATCATGACAATCATTTTCATATTAAACATAACAAACTCCAAAACTAACCTGTACCAAACATATAAATGGTATGATTTACATTGATACCTCGAAATTTTTTATTTGTTGTGAGATATTATTATAGTACCTTTTTATCAAGATCTGCAACCTTTTAGGGTGATACTTTAATCTGGTACATACAGAATATTGCCTTAGTTTAAAAAGGTACTCTATAAGATATAGGCATGAATTATAAATCTAAGTTAATGTGAGGAAGCGGATTAATACCGCAAAAGAAAATTCACCACGTTGGGTGAATGGTTAATATAGCCCCCCCAGGAACTCCCGTTAACCCGGACGGGGGGGGGGGGAGGTGAATTGAATATAAGCAGTGTAGATCTATGAACTGCTTTTTTACCAAAATGACTCTATGTACACTGATATATATCTATAAGTAGCAAGCACTAGTGGGGCCTTTCTATATTTATTACTTCATTTGTTCTGTACCCTCACGTTATTCTTTTAAAGACGCTAATTGTGAAAACTTGGAGTAGCTACACCCCCTGAGATACCGTCACTAACGTGTTAATAGAAGAAATGAGTCGCTCTCTCTGCAAGGGAAGGACACTTAATATATATGTCTGAAGAGCATTAAGCATATAGAAAATATCATTTTGCAGATAAAAGTATGCATGCATTACAGTTTCCCGCACATATCAATAGCACACAGCTTTCCCATCACAAAAAAAACAATAAAAGAAGAATATCTAGATAGAATCCCATGAGTCAGAGGAGAGGTAGCGTTAGGAGGGCATAGTTCTATTATTACATAATGTTCTATAACACCTATAAACAATGCCAAATCCGCTGGCTCGGCCGCAACCAGCGGGACAGGCTTAGATTAACATGCTGAACCCAACTAAAGAAACACTCAATGGACATAGATATTACAGTGCCCTAATATACAGTTGGCGTGTCTATAGTGGGCTTTCCAACTCGACAAAAATCAAAAATACATAGGAGAGTATTATCTATGAGGTCAGGGAAGCCTAAGTGGAGAGCTTGAGAAATACATAAATTAAGGGGTGTCTAATCCCAAGTAGCTCAGGGATTCAAAATGGGGAAAAAACATAGCTACCCAAATATAACAGAGTATGTGAAAGATAAAGAACTACAATATAATATAATGGTGACATAAGTGACTGAAATATAATATGAAGACCTAATATTTTATCTAGTGTTCGTCAGCTTGCCATGATTCCCAGCTAACATGTAGTGAAGTACCTACTGAAGAGGTTATACATTACACATTATTGTATTGTTAAAGGTAACCCACTAGACCATCTGTTCACATTTATGCCTTTTTGTTTACCCCATCAAAGTCCCATAATAACTAGTAGGCTCCGTTACTGAACCACTTAAATAAAACAGGTGAACTGACTCGAGCCTTGACAACTTTAATACAACATGCACTGCCTAACAGTAAAGTACATTTTGAGCCATGTGGCCAGAGAGAGAAAATGGAACGGCTTCGTATTTACTGGGGTATGTCAACCAGTGACACGTCCCCAGCAAGCTAGATGGACCAAAGTACATAACAATAACAAGTCTCTTTTAATTGAGATAAATGACCGATTCTCTACATCAAGCGTTATATTGGGCTCTTAGTAATAGCCTGTAGGGTTCCTGCAGATTACCCCACACCATGTCTTGTAGAGATCAATTTACAGGCAGTCTCAAATGTGAGGAGAGAGCGCTTCGGTTTAGGCGGCGAGTAGCTGCCCGGCCGTTCATCAGAAGGGAACCGAGATTCCCTAAGTCCGTGCTGAGACTCCTGCTGTGGCATCAGTGTTACCTTGGTGGGTATCGGCAGGCATCCATATTCCTTAAGAACGGCCTTGAGAGGGGAGTATAAGTTCTCCATGACTTGTCTGCCAAAGCCGCCTGTGCCTCCCGGAGACTTGAAGAGAAAAGGTAAGAGAGCCTCTTGGTGTCGCTGATAGGTAAATAGCTGGGGAAGGTTCCCGGCAATAGCCGGAGCTACTCTCACTGGATCCGATGAGACAACAGTGCTAGGCTTCGGGTAATCAGTGTGTGGTTGCATCAGGTCACATCTATCTGCTCCCGTCAAAATATCAGGTGAAGCCTGATCAGCTTGCTGTTCCTGCCCTTGTTCACATAGGAGCATTGTCGGTAACAATAAGTCTTCTACCGGGCTTACTGCATAGGTGTCACAACAGGCTAGTTCAGCAGCGCCATCTTGATTGCGCAGTTCCGTGAAGATAGACCGCAAATCATGAAACTGTCTATCGACTTTACTACATAGCCCTTCTAGTAATGAGACCAGGTGTGTAGAAAGCTCTTCCATCTTCAGTACCCTGCGGGGGTATTATCGGCCGGTCTCTGCGTCAGTTCCACAGCCGATAGGGAATATCTTGAACTTTTGTTATGAAAGCTATGCTTCAATAAATGTTGCGAGCTGGTTGTAAAGAGATGTAAATTCTTAGAACGCCATAATATGGTATTTTAATAATAAAGCTTCAGGAGCTCTATAATGGCGTGTCTTACTGCTTTGGTAGTTGGCTCCGCCACCCGTTAAATATAATTTTTATCTAACGAAATAAATTAACTATTATTAAATAAATTATTCCTAATTAAAGCTAAATACTTACCTGTAAAATAAACCCTAATATAGCTACAATATAAATTATAATTATATTGTAGCTATTTTAGGATTAATATTT
Organism: Bombina bombina; assembly: GCF_027579735.1. NCBI lineage: Eukaryota > Metazoa > Chordata > Amphibia > Anura > Bombinatoridae > Bombina > Bombina bombina. The sequence goes on from NC_069501.1 coordinate 1,243,954,518, forward strand.
ATTTTACAGGCAACTTTGTATTTATTTTAACCAGGTACAATAGCTATTAAATAGTTAATAACTATTTAATAGCTATCTAGTTAAAATAATTACAAAATTACCTGTAAAATAAATCCTAACCTAAGTTACAATTAAACCTAACACTACACTATCAATAAATAAATTAAATAAAATATCTACAATTATCTACAATTAAACCTAACACTACACTATCAATAAATTAATTAAATACAATACCTACAAATAAATACAATTAAATAAACTAACTAAAGTACAAAAATAAAAAAGAACTAAGTTACAAAAAATAAAAAAATATTTACAAACATTAGAAAAATATTACAACAATGTTAAACTAATTACACCTACTCTAAGCCCCCTAATAAAATAAGAAAGCCCCCAAAAATAAAAAAATGCCCTACCCTATTCTAAAATTAAAATAGAAAAGCTCTTTTACCTTACCAGCCCTGAAAAGGGCCCTTTGCGGGGCATGCCCCAAAGAATTCAGCTCTTTTGCCTGTAAAAAAAAACATACAATACACCCCCAACATTACAACCCACCACCCACATACCCCTAATCTAACCCAAACCCCCCTTAAATAAACCTAACACTAAGCCCCTGAAAATCTCCCTACTTTGTCTTCACCACGCCGGGTTCACCGATCGATCCAGAAGAGCCTCCGATGTCTTGATCCAAGCCCAAGCGGGGGACTGAAAATGTCCATGATCCGGCTGAAGTCTTCATCCAAGCGGGAGCTGAAGAGGTCCATGATCCGACTGAAGTCTTCTATCAAGCGGCACCTTCAATCTTCTTTCTTCCGGATCCATGAAGTTCATCCCGCCGACGCGGAACATCCATCTTCACCGACGACTTCCCGACGAATGACGGTTCCTTTAAGGGACGTCATCCAAGATGGCGTCCCTCGAATTCCAATTGGCTGATAGGATTCTATCAGCCAATCGGAATTAAGGTAGGAAAATTCTGATTGGCTAATGGAATCAGCCAATCAGATTCAAGTTCAATCCGATTGGCTGATCCAATCAGCCAATCAGATTGAGCTTGCATTCTATTGGCTGTTCCGATCAGCCCACCTAGCCAATTATTCCCAGCAATCATATTTATTTTAACAGTATTGCAAAAATTGTCAATCATCACTGTTTTGACTGTGAGTATTCAGTCTCCTAGTGTCCTTGAATTGCATTTACCTCCTGCCTGCCAGCCTGTGTGCCAGGCCGACTTGCCAACTAGTTACACCATTCTTATTTGTTGTCACAGTATTGCCTCAAAGAATTCAGCTCTTTTGCCTGTAAAAAAAAAAAATACAAACCCCCCCCCCAACATTACAACCCATCACCCACATACCCCTAATCTAACCTAAACCCCCCTTAAATAAACCTAACACTAAGCCCCTGAAGATCTCCCTACCTTGTCTTCACCACGCCGGGTTCACTGATCGATGCAGAAGAGCCTCCGATGTCTTGATCCAAGCCCAAGCGGGGGGCTGAAGATGTCCATGGGTTAATAATTGTATGTAGGTGGAGGCGACGTTGGGGGCGGCAGATTAGGGGTTAATAAATATAATATAGGGGTCGGCTGTGTTAGGGGCAGCAGATTAGGGGTACATAGGTATAATGTAGATTGCGGCTGTGTACGGAGCGGCAGATTAGGGGTTAAAAAAATATGCAGGTGTCAGCAATAGTGGGGGCGGCAGATTAGGGGTTAATAAATATTATGTAGGTGTCGGCTGTGTTAGGGGCAGCAGATTAGGGATAACGTAGGTAGCGGCGGTGTGCGGTAGGCAGATTAGGGGTTAAAAAATTTTAATAGAGTGGTGGCGATGTGGGGGGCCTCGGTTTAGGGGTACATAGGTAGTTTATGGGTGTTAGTGTACTTTAGAGCACAGTAGTTAAGAGCTTTATGAACCGGCGTTAGCCCAGAAAGCTCTTAACTCCTGTTTTTTTTCTGCGGCTGGAGTTTTGTCGTTAGATTTCTAACGCTCACTTCAGCCACGAATCTAAATACTGGCATTAGAAAGATCCCATTGAAAAGATAGGATACGCAATTGACGTAAGAGGATCTGCGGTATGGAAAAGTCGCGGCTGCAAAGTGAGCGTTAGACCCTTTCCTGACTGACTCTAAATACCAGCGGTAGCCTAAAACTAGTGTTAGGAGCCTCTAACGCTGGTTTTGACGGCTAACGCCAAACTCTAAATCTAGCCGTAGGAGACTGAATACTGACAGTCAAAACAGTGATGATTGACAATTTTTGCAATACTGTTAAAAGAAATATGATTGCTGGGAATAATTGGCTAGGTGGGCCTGCCACACAGGATGGCAGGCAGGAGGAAAGTGCAATTCAATGGCACGAGCAAACTGAGGATTCAGAACAACAATTACCAAAAATTTTTAATTTTAATTATTAAGAATACTGTGACAACAAATATGATTGGTGTAAATATTTTGAAAGTTGGCCTGGCACTAAGGCTGGCAGGCAGGAGGAAAGTGCAATTCAATGGCACTAGCAAACTGCGGATTACGAATAACAATCCAAAATTTTGTAATTTTAATTATTAACAATACTGTGACAACAAATAAGATTGGTGTAACTAGTTGGCAAGTTGGCCTGGCACACAGGCTGGCAGGCAGGAGGTAAATGCAATTCAAGGACACTAGGAGACTGAAAACTGACAGTCAAAACAGTGATGATTGACAATTTTTGCAATACTGTTAAAAGAAATATAATTGCTGGGAATAGTTGGCTAGGTGGGCCTGGCACACAGGCCGGCAGGCAGGAGGAAAGTGCAAATTAATGACACGAGCAAACTGAGGATTCAGAACAACAATTACCAAAAATTTTAAATTTTAATTATTAAGAATACTGTGACAACAAATATGATTGGTGTAAATATTTTGAAAGTCGGCCTGGCACACAGGCTGGCAGGCAGGAGGAAAGTGCAATTCAATGGCACTAGCAAACTGCGGATTACGAATAACAATCCAAAATTTTTTAATTTTAATTATTAACAATACTGTGACAACAAATAAGATTGGTGTTAAGAGTTGGCAAGTTGGCCTGGCACACAGGCTGGCAGGCAGGAGGTAAATGCAATTCAAGGACACTAGGAGACTGAATACTGACAGTCAAAACAGTGATGATTGGGGGGCGGAGCCAACTGAGGAGCTGAGTGGTCGCAGGTTCTGTTAGCTCCTGCTCTAATATCTTGTTAAAACATCCCAAATGGCCTCAGAAACGAAGTTTGGATGGAAATTCTAATATAAGAATCACTAGCCAGCAGAATAGTGAAGTTTTACCTCTCTTACGCCTCTTATCTATGCTTGTAACAGCGATGCCTAAGCTCAGCATACAGAGAAGCGCGAATCCCGCCATTGAAGCTGTGATGCCAAAATTTTGAAGATGTTACTGTGGGTGAGATTCTAGCCCCATCTACTCTATCATTGGCTCTATCAAGCCTAATGTTATGCTTCTAAACTGGGACACTATTTGCGCATACAACGCTTGCCACCAGATATCAGCTTAGCTCCGTCAATCAGCCGACAAGATGGATGCCCTAATCAGGAGCACATTGATGGAGTTTGAACTCCGTATGAACACCCAGTTTACCCACTTGCACCACCTCCTGTCACTAGATCTAGAAGACATCTCTGTTAACTCACAGGAGAATTTAAGTAACTCACCCCACATCGCAACTAGTGACCGGGGGGGTGGGGGAAGTCCTCAGCGTGCCTGCCCTCAAGTCGTGTCAGACGAGACCCATGGAGGTTTAGTTATGCTGCGTGAGCGGCCTACACTTCTTCCTAACCCAGAGAGCTGCATTGCTGTTACCGTTTGTCTGGCTTCTGCCCCGAAGCGGCCGGTCGGGGTGGGACTAGGCGGGGCCAAGTACCTGTTCAGCTTGAACAATGTCGCTTACATATTTACCTCTGCTGGAGACGGCGACTTGGGGATACTCCGGAACCATGAGTGTCAGCCAGGACCCCTGCCGCATGAGACATCTGCCACATTCCACCCTCTTCGCTGGCTGCTGGGGATGTCTTCCCTTCTCCCGGATCATCTGCTTCTTATTAAGCCCTATAATACCAGGGACGGTATTGGTTAATGGACTGGTTTTCGCCTCTGAAGTCTGGAGCTCAATCCTTGGCAGCCAGCACTAGACTCCACATTCCAAAGGTTATGGTTATTACTCGTATTTAATGTTAATGTTGCTCTATATACTGAGAGCCAGTTTGTTTCCTCCTGTCCTATATAGTTGAGACATTATTGACTGCCATTGATCCCTATTATTAAGTATGCAGATCTCTCATTTACATACTTGACGCATGTGGATGGTAACCTTGTACACAGTATTATATTCACATACCTGTATGCTCTTATGGTTTGTTTTATCTTGATCTTCAATATACCATATATGCGGTTTCTGAGAGTAACCTATCTTAGTAAGCTTATCTTAGTCTGTACATTACAATTGCTGTGCACTATTGTTCCCTATCTCATTGGTGTTATTAGTGTAAATTGTATGTTCCCAGTCAGAATTCTAGTATAGCTATCAGGCATGTAGACTCATAATAGATGGTTCTATGTATCCTCTGTAATTCTACACTTCAAGAGGGGCACTTTGTTACATCCCTGTTTCACCTGTTATTTTACTTCCACCTGCCTAATGAAGAACCTGGGAGAGTATTTTATATTTATAGGGCTAATTTATGTTATGCTAATCTCAGTACGTTAGATTATTTTCACCCTCTATGTACCATAATCGTGAGGAAATTAGTCTGTCATATAGTTCCTAGCTCTGAATATTTTATTTCTTTATTTTTTTTTATTTTTTTTTTCACTTTTCTTTACTATAATGTCCCAAGGGTTAAGCACAATACTACTTATAACATCTATACTCCTCAATTGTCTCCTACTCTAAAATTTTAACTAGCTCCGCCCCCCCCCTCCCCCTTGGCTCATTCAGAGCGGCTCTTGCCCGCTGCAATTCCCTCCCCCCAACAATCTATACTGCTAACTCCCCCTTTTGCCTCAAATTCTATTGATTAGATAAACTAGTTTATGTTTCCCACTGCAAAACGGGGACCATTCCTATTCTTCTTAGAATATAAAAAAGAGGTTCAAATCCACCCTTTATAAAAGTTTTCTGGACATGCCAGTTCAATTTATTTTGGATCATTACTCCTGCCTACTTTTTGTCTATGGTAGATCAGTTTATTCTATCAGTCTGGTAGGGTAGCTGGTTTTATTCATAAGCTCTTCAGGCACAATGTTCACACTGTTTTAAAGTTTTCAAAGTTTTTCAGAATGTTTGATCAGAATTATGATAGACTCATTTTTCTACTATAATCGTATGTTCAGAATATTTGTTTTGCTGATATTACTGTCTACGGATGTCTTCATCTTTATTTGTATCATTTTATAAAACCTCAATAAAAAACTTATTTAAAAAAAAAAAACAGTGATGATTGACAATTTTTGCAATACTGTTAAAAGAAATATGATTTCTGGGTATAATTGGCTAGGTGGGCCTGGCACACAGGCTGGCAGGCAGGAGGAAAGTGCAATTCAATGGCACGAGCAAACTGAGGATTCAGAACAACAATTACCAAAAATTTTAAATTTTAATTATTAAGAGTACTGTGACAACAAATATGATTGGTGTAAATATTTTGAAAGTCGGCCTGGCACACAGGCTGGCAGGCAGGAGGAAAGTGCAATTCAATGGCACTAGCAAACTGAGGATTACGAATAACAATCCAAAAATTTTTAATTTTAATTATTAACAATACTGTGACAACACATAAGATTGGTGTAACTAGTTGGCAAGTCGGCCTGGCACACAGGCTGGCAGGCAGGAGGTAAATGCAATTCAAGGACACTAGGAGACTGAATACTGACAGTCAAAACAGTGATGATTGACAATTTTTGCAATACTGTTAAAATAAATATGATTGCTGGGAATAATTGGCTAGGTGGGCTGATCGGAACAGCCAATAGAATGCAAGCTCAATCTGATTGGCTGATTGGATCAGCCAATCGGATTGAACTTGAATCTGATTGGCTGATTCCATCAGCCAATCAGAATTTTCCTACCTTAATTCCGATTGGCTGATAGAATCCTATCAGCCAATCGGAATTCGAGGGACGCCATCTTGGATGACGTCCCTTAAAGGAACCGTCATTCGTTGGGAAGTCGTCGGTGAAGATGGATGTTCCGCGTCGGCGGGATGAACTACATTGATCCGGAAGAAAGAAGATTGAAGATGCCGCTTGATAGAAGACTTCAGTCGGATCATGGACCTCTTCAGCTCCTGCTTGGATGAAGACTTCAGCCGGATCATGGACATCTTCAGCCCCCCGCTTGGGCTTGGATCAAGACATCGGAGGCTCTTCTGGATCGATCGGTGAACCCGGCGTGGTGAAGACAAGGTAGGGAGATCTTCAGGGGCTTAGTGTTAGGTTTATTTAAGGGGGGTTTGGGTTAGATTAGGGGTATGTGGGTGGTGGGTTGTAATGTTGGGGGGGTATTGTATGGTTTTTTTTACAGGCAAAAGAGCTGAATTCTTTGAGGCATGCCCCGCAAAGGGCCCTTTTCAGGGCTGGTAAGGTAAAAGAGCTTTTCTATTTTAATTTTAGAATAGGGTAGGGCATTTTTTTATTTTGGGGGTCTTTGTTATTTTATTAGGGGGCTTAGAGTAGGTGTAATTAGTTTAAAATTGTTGTAATATTTTTCTAATGTTTGTAAATATTTTTTTATTTTTTGTAACTTAGTTCTTTTTTATTTTTTGTACTTTAGTTAGTTTAGTTCATTGTATTTATTTGTAGGTATTGTATTTAATTAATTTATTGATAGTGTAGTGTTAGGTTTAATTGTAGATAATTGTAGGTAGTTTATTTAATTTATTTATTGATGGTGTAGTGTTAGGTTTAATTGTAACTTAGGTTAGGATTTATTTTACAGGTAATTTTGTAATTATTTTAACTATGTAGCTATTAAATAGTTATTAACTATTTAATAGCTATTGTACCTGGTTTAAATAATTACAAAGTTGCCTGTAAAATAAATATGAATCCTAAAATAGCTACAATATAATTATAATTTATATTGTAACTATATTAGGGTTTATTTTACAGGTAAGTATTTAGCTTTAAATAGCAATAATTTATTTAATAAGAGTTCATTTATTTAGTTAGATTTAAATTATATTTAACTTAGGGGGGTGTTAGGGTTAAGGTTAGACTTAGCTTTAGGGGTTAATAAATGTATTAGAGTAGCGGTGAGGTCGGCAGATTAGGGGTTAATACTTGAAGTTAGGTGGCGGCGATGTTAGGGAGGGAAGATTAGGGGTTAATACTATTTATTATAGGGTTATTGAGGTGGGAGTGAGGCAGATTAGGGGTTAATACATTTATTATAGTAGCGGTGAGGTCCGGTCAGCAGATTAGGGGTTAATAAGTGTAGGTAGGTGGAGGCGACGTTGGGGGCGGCAGATTAGGGGTTAATAAATATTATGTAGGTGTCGGCAGTATTAGGGGCAGCAGATTAGGGGTACATAGGGATAACGTAGGTGGCGGAGCTGTGCGGTCGGCAGATTAGGGGTTAAAAATTTAATAGAGTGTCGGCGATGTGGGGGGCCTCGGTTTAGGGGTACATAGGTAGTTTATGGGTGTTAGTGTACTTTAGAGCACAGTAGTTAAGAGCTTTATGAACCGGCGTTAGCCCAGAAAGCTCTTAACTCCTGACTTTTTTCTACGGCTGGAGTTTTGTCGTTAGATTTCTAACGCTCACTTCAGCCACGACTCTAAATACGGGCGTTAGAAAGATCCCATTGAAAAGATAGGATACGCAATCGACGTAAGGGGATCTGCGGTATGAAAAAGTCGCAGCTGGAAAGTGAGCGTTAGACCCTTTCCTGACTGACTCCAAATACCAGCGGGCGGTAAAAACCAGCGTTAGGAGCCTCTAATGCTGGTTTTGACGGCTACCGCCAAACTCTAAATCTAGGCGTGTGATTTTAAATTTTTTATATACTGTTACAAGAATTATGATTGGTGTCACTAATTGGCTAGTTGAGTCTGGAAAACACGCTGGCAGGCAGGAGGAAAGTTCAATTCAATGGCACGAGCAAACTGATGAATCACAAGCGATCAATTTGAAATTTTAAAGATTAACAATACTTTTACAACAACTAGGATTGGTGGCACTAATTGGCTAGTTTGTGCCTGGCACACAGGCTGGCAGGCAGGAGGAAACTGCAATTCAATGGCACTAGGAGACTGAATATTTGCAGTCCAAAAAATTATGATTTTTAATTTTTTATATACTGTTACAAGAATTATGATTGGTGCCACTAATTGGCTACTTGGGACTGGCACACAGGCTGGCAGGCAGGAGAAAAGTGCAATTCAATGGCATGAGCAAACTGATGAATCACAAGAGATCAATTTGGAATTTTAAAGATTAACAATACTGTTACAACAACTAGGATTGGTGGCACTAATTGGCTAGTTTGGGCCTGGCACACAGGCTGGCAGGCAGGAGGAAAAGGCAATTCAATGGCACAAGGAGACTGAATATTTGCAGTCCAAAAAATTATGATTTTAAATTTTTTATATACTGGTACAAGAATTATGATTGGTGCCACTAATTGGCTAGTTGGGCCTGGAAAACACGCTGGCAGGCAGGAGGAAAGTGCAATTCAATGGCACGAGCAAACTGATGAATCACAAGCTAACAATTTGGAATTTTTAAGATTGGTGGCACTAATTGGCTAGTTTGGGCCTGGCAGGCCGGAGGAAACTGCAATTCAATGGCACTAGGAGACTGAATATTTGCAGTCCAAAAAATTATGATTTTCAATTTTTTATATACTGTTACAAGAATTATGATTGGTGCCACTAATTGGCTAGTTGGGCCTGGATAACACGCTGGCAGGCAGGAGGAAAGTGTAATTCAATGGCACGAGCAAACTGATGAATCACAAGAGAACAATTTTGAATTTTAAAGATTAACAATACTGGTACAACAACTAGGATTGGTGGCACTAAGTGGCTAGTTTGGGCCTGGCACACAGGCTGCCAGGCAGGAGGAAAATTCAATTCAATGGCACTAGGAGACTGAATATTTGCAGTCCAAAAAATTATGATTTAAATTTTTTTATATACTGTTACAAGAATTATGATTGGTGCCACTAATTGGCTAGTTGGGCCTGGAAAACACGCTGGCAGGCAGGAGGAAAGTGCAATTCAATGGCAACAGTAAACTGATGAATCACAAGCGATCAATTTGGAATTTTAATATTAACAATACTTTTACAACAACTATGATTGGGGGCACTAATTGGCTAGTTTGTGCCTGGCACACAGGCTGGCAGGCAGGAGGAAACTGCAATTCAATGGCACTAGGAGACTGAATATTTGCAGTCCAAAAAATTATGATTTTTAATTTTTTATATACTGTTACAAGAATTATGATTGGTGCCACTAATTGGCTAGTTGGGCCTGGCACACAGGCTGGCAGATATGAGTCGTGGCTGGTAGGTAGGGCAGCAATTTAACACAGTATGCTGGGTAAGTGACAAAAACACAGGCCTGATAGAAAATTAAGTTAGATTACACTAGCAATATGAGTGGTCGCATTGGCTGGCTGCTACGTAGGGCAGCAATTAACAACAGTATGCTGTTAGATAGACAGTTAGACACAGGCCTGATAGAAAATAAAATTAGATTACACTAGCATAATGATTTAAATACTTTTTTGGGGGAATTTAAAGAAAAAGGTTAAGAACATACATATGAGTCGTGGCTGATAGCCTTGGAAGGGCAGCTATTAAAAACAGTAGGCTCTGTAAGTCAGATACACACACGCCTGATAGAAAATACTATTAGATTACACTAGAAAAATGATTTAAATTTTTTTTTGGGGTGGGAATTTAAAAAAGTTTAAACACATATGAGTTGTGGCTCATAGACTAGGGAGGGCAGCAAGTAAACACAGTAGGCTCTGTATGTCAGCAAAACACACAGGCCTGATAGAAAATGATATTAGATTACACTATCAAAAAAATTTAAACTTTTTTTTTTATATTTAAATTAAGGTGAAGAAGATATGAGTGGAGGCTGCCTGGCACAGACTAATTAACCAAAAGACTGAAAAAATGAGGTATATTAATGCTGTGTGTTTTTTTTTTTTAAATTTAAAATAATGTTATAAATGAATATTAACACTGGTGGCTGGCACAGAGCAATGAACCAGAGTATATGCTGTGTGACACAGGCCTGATAGAAAATGAAAAAACATTACACTAGAAAAATAATTAAAATTTTTGGTTGGTTAAATTTAAACTAATGTTGTTAGGCAGATATCAGTGGTGGCAGTAATCACAGCATATGCTGTGAGCCTTAAACATACAGGCTGAAAGCCAGGCAAATGCTAATAAAAATACGAAGAAGAAAAAAAAAAAAAAAAAAAACGGCTTGAATTATAGCCCTTAAAAGGGCTTTTTGGGGTGCTGTCCTTGCAGCAGAGATGAGTGGAGTCCTTCTGGACTGTAGTGGACACTAAATACACTAGCCTAGCTATGTATTTCCCTATAATGTCAGCAGCACAAACACAACACATCCTCTCAATAAGAAAGCAAGGTCGTTATGAGTCTAAAATGGCGGCTTCCGAGTAGCTGGGAGGGTCTGTGAGGGAGTGTCTGATGTTGATTGGCTCTAATGTGTCAGAAGGCTGTGACATACAGGGTCAAAGTTTCCTCAATGATGACACATAGGGGGCGGATCGAACATCGCATATGTTCGCCCGCAGCCGCGAACGTGAACAAGCTATGTTCGCTGTGAACCGTTCGCGGGCGAACAGTTCGGGACATCACTATTGACTACCCTTAATAACATTAACTTAGCTTAGACAGTATTATTGTGTATATGCTTATAGGGCTTAACTGTAAATCACATATGATTTGCAATACTACTATAACGAAAACATTTTAGTCATACATGTAAAATTATATGGTTGAGATGCATGGACAGCTTCAACCCATTAGTGAGATCTCAGGCTAAAAGTTTTCATGAGAATAAGACTTGGAATATTGCTGAAAAGGTACAGCAGTTTGCTCGTATTGCTTTAGAGTTTATTGTAACAGTCCAGGACTCTGTGAGTTGCTACCTTAATGACTAGTAAAATGTCACTAAATAGGTTAATGTGGGAGAGTCCTGGCGTATATGAGTTAATCAACCCACACCATGGCGTTTGGAGCTGGAGGTACTGATTGGGGTAATGTGTCCTGGGTGTAAGAGCTGCCGGCTCCAAGGGCTCAGTACTACCAATTGCTTTGTTTTCAGAATCTGACTCTCAGAGACAGGACATAATTCTCCTCCTAGATCGTTCCCGGGGCAGGGCGGGACAAAGCTGGAGTTGCTGTTTGTCTAGCCATCAACGGGACTCTGATCAGTTCTCTTAAGCAGATGAGATCTGCAAATAATTCTGCACAGCTCCTTCTCTAAGCTCTGGAAGTGGGTTTGTATAGTCTGGGTCATCTTAGTTTACCATCGATCTAGCGCCTCAATTTGCGTTATATGTCTAAGGTGTATCCTCTTCAAGGAGATAATATTTGTTAATAGCCATTTAATTGCAATAAGCTGTTCCCCCTTAGAGATGGTGATTACGGTCTAAGCGTGAGAGTGAAATCTGCACACACAAGGCACAGTTAAGTGTGGGGACAGTATACAGGTTTCAGAGATAGGGAAAGGCCTCAATGTAAATAATTCAGTACTGAGGGCAATTAAGCTGTGCCACGATCTAAAACCCTATATCTCAAGTCAGGACGCCAACAGACAAGTCTCTCCACAATTTTAAATTAGATAGTCCTTGATCTGCTTTGCAGAATTAAAGAACTGTGAAGAAAACTTGAAGAGCTGAAGCTCAGTGCGACCAGTAAGATGGCCGCTGCCCGGAAGTCCCCCTGTAATGTTAGGTTTTATTGTAAGGCAGGTTAGGTTTTATTTTACAGTTAACTTTGTATTTATTTTAACTAGGTATTTAGTAAATAGTTACTATTTACTAACTAGTCTACCTAGTTAAAATAAATACAAGCTTACCTGTGAAATAAAACCTAAAATAGCTATAATATAACTATTAGTTATATTGTAGCTAGCTTAGGTGTTTTTTTACAGGTAAGTATGTATTTAGTTTTAAATAGGTATTATTTAGGTAATAATTGTAAGGTTTATTTAGATTTATTTTAATTATATTTAAATTAGGGGGTGTTAGGTTTAGACTTATGCTTAGGGTTACATTAGGGTTAGGTTTAGGGGTTAATATATTTATGTAGTGTTAGTGATGTGGGAGGCCAGAGGTTTAAAGGTTAATAACTTTAGTATAGTGGCGGCGACATTGGGGGCAGCATATTAGGGGTAAATAAGTGTAGTTAGGTGGCAGCGATGTTAGGGGCGGCATATTAGGGGTTAATAGCCATAATGTAGGTGGCGGCGATGTTAGGGGCAGCAGATTAGGGGTTAATAACTGTAATGAAGGTGGCGACGATGTTAGGGGCGGCATATTAGGGGTTAATAACTGTGATGTAGGTGGCGGCAATGTTAGGGGCAGCAGATTAGTGGTTGTTAGACGTGGTTTTTATGTTAGGTTCAAAGATAACTTTTTCTTTCCCCTAGACATCAATGGGGCTGCGTTACAGAGCTTTTGTTTCCGCGATCGCTGGTGTTAGGCTTCTTTTTTGTCGACTCTCCCCATTGATGTCTATGGGGAAATCATGCACGAGCACGTCAAAGCAAAGCAGTGCTTGTTTTTCAGTGATGTTTGGAGCTCAACGCAACCATATCGCCCGCACAAGTCTGCTTTTTACAAACTTGCAATAGCAGCGCTATAGGGAGGTAAATTAACGCCGCTTTTGTGGCAGTTTTTAATTTCCCTATATCGCTCAAAACTTGTAATCTAGCTGTAACTGCCTAGTTAAAATAATTACAAACTAAGCTGTGAAACAAAAGTAAAACCTAAACTGCCTTACACTAAAACCTAACATTACAAAAATAAAAAAGACTAAAATTACAAAAAATAAAGAAACTACCATTACAAAAAATAACAAACGAAATTATCCAAAACAATAAAATCTATTCCTATTCTAATACCCTGTTAAAAAAAAAAATACCACCCCTACTCTATAATAAACTACCAAGGGCCCTTAAAAGAGCCTTTTGTAGGGCATTACCCTAAAGAAATCAGCTCTTTTTCTACAAAAGAAAAACAAACACCCTCTAACAGTACACAAACCCCCACCTCCAAAACCTATAAAAATAATGTTAACCCTAATCTACCCATTGCCCTGAAAAGGGCATTTCTATGGGCATTGCCCTTGAAAGGGCATTCAGCTCTTTTGCTGCCCATTAAAAATAATAAATGTCGGGGCGGAGCCAACCATTGGAACAGCTATACGTGTTTTTGTGCAGCTCTGGGCTCTTAGTTATAATTTCTGGATTTAATTAATACACAAGGAGCCAAAATGTTTCCTATGTTGCCCTAGTAAGTTACTATTACCCTTTGTATACTTTTTGAGCATCTGATGTGGGTCACTTATTTTATGTTGCGCTGTGTCTATTTGTTGTTTTAGATATCACACTGTAATATATATGTATACCTAGTGGAAGGGGCATGAACTGAATATGTTTGTATCAGCTTTAGATATGACTATTTCTAGAATAATGATGATGTGTGCAACCTCCCTGCTCTATGATCACTGAGACAGAAATTGAACACTAGCACCAAACAGGCGTTTACAGGTACTGTGTCCTCCTAGATACAGAGTTACCTTCCCTGCACATTATGTTATCTACTTCCTCTCCATATATACAGTCACTATGAGGTATGTTTCATATATACAGATAATTTGTTAATCAAATTTAAATTAGCTATATAGGTTAATGCTTTACATTTGTAACGTTCAATTCTCCTATATTCCGGATAGTTCAGGTGGTCTCATATGGGATATCCTTACATACTACTCCTTTCTTGTAAAATTAGGGACAATTTTATTCACAAGAACCAGTCATTGCTAACCTATAAACCCAACCCACCTGTTCTTATGATATGTTTACCAAGCAACTAGGGTTCACTAACTTCCCCTAGAATCCCCTACTAGACCTCTACTTATGCTTCGTGACAGCAGGCACTCTAGTACGCATGGTGAATTTGCAAAAGTTAGCATCCTGGACAAAGATATTTGGACGCAAAATGCTCCCTATGATATTTCTTGTTCATTAATTAAACTTAGGTTTGGAGTTGGTAAAGACTCATACCTACATGCAGCAGAGCATCCTCATCATAATAGGGACTTAAATATCTTACTCTTTATTAACGGTAACTTGGAGTAGATATATATATGTGACTGCCGACCCAGCCTATATTTACTGTTTATATATATATATATATATATATATATATATATATATATATATACGTACTTATAAACTAGGCTCCTCACCTGGATAGATGCCGACCCCTATTTAATATTTTTAGGAATTGTTACGGATGTCATGTAGAATGCTACCTGTTACTAGGCTTTTACCAGATATTAAGTTCCCTACTAATAGTCCTTTTTAAACACATGCATTGATAATATTATCATAAGCTTTGTCTATATATGTCCTATAACTTGTTTCCCTATTAGAATAATTACGTCCCCACACTACTATGCTCTTCACATGTAACAACGAAAGGCAGTCATTGAGTTTCCCATAGTCACCATTGTTAACCTCTCTTTTTGAGCTCTATGGACATCCCTGATCTCCATACCCATATCTGCAACTACATCTTACTCTACATATGCAGAAATAAGTTTGGCTGACCTCTCCTAAATAGGAACCTGATAACTCTAGTATTATCTTTAGTGGATATCAAATAGCAGAGGAAACATCTCATACTCAACTATATTATAACTATATTATAAGCTCCTCTGCCCATTTCTATGGGCATTGCCCTTGAGAGGGCATTCAGCTCTTTTGCTGTCCATTAAAAATAAAAAATGGCGGGGCGGAGCCAACCATTGGAACAGCTAGACGTGTTTTTGTGCAGCTCTGGGCTCTTAGTTCTAATTTCTGGATTTAATTAATACACAAGGAGCCATTTTTTTTTCCTTTGTTGCCCTAGTAAGTTACTATTACCCTTCGTATACTTTATGAAACTGAGGATACTTCATTTATTGAGCACCACATTGATGCCAACTTTCAAGCTACGCCACGTGGAGCCAGCACCTGCATCTCAACGACGCTATAGTTATGGAATCCCTAGCATTATGGGAGGAAAATACTCAGCAGCTTCTGGAGCAGTACTATAAGAGCCTGAAAGACGATCTAACGTCGCTGCTATCAGCCCTGGAACTGCAGTTAAACCACGCTACTGGGAATCCAGATCCTATACAGTATGCCGGGGGTTATGCGGCACTTGCAGGCTCGAACCAGGAAAGTCTAGAATCTCCCTCACACAGAGACATGCAGTGCTCTAGGCTCTACGGGGCGGGTCGATCACCGGATCTTACCCCCCTGCTGTATGTACAGATGAAGCCAGAACCTGGGGAGACATGGTGCTCAGTTGTTGTGAGCACACATGAGAAGACGCCATTGATGGCCTTGCCTGTTAACCATGCCCCTCTAGCTCAATTCCAAGCTACCGCATTCTATTGGAGCATGTTTGTTCAAGAGGACACAAGATGGGCCACATCAGAATATGCCTGGTGCCTGAAATCCCGCAGCATTTTGGATATCTCTGGACATCCGGGCAGTGCAACCTACCATGGCTTTCTTGAAAGCATATTCGACATAGCGTCTCTTCTCTCAATACCGGGTGGTACTCAGCTGGTGTGGATGCTGCCATTGAGTGCTCCGGATTACCTGACCATTGTACAGCACAAGAATTGGATTAGTCTAGGTATCGGCTAGATTCGAAGGTCTTGGCTGTGATGGGGGTGAGAAAACTTTGTTGAAGGACTATCGGCTTCTAACCTCTTACCCTAGCCTTTATCTTTAATGCATCATCGCTCATTAGTTATAAAGACTTACCGTTATATGGACACTTGTGCGGTAACATCACAGCTAAGCTTATCCTAATGTACATCCATATATGTTAACACAATCATATATATGTTTCAACAGGTTTGTTACTGTTTTAGTAAAATATATACAATTATGCGGATATATTATTTAACTGCTAGGTGTTGGCATGTGGGATACTATCTGTAGGCAGCCAGTCTATATTTAGTTTGTGACATATCTCTCATAACATAATGGAGCAGAGGTCTATTTAAAGAGACATTAGATAGAATGTTTTCCCTTTCAATTGTACACGCTCATTAGTTGCCCACTATGACAGTTTGAATGTCCAAAACATTACAAATAACTCTTCTTAGGCTATGACCACATATAATGGATGAGCTTAGTTAACTATACAATACAGGCTACTACATGTACCTGTGTTTTAGAATCAATATGCCTGTAACTGCTATATGAAAGGTTTCCTGCATATGACAATATCAATAAGTAAGGATTCTATGTAACTTTAAATTATCAGTAGGTAGCAACAGGTTTTTAAACAGGGGTAATGACTATTGTGTATCCGGGTTGCATGCTTTTAATTTCTCTGTTCGACATGTTAAATCTGATATTCTCAAGGCATGCAGTAGACTAGCTTACCCTAGAACCTCCCCCATGCTATAAATTTAGCTGTCATAACAGATTATTACTATTAATCATGTGGATACAGGGCTTTCTATAATATTCCTGGGTCTAACATACCTATACTTGCAAACATTGTTATATTCTATTGCTATACCTATACTGGCCAAGTTATTGTATTTGTTAAATATTATCTGGATATTTATATATTTGCTGTTTTGTATTTTGGGCTGATCTTTGTAATACTACCTTTCAGGTTATTATATTGTTCTCTACCTATACATATCATAATGGTTATAATCTGCCACATCTTCTACAACAATAGTGGTCACATTTCTTCTTAGCCCCTAGCATCTGATTACTTATAGAAAATGTAACTCAGCCATGACCCCATTTACATTCCTCAGACTCCCACTAGTATGGCTCAATGCTAGTTGGAATATTGCCCCAAGGGGACTTTCATCTGGCTAACATTTCCCCTACATATTCCCCACACTACTTAATTTCTATACACATTAGAAATGTCTTCTTTACCCAAGCTCTCGCCCCCGGTAGGTCAATTCTTTATCCATCCGGAACTTCCTCTCTCATAACTTAGCACCCATCAATTATAATGTTTGAGCATCTGATGTGGGTCACTTATTTTATGTTGCTCTGTGTCTATTTGTTGTTATAGCTATCACACTGTAATATATATGTATACCTAGTGGAAGGGGCATGAACTGAATATGTTTGTATCAGATTTAGATATGACTATTTCTAGAATAATGATGATGTGTGCAACCTCCCTGCTCTATGATCACTGAGACAGAAATTGAACACTAGCACCAAACAGGCGTTTACAGGTACTGTGTCCTCCTAGATACAGAGTTACATTCCATGCACATTATGTTATCTACTTCCTCTCCATATATACAGTCACTATGAGGTATGTTTAATATATACAGATAATTTGTTAATCGAAGTTAAATTAGCTATATAGGTTAATGCTTTACATTTCTAATGTTCAATTCTCATATATTCCGGATAGTTCAGGTGGTCTCATATGGGATATCCTTACATACTACTCCTTTCTTGTGAAATTAGGGACATTTTTATTCACAAGAACCAGTCATTGCTAACCTATAAACCCAACCCACCTGTTCTCATGATATGTTTACCCAACAACTATGGTTCACTAACTTACCCTAGAATCCCCTCTAGACCTCTACTTATGCTTCGTGATAGCAGGCACTCTAGTACGCATGGTGAATTAGCAAAAGTTAGCATCCTGGACAAAGATATTTGGACGCAAAATGCTCCCTATGATATTTCTTGTTCATTAATTAAACTTAGGTTTGGAGTTGGTAAAGACTCATACCTACATGCAGCAGAGCATCCTCATCATAATAGGGACTTAAATATCTTACTCTTTATTAACAGTAACTTGGAGTAGATATATATATGTGACTGCCAACCCAGCCTATATTTACTGTTTTTATATATATATATATATATATATATATATATATATATATATATATATATATATACGTACTTATAAACTAGGCTCCTCACCTGGATAGATGCCGACTCCTATTTAATATTTTTAGGAATTGTTATGGATGTCATGTAGAATGCTACCTGTTACTAGGCTTTTACCAGATATTAAGTTCCCTACTAATAGTCCTTTTTAAACACATGCATAGAAAATATTATCATAAGCTTTGTCTATATATGTCCTATAACTGTTTCCCTATTAGAATAATTACGTCCCCACACTACTATGCTCTTCACATGTAACAACGAAAGGCAGTCATTGAGTTTCCCATAGTCACCATTGTTAACCTCTCTTTTTGTGCTCTATGGACATCCCTGATCTCCACACTCATATCTCCAACTACATCTTACTCTACATAGGCAGAAATAAGTTTGGCTGACCTCTCCTAAATAGGAACCTAATAACTCTAGTATTATCTTTAGTAGATATCAAATAGCAGAGGAAACCATCTCATACTCAACTATATTATAAGCTCCTCCGCCTCCGTTAGATGGCTCCGCCCCTCCATTTCCCCCTTATATTTGAGCGGCTCTTGCCCGCTGATCTTCCCTCCCCCCCTATATACCTCGGCCCAAGAGTGGCTGATACATATGCTAATTCTCCACAGGCTGATACCTTTGACTCAGATAATTTAAAGAGTGTTTTCTATTGCACTGTGGAGATCATCCGTCAATAATATAACATAAAATGAAGTTCTATTCCATCTCGCCTAAACTTTTGTCTATCTCTATGTTAAGATTTGATATGTAATTATCTTTCTACATTTGCATTTTGTTTTGCCGATAATGTTAGTTTATAGACAATGTATTACTCACTTTGATGTAACAATGGCCTTAGGGCGAATCTTGTTTGTTAATCTTTACTTTAACTTCAATAAAAAATTATTTAAAAAAACAAAAAACAAAACATAATTTATGTAAGAACTTACCTGATAAATTAATTTCTTTCATATTAGCAAGAGTCCATGAGCTAGTGACGTATGGGATATACATTCCTACCAGCAGGGGCAAAGTTTCCCAAACCTCAAAATGCCTATAAATACACCCCTCACCACACCCACAAATCAGTTTAACGAATAGCCAAGAAGTGGGGTGATAAGAAAAAAGTGCAAAGCATAAATATAAGGAATTGGAATAATTGTGCTTTATACAAAAAAATCATAACCACCACAAAAAAGGGTGGGCCTCATGGACTCTTGCTAATATGAAAGAAATTAATTTATCAGGTAAGTTCTTACATAAATTATGTTTTCTTTCATGTAATTAGCAAGAGTCCATGAGCTAGTGACGTATGGGATAATGACTACCCAAGATGTGGATCTTCCACGCAAGAGTCACTAGAGAGGGAGGGATAAAATAAAGACAGCCAATTCCGCTGAAAATAATCCACACCCAAACAAAGTTTAAAACTTATAATGAAAAAAACTGAAATTATAAGCAGAAGAATCAAACTGAAACAGCTGCCTGAAGTACTTTTCTACCAAAAACTGCTTCAGAAGAAGAAAACACATCAAAATGGTAGAATTTAGTAAAAGTATGCAAAGAAGACCAAGTTGCTGCTTTGCAAATCTGAACAACCGAAGCTTCATTCCTAAACGCCCAGGAAGTAGAAACTGACCTAGTAGAATGAGCTGTAATCCTTTGAGGCGGAGTTTTACCCGACTCGACATAAGCATGATGAATTAAAGATTTCAACCAAGATGCCAAAGAAATGGCAGAAGCCTTCTGACCTTTCCTAGAACCAGAAAAGATAACAAATAGACTAGAAGTCTTTCGGAAATTCTTAGTAGCTTCAACATAATATTTCAAAGCTCTAACTACATCCAAAGAAAGCAATGATTTCTCCTTAGAATTCTTAGGATTAGGACATAATGAAGGAACCACAATTTCTCTACTAATGTTGTTAGAATTCACAACCTTAGGTAAAAATTTAAAAGAAGTTCGCAACACTGCCTTATCCTGATGAAAAATCAGAAAAGGAGACTCACAAGAAAGAGCAGATAATTCAGAAACTCTTCTGGCAGAAGAGATGGCCAAAAGGAACAAAACTTTTCAAGAAAGTAATTTAATGTCCAAAGAATGCATAGGTTCAAACGGAGGAGCTTGAAGAGCCCCCAGAACCAAATTCAAACTCCAAGGAGGAGAAATTGACTTAATGACAGGTTTTATACGAACCAAAGCTTGTACAAAACAACGAATATCAGGAAGATTAACAATCTTTCTGTGAAAAAGAACAGAAAGAGCAGAGATTTGACTTTTCAAGGAACTTGCAGACAAACCTTTATCCAAACCATCCTGAAGAAACTGTAAAATTCTCGGAATTCTAAAAGAATGCCAGGAAAAATGATGAGAAAGACACCAAGAAATATAAGTCTTCCAGACTCTATAATATATCTCCCTAGATACGGATTTACGAGCCTGTAACATAGTATTAATCACAGAGTCAGAGAAACCTCTTTGACTAAGAATCAAGCGTTCAATCTCCATACCTTTAAATTTAAGGATTTGAGATCCTGATGGAAAAAAAGGACCTTGTGACAGAAGGTCTGGTCTTAAGGGAAGAGTCCACGGTTGGCAAGAGGCCATCCGGACAGGATCCGCATACCAAAAACCTGAGAGGCCATGCTGGAGCCACCAGCAGAACAAATGAGCATTCCTTCAGAATCTTGGAGATTACTCTTGGAAGAAGAACTAGAGGCGGAAAGATATAGGCAGGAGGATACTTCCAAGGAAGTGACAACGCATCCACTGCTTCCGCTTGAGGATCCCTGGATCTGGACAGATACCTGGGAAGTTTCTTGTTTAGATGAGAAGCCATCAGATCTATTTCTGGAAGACCCCATATTTGAACAATCTGAAGAAATACCTCTGGGAGAAGAGACCATTCGCCCGGATGAAACGTGTGGCGACTTAGATAATCCGCTTCCCAATAGTCTATACCTGGGATATGAACCGCAGAAACTAGACAGGAGCTGGATTCCGCCCATACCGGAATTCGAGATACTTCTTTCATAGCCAGAGGACTGTGAGTCCCTCCTTGATGATTGATGTATGCCACAGTTGTGACATTCTCTGTCTGAAAACAAATGAACGATTCTCTCTTTAGAAGAGGCCAAGACTGAAGAGCTCTGAAAATTGCACGGAGTTCCAAAATATTGATCGGTAATCTCACCTCCTGAGATTCCCAAACCCCTTGTGCTGTCAGAGACCCCCACACAGCTCCCCAACCTGTAGGACTTGCATCTGTTGAAATTACAGTCCAGGTCGGAAGAACAAAAGAAGCCCCCTGAACTAAACGATGGTGATCTGTCCACCACGTCAGAGAGTGTCGTACAATCGGTTTTAAAGATATTAATTGAGATATCTTTGTGTAATCCCTGCCCCACTGGTTCAGCATACAGAGTTGAAGAGGCCGCATGAAAAACGAGCAAAGGGGATCGCGTCCGATGCCGCAGTCATATCAACTTTAGACGTCTCATGTCTATCACAGATAGAGTCATGGATACTGAATCTATCTGAAAACCTAAAAAGGTTACCTAAGTCTGAGGAATCAATTAACTTTTTTTGGTAAATTGATCCTCCAACCATGATGTTGAAGAAACAACACAAGTCGATTCGAATGAGATTCTGCTAAATGTGAAGACTGAGCAAGTACCAAGATATCGTCCAAATAAGGAATACCACAATACCCTGTTCTCTGATTACAGACAGAAGGGCACCGAGAACCTTCGTAAAAATTCTTGGAGCTGTAGCTAGGCCAAACGGCAGAGCCACAAACTGGTAATGCTTGTCTAGGAAAGAGAATCTCAGAAACTGATAGTGATCTGGATGAATCGGAATATGCAGATATGCATCCTGTAAATCTATAGTAGACATATAATGCCCTTGTTGAACAAAAGGCAGGATAGTCCTTACAGTTACCATTTTGAATGTTGGTATCCTTACATAACAAATTCAATATTTTTAGATCCAGAACTGGTCTGAAGGAATTTTCCTTCTTTGGTACAATGAAGAGATTTGAATGAAACCCCAGTCCCTGTTCCAGAACTGGAACTGGCAAAATTACTCCAGTCAACTCTAGATCTGAAACACATTTCAGAAATGCTTGAGCCTTCGCTGGGTTTACTGGGACACGGGAAAGAAAAAAATCTCTATGCAGGAGGCCTTATCTTGAAGCCAATTCTGTACCCTTCTGAAACAATGTTCTGAATCCAAAGATTGTGAATGGAATTGATCCAAATTTCTTAGAAAAAACGTAATCTGCCCCTACCAGCTGAGCTGGAATGAGGGCCGCACCTTCATGTGGACTTAGGAGCTTGCTTTGATTTTCTAAAAGGCTTGGATTTATTCCAGACTGGAGATGGTTCCCAAACTGATACCGCTCCTGAGGATGAAGGATCAGTTTTTTGTTCCTTGTGGTGACAAAAGGAACGAAAACGATTATTACCCTGGAAATAAAGGGAAAGCAGAGTAGACTTAGAAGACATAACAGCATTCCAAGTCTTAAGCCATAAAGCTCTTCTAGCTAAAATAGCTAGAGACATATACCTGACATCAACTCTAATGATATCAAAGATGGCATTACAAATAAAATTATTAGCATGTTGAAGAATAAAAATGCTATGAGAATTATGATCTGTTACTTGTTGCGCTAAAGCTTTTAACCAAAAGATGAAGCTGCAGCAACATCCGCTAAAGATATAGCAGGTCTAAGAAGATTACCTGAACACAAGTAAGCTTTTCTTAGAAAGGATTCAATTTTCCTATCTAAAGGATCCTTAAGGAAGTACCATCTGCCGTAGGAATAGTAGTACGCTTAACAAGAGTAGAGACAGCCCCATCAACTTTAGGGATTTTGTCCCAAAACTCTAATCTGTCAGATGGCACAGGATATAATTGCTTAAAACGTTTTGAAGGAGTAAATGAATTACCCAAATTATTCCATTCCCTGGAAATTACTTCAGAAATAGCACTAGGGACAGGAAAAACTTCTGGAATAACTACAGGAGATTTAAAAACCTTATCTAAACGTTTAGATTTAGTATCAAGAGGACCAGAATCCTCAATTTCTAATGCAATTAGGACTTCTTTAAGTAAAGAACGAATAAATTTCATTTTAAATAAATATGAAGATTTATCAGCATCAACCTCTGAGACAGAATCCTCTGAACCAGAAGAACCATTATCAGAATCAGAATGATGATGTTCATTTAAAAATTCATCTGAAAAATGAGAAGTTTTAAAAGACTTTTTACGTTTACTAGAAGGAGGAATAACAGACATAGCCTTCTTAATGGATTTAGAAACAAAATCTCTTATGTTATCAGGAACACTCTGAGTATTAGATGTTGACAGAACAGCAACAGGTAATGTAACAGTACAAAGGAAATATTATCTGCATTAACAGTTTGTCATGACAAAACAGTACAAACAACAGCTGGAGGAACAGATACCATAAGTTTACAGTAGATACACTTAGCTTTGGTAGCTCCAGCCCCAGGCAGCGATTTTCCAGAAGTATCTTCTGACTCAGTTTCAACGTGGGACATCTTGCAATATGTAATAGAAAAAACAACATATAAAGCAAAATTGATCAAATTCCTTAAATGACAGTTTAAGGAATGGGAAAAAAAATGCCAGTGAACAAGCTTCTAGCAACCAGAAGCAATAAAAAATGAGACTTAAATAATGTGGAGACAATAGTGACGCCCATATTTTTTTAGCGCCAAAAATGACGCCCACATTATTTGGCGCCTAAATGCTTTCGGCGCCAAAAATGACGCCACATCCGGAACGCCAACACTTTTGGCGCAAAAGAACGTCAAAAATGACGCAACTTCCGGCGACACGTATGACGCCGGAAACAGAAAAAAAAATTTTGCGCCAAAAAAGTCCGCGCCAAGAATGACGCAATAAAATGAAGCATTTTCAGCCCCCACGAGCCTAACAGCCCACAGGGAAAAAGTCAAATTTTTAAGGTAAGAAAAAAATTATTTATTCATATGCATTATCCCAAATATGAAACTGACTGTCTGAAATAAGGAATGTTGAACATCCTGAGTCAAGGCAAATAAATGTTTGAATACATATATTTAGAACTTTATAAAAAAGTGCCCAACCATAGCTTAGAGTGTCACAGAAAATAAGATTTACTTACCCCAGGACACTCATCTACATGTTGTAGAAAGCCAAACCAGTACTGAAACGAAAATCAGCAGAGGTAATGGTATATAAATAAGAGTATATCGTCGATCTGAAAAGGGAGGTAAGAGATGAATCTCTACGACCGATAACAGAGAACCTATGAAATAGACCCCGTAGAAGGAGATCATTGAATTCAAATAGGCAATACTCTCCTCACATCCCTCTGACATTCACTGCACGCTGAGAGGAAAACCGGGCTCCAACCTGCTGCGGAGCGCATATCAACGTAGAATCTAGCACAAACTTACTTCACCACCTCCATAGGAGGCAAAGTTTGTAAAACTGATTTGTGGGTGTGGTGAGGGGTGTATTTATAGGCATTTTGAGGTTTGGGAAACTTTGCCCCTCCTGGTAGGAATGTATATCCCATACGTCACTAGCTCATGGACTCTTGCTAATTACATGAAAGAAATGGCTATTCTAAAAAAAAAACTACCCCAAAAAGAAAAAAAAAAACATTACACAAAATAACAAACAAATTATACAAAATAATAAAAAATGATTCCTCATTGCCCTAAAGAAATTAGCTCTTTTTCTAAAACATAGAAACAAACACCCCCTAACATTACAAACCCCCACCCCCCAAACCCACAAAAAAAAAAAACTAACTTAAAAAACCTAATCTACCATCGTGCCCATGGTCTGACCACGACCTGGTTAGTGCTAGGTGCCTGGTGTTGCGTCCCCCCGACAGTAGACCCTCCTGGAGGCTGCCAGACCAGTTTCTTTATGAAACAGAAATCCCCCAACTTGTCGAGACCATCTCAGATTTTCTGAGACTTAATGATACCGGTGACACAAGCCAGAGGATACTGTGGGCCTCATTTAAAGCTTACCTCAGGGGGCATTTTATTAAAAAGAGCTCATTACTGAAAGCCAAGAACAAAATCCCCCTTGCAAAACTCTATGCTGAATTGAGGCAAATCGAAATGAGTAACAAGAGTGCCCCCCTGCCGACCCTGGCTGATCGAATAGGCTCTATCAGAGATCAGATCAACAAGAGGGAACAGCTTCGGGTCCAAGCAAATCTAATGAGACTCAAACAGCTATATTTCTACAAAGGAAATAAGGCTGACAGATTACTTGCCCGTAAGCTTCGGGATCGCGCGGTCCAAGCTCGGATCCCTTCGATCACCACGCCAGCAGGTACAGTCCGCTCACCGAAAGCCATAAAGAAGGCATTTGCTGATTATTACACCTCCCTATATAACTTAAGAAATGATTCTCTGGGGACAGACGTGCACAGAGAGGCGATCCAGCAGTTCCTAGCGAAATTGAATCTCCCTACTTTGGACGCAGATTCAGTTTATGATCTGATTGCCCCATTCAACCTGGAGGAGGTCAAAGCGGCTATTCTTGCTCTAAAACCTCATAAGTCACCTGGCCCTGATGGGTTCACGGGTCTATTTTACCGTAATTTTGTCCATCTCTTATCTCCTGTTCTGCTTCGCCTCTACCAGGAAGTTGCAGAAACTGGAGCTTTCCTTCCCGAATTTCTGGAGGCTAGTATCCTGACCATCCCCAAAGAGGGGAAGGACCCCTCGCTCTGTGAGAGCTACCGACCAATTTCGCTAATTAATGTGGACGTGAAGGTCTATGCTAAAGTCCTAGCAATCAGACTCGGAAAACACCTAACCTCACTGATCCACTTAGACCAAGTGGGATTTATCCAGGGTAGGCAGGGTACTGACAACACCCGCAGACTTTTGAATATCTTCATGGAAGCGGCTGACATGGAGTTGCCCCTCCTCACCTTGTCTTTAGACGCAGAAAAAGCGTTCGACAGGGTGGGGTGGGAATACATGTTCTGTACTCTGGAGCGTTTTGGGATCCCCCGGGTGTTCCGGGAGGCTGTTGCAGCCCTTTACACCTCCCCGACGGCAGTAGTCAAGGGGTTGGGTTTTTGCTCGCCCAAAATTGTCATCCGTAATGGGACCAGGCAGGGGTGTCCCCTGTCCCCGCTCCTTTTTGCTCTAGTTATGGAGCCACTGGCGGAGGCAATCAGAGAAAATACGGGAGTCCAGGGTCTTCAGATTCATTATACCCTGCAGAAGTTGGCCCTTTTCGCTGACGATCTCACGCTTTTTTAAACTAACCCATTAGAATCGCTGCCCCCTCTCCTGGAAATCATCGATACCTTTGGCAGAATATCAAACTACAAGATTAATGTTTCGAAAACAGAGGCCTACTTGATATTCCTTGGACAGACGGAACAAAGACGTCTTAGGAGGTCTTATTCGTTCAAGTGGTCCACGGTCGGGATCAGACACCTGGGGGTATTCCTGTCCCATGCAAAAGACATAGTGATACAGGAAAACTACTCAACCCTACTAAAGGGGGTAGAGACTAGGTTGAAATCCAAGAAATTTGAGGAAATCTCATGGATGGGCAGAATTGCTGCACTTAAAATGATGATCCTCCCCAAATTGACTTATATAATGAGGTGTATCCCCATTCCAGTGCCAGAGCGGATCCTACGCGGCTTCCAATCAATATTTAATTCCTATGTTTGGGAAGGCAAGAGGACGAGAGTGGTGGCAACCACCCTACAGGCCCCAGTAACCAGAGGTGGACTGGGCCTACCCAATGTTCAACTATACTATCAGGCGGCCATGCTCTCGCATGTTTCAGCGTGGGGACCAGCCCTACCCCCTACTAGGTGGAGGGAGCTGGAACAAGCCTCTCTACCGGCATACACTGATCTCTCGGACCTACTATGGGTCCCCCAACATTTAGCCGCATGAATACCTGTCTCAAACCAACTTATCAAAGGCTGCCAAACAGCCTGGTTCCAACTGAGACATAACCAATTGATAGCCCCTCATCCACCCCCCATTCACCCAGTCTTGTCGCTCCTGCGGGAGCTGCCTAATGTCAGGCTTGCCTTTTGGAGGTCCCATGAGATTGCCACATTGGGAGACTTTTACCGGAATGAAAACCTCCTTTCAAATCAAGACATGATAGCTAGGTTTGACATCCCTCGTCACCTGGAATTTGATCTTACGAGACTTAGATCTCTTATGAAAGCCTGGGGATTCCTGACTGAAAAGATCAGGGCCCCCACAATTTGGGAGATCAGATGGAAAACAAACCAACAATTATACAAGCCTCTTACTGCTCACTACAAATCTCTTTTGGGGCCACCTGCCCTTGTGAAGACAAGACATATGATCTCCTGGGAAACGGAGTTGGGTTTGACCTTCACTCCCCTTGACTGGTCCAGGGCGATACAATTAACCAAAACTGCTCTCCATTGTGTCACACTCTATGAGCTTTACTTCAAGATCATTTCTAGATGGCACTTGGTGCAGACTAAACTTCGTACTCTGTATCCCAGCCACTCACCCCTGTGTTGGAGAGAGTGTGGCGAGATCGGCACACCACTTCATGTGTGGTGGTCGTGTGATCGCCTGAGACCGCTCTGGTCTAAGACCTCTGCGACCTGTGCAGCACTGGAACTCCCGACGCCCGATACCCCTGGCCTAGCCCTCCTGCATATTGGAGTAAAAAAGATTCCGAGACATAAGAGATATCTGTTGGTCTATCTGCTGACATCTGTCAAGATGTTGATAGCCAGGAACTGGAAGAAACAACAGCCCCCAAGATGGCAGGCTGTGGTTGATCACCTGCACTACATTAAATCTATGGAAGACTATGTCTTTCGGATGAACAACCAATCTGCTACCTTCAGCCAAATTTGGGAACTCTGGGAGACTCACCTCAAACTGGCTGCGTAGTTGCTCCTTCCCCTGGCTGCTGATGGCCTGCTCTGACCTGTGACCCCTATCGACCTAGAGGATGCACCCTGCTAATCCTGAGCTGAGTTGCTGGGTCATAAACTGCCCCCCCCCCTCCTCCCACACCTGATACCTCTCTTTTCCTATTTCCCCCCCACCCTCGTGGGGACATGAACGATTGAGCCTCACACCCGAACCTCCAAGCATATATACTATGTATACATACTATCTGCCACACCGACTGTCAGACACTTTAGGTATGGCACTTATAGCGATACCTTATTTAAAAAGTAAAAACTTTGTTGTCCCTTTAGAATAACCAAAACATAATAACCGAGTCCTACAGATACGCATTGGGTAATGTCTCTTTACTACTTGTGACTTCTATACTGAGTACATTGATCCTCTTTGTAGACTATTCCTCCTTAACCCGATTTTGTGTAACCCTACTAAAATTTATGTCATATGTTAATCGTGTTGTTATATGGTTTCTGCAACTTATTCTATCAATAAAAATTTATTTTGAAAAACAAAACAAAAAAAAAACCTAATCTACCCATTGCTCTGGGATTGGTTGGGTGGTGGGTTTTACTGTTGGGGGGGTCTTAGTATTTTGTAGGCTAGGGGGGTGTTTTTATTTTGGGGTGGCTTTTTTATTTTTATAGGGCTATTAGATTAGGTGTAATTGTTTTTATTTTGCATAATTTAGTGTTTGTTATTTTTTTTACTTTAGTATTTTTTTAGTTTTTGTAATTTAGTATTTTTTATTTTTAGTAATTGTAGATTATTTTTTTTAGTAGGGTTAGGTTTTTTTTAATGAGTAATTTAATTTATTTAATTTGTAGTTATTTTAAGTTAAGTCTAATAGTTATGTTTCATTTTTTTATTTCCCAGGTAAGTTTTTATTTATTTTAAAATAGGGATCTTGTAATTTTAATGTAAAGTTAGGGGGTTGTTAGGTTTAGGGGTTAATAGTTTAATTTAGTTTTGGCAATGTGGGGGGCTGGTGGTTTAGGGGTTAATAGGTTTATTTAGAGATAGTGATGTGGGAGGCCAGAGGTTTAGGGGTTAATACCTTTATTTAATGGCAGCAATGTCGGGGAGCAGCGGAATGGGGTTAATATCTTTATTATAGTGTGGGCAATGTTGGGGTGCGGGGGAATAAGGGTTAATAACTTTAGTATAGTGGCGACAATGTCGGAGAGCGGTAGAATAGGGGTTAATAAATGTTATTAGTGGTGGTGATGTCGGGAGCTGCAGATTAAGAATTAATAACTTTAATTTAGTGTTTGCGATGCGGGAGGGCCTCGGTTTAGGGGTTAATAGGTAGTTTATGGGTGTTAGTGTACTTTGTAACACTTTAGTTATGAGTTTTGTGTAACAGTTTTGTTGCGTAAAACTCATAACTGCTGCTCTCAGATGGTGGTATGGATCTTGTCGTTATAGGGTGTAACGCAAGCTTTTTAGCCTCACCGCAAAACTCGTAATAGCTGCGCTTTGGAAATCTCATGAAAAAAAATAAAAAAATTTGAGTGCAGGACTGACGTTGCGTTAGAGGCTTAAAGGCTTGCGGTACAGCTATACTGACAAGACTTGTAATGGCTGCGTTGCTGTTAAAGCACGAACGCAAAACTCGTAATCTATGTGATTGTCATTTAAGTTATTTCTTATAGAGACAGTTGGACTGATCTTTCAGGCCTATACACATGTTCCCTCAGTGATCCAAATTTTTTCCAGATTATCAGTTCTAGTAGACTTTATATTGTATTCCCTACTCTGTTTTTTTCAAATAACTGCACCATAACAGTGTTATTGCCACTAAACTAAAATTGTTATTATTGAAGTATATTTGGGTAATTTATTTGCTAAGCTGTGAGTGCGTGCACACATTGCAAGACCATTTCTACTAGAATTTGTAGAACTGGAACTTGGGCTAACAGTTGTGGCATGTGCTGAGGGCAGGTGCATTTATTAGTGCTACCCCCTTTTACACATTAAATTACTTCTCATAAAGCATTTATCTAGCCCAGGGATAGCCAACTTCCTAACTTACGGGAGCCACAGATCAGTATTTTTTTTTAAAAATAAAAAGAGGCCACAGATCAATATTTTAGAACTCTTAAGCATATAATTTGATGGCTGCAGCCAAATTATATATTTTTTTTTAAATCCAGTGGCATGGTGTCTGATTTGGGGAAGGTTGCAGGGTATCCACTATCTGCTTTCCTCCCTCTAGATGCTTCTTTTAAGTTGCGGCCATCTTGATTGTCCACCACCAGAATTCCTCAAAATACAAATCCCCCCCCCCCCACTTTTCCTTTAGGCCACAGAAGCTATTTCACATCTTCTTAGTTTTCCCTTTCCCCAGGGGCTGAAAAAAACTGGTGCAGAGGGTCACATGTGGGCCATACCTGATCTAACCAAAAGATTGATAACAGTTTTTCATTAGAAAATTATTTATGTTTATAGCTGCCGCTGAGCCTTTTCAATGCAACTACAATTAGCTATTTACATTTTAAACTGTTGCTTCAGTAAAACAATGGTGCAATACTTACCATGTGTCTGTCCTGTTTTTGTAACCAAAATCCAAATTCCTAATATGCAGCTATACATGTATTAATTAAATTAGATTCAACAGCTAAAATTATGTGAAAAACCCCAGAAAACACTTTTCAACTTATTAATGAGAAGTACCCCAAAGAGTTATTGAATGTAACACTGATTTTGCGCATGCGTAAAACAAGCTAAAATGATGCACCTGCAGTCTTGGATGGTACTAGGAAGCAGCGCCACCAAACATAAAAATCCAACATGCTCAATCAATTAAAGCTAATCAATTAATAATAGGCACTTTTATCCTAATAAAAATGTACTGAATTAAAAATCCAAATAAATACGCATGTCCATTATACTGATAATGCCCTGTTTAAATATTGTAAAGAGACATACACACACATATTGATGGTTTTGAAGCTCTACAGCTTTATTGGTCATATCACCTATTAGCATCATTACATACAATTAAAATGGATCAGTTAACTTATATGCTCTTTAACTTGTGATGTAATCACTAAAACCACAAAATTGTCATTTTTTGTTGTTGTTAATCCTGTGAAATTGCTTTTTGCATTACAAAACTGGGTGTATAACAACTATTTTATTGGCAGTTAAAGATTGCAAGCTTAAAAGGCCATAATAGTCAAAAAAAGGACATGCTCTAAGTCATTAATATGATCTAACGAATTAGAGCATATCATTATTTAACTATTATGGGTCAATAAAAAATATTAAAGTGAAGGTAAACTTTGATGAATGAAAGCCCGGTTTTTAAAAATACTATTAAAAACAGGGGCACTTTCATTCATTAAAGTTTAGAAAGCAGCCATTTTGATTAAAAACTTACCTTTGTTTTTTTCACAGTCAGAGCAGCTTCCCCCATGCAGAGATCCTCTCTTTACACGTCATCAATGACTAATCCGACTTCCTCCAATCACGGCATGGCCTCAGGCAATGACTCCCCGGGTGGAAAGCTGTCAATGGAGGAAGCCGGATTAGTCATTGATGACATGTGAAGAGAGGATCTCTGGGTACGGGAAGCTGCACTGGCTGTGAAAAGAACAAAGGTAAGTTTTTAATCAAAACAGCTGCTTTCTAAATTTTGATGAATGAAAGTGACCCTGTTTTTAATAGTATTTTTCAAAAACGGGCTTTCATTCATCAAAGTTTACCTTCACTTTAACAGCAGAAACATGTTATGATTTTGACCACTGAAAAAACACACTGACAATATATGCAGAAGTTCAGAAATCATTATCTAACAAAAACAGAGTTTGACCATCCCTTAAGTGTTTAATTATATTATGCATTGCATTATCCCTACTTCATGCCCATATACAAGGAAAATAGTAGCAATAAGCTAATTTACATTGTCTTAAATTAGAAATAACAAGATTTTTAAGACGTGTGTACCTTAAAGGGACACTAAACCCAAATTCTTTCTTTCATGATTCAGTTTCTTAAAATTGCATGCTCTAATTTACTCCTAGGCCTCTACTTATCAAGCTCCGTACTTACCTGCATTCGCCGGCCCTAATACGCCCGCCTAAGTTCGCCTAACCTTGCTGCTGTGGACCTGAATACATTCGCAAAATTTATCAATAAAGCTGTCAAGAATCCGCGCACCAAGTATGGAGCGATAAGCAGCGGACTGTGATATTTATCACTCATCGATCTCGCTGCACTTCGGCTTTTTCCCAACTTTATTGATGCCCCTGTCACTAAGCACCCACAATATACTATACTGTTTTAACCACTATACCGCTGCCCCCGGAGACCCCCCAACTAAATAAAGATTTTAACCCCTAAACCGCCTCCCGGACCCCACCGCACTATGATAAATAGATTAACCCCTAAACCGCCGCTCCCAGACCCCGCTGCAACTATAATAAATAAATATTAACCCCTAAACCACCACTTCCTGACCCCGCCGCCACCTACATTATACCTATTAACCCCTAATATGCCGCCCCCTATACTGCCGCCACCTACATAAAGTTATTAACCCCTGTTCTGCTGATCCCGGACCCCACCACAACTAAATAAATTGTTTAACCCCTAAACCGCTGCTCCTGGACCCCGCCGCCACCTATTTTAAACTTATTAACCAATATCCTGCACCCCCTATACCGCCGCACCCTACATTACATTGATTAACCCCTAAACCTAAGTCTAACACTAACACCCCCTAACTTAAATATTATTTTAATAAATCTAAATGCATATTACTATTATTAACTAAATTATTCCTATTTAAAACTAAATACGTACCTGTAAAATAAACCCTAAGATAGCTACAATATAATTAATAATTACATTGTAGCTATTTTAGGATTTATTTTTATTTTACAGGCAACTTTGTATTTATTTTAACTAGGTACAATAGTTATTAACTATTTAATAACTACCTAGCTAAAATAATTACAATATTACCTGTAAAATAAACCCTAACCTAAGTTACAATTACACCTAACACTACACTATCATTAAATTAATTAAATAAATTAAATACGATTACCTAAAATTAAATACAATTAATTCGGTGTTAGGACGTCGTTGGAAGGGGATTTATCCACGTCGGCTGGATTGAAGATGGACTCGCTCCACACCGGAAGGATGAAGATAGAAGATGCCGCTTGGATGAAGACTGTGTAGGGGGGAAGGATAGAGGTTAATAAATTTAATATAGGCGGTGGCGGTATAGGGGGTCAGGATAGGGATTAATAAGCTTAATATAGGTGGTGGCGGTATAGGGGGGCAGTATAGGGGTTAATAAGTTTAATATATGTGGCTGTGGGCTCCGGGAGCAGCGGTTTAGGGGTTAAACAATTTATTTAGTGGCAGTGGGCTCCGGGAGCGGCGGTTTAGGGGTTAAACATTTTATTAGAGTGGCGGCGGGGTCCGGGAGTGGCGGTTTAGGGGTTAATAAGTTTAATGTAGGTGGCGGTGGTGTAGGGGGGCAGGTTAGGGGTGTTTAGAATCGGGGTACATGTTAGGGTGTTAGGTGAAGACATTTCCCATAGGAATCAGTGGGATATCGGGCAGCAGCGAACATGAGCTGGATTCCTATGGGATCCGCCACCTCCAGGGCAGCGAATTGAAAACCAGGTACGCTGGGTCGGAAAAGTGCTGAGCGTACCTGGTATGAATTTGATAAATTCCAAAAGTAGTCAGATTGTGCCGAACTTACGTTCGGCACATCTGGAGTGACGTAAGAATCGATCTGTGTCAGACTGAGTCCGGCGGATCGTAGCTTACGTCACTATATTCTACTTTTGCTGGTCTGTAGGGCTTCATAAATATGGCGAATCAGCCTCGCCACAAATATGCTGCGAAATTCCATCGTATTTGCGGTTGACGGCTTGATAAATACAGGCCCTTTTATCAATTTTTCTTTGTTCTCTTTCTATCTTTATTTAAAAATCAGGAATGTGATGCATAGGAGCTGGCCCATTTTATGTTCAGCACCATGGATAGCGCTTGCTTATTGGTGGGTAAATGTCAGCCTCCAAAAAGCAAGCCCTATCCATGGTGCTGAACCTAAAATGGGCTGGCTGTTAAGATTTACATTCCGGCTTCTAAAATAAAGATAGAAAGAGAACGAAGAAAGATTGATAATAGGAGTAAATTAGAAAGTTGCTTAAAAGTTCATGCGCTATCTGAATCATGAAATAAAAAAAATTGGATTCAGTTTCCCTTTAAACTACTCTTGACTTGCAAATCCTTGTGCATTTTCCTATTAAAATAAAAGTGTTATATAATTTTAAAGCATTTATTTGCTCACACGATGTTGAATTGCTGATATGTTTGGCGAGTTTAATTTCCCTTTAAGAAACTAAAACATATAATTTCTATGAAGTGTCATAGGTCTGTGGTTTAGTGACTACTCCACCATTTAAAATTGTTTCATTCTATATGATGAACAGAAAACACAGTTTATTATGCCAGAACTATTTATATACCACACCTTAAGTATAGACTGATATATATTTAACTTGTTTCTATAACAGTTTTGTATATAGAACTAATTTTAACATCAGTGTAAAGGTGGCATGTCTAATCAAACATTAGATCATGCATACAACAGATATAATCTAGCTTCTTGTACGTTTGTGCTTTCTTTCATTTGTTAAAGCTACTCTGGTGTTCAGTTCAGGTTTTATTAGAATAATGTAACATTTTGGAAAAAAGATACAGAACAGGAGTCCAGCAGCAGAAGCCAAGATGGCAAATATTTCCACAACCACCATATATTTCCCTTTGGTGCTAAGATAGGCTGGGATGAAGGAGATCCAAACACAACAAAACACCAGCATGCTGAAGGTGATGTACTGAGCTTCATTAAATGTATCTGGTAGTTTCCTCGCCAAAAAGGCAACAAAAAAACTTAGTAAAGCCAAAAACCCTATATAGCCAATCACAAGGTAAAATGCTATGGTAGATCCTTCGTTACATTCTGCTATTATCTTCCCAACCTCTACTTGGCTATTATTGTACAGGAATGGTGGAGAGTAAAGGAGCCACACAACACATATGATGCCCTCTCCAGAAGAACAAACAAGAACTAAAGAACTGGATGTGTTCTTACCAAATTGCTTGGTTTGTTTTGGATTAGGTTTAGTAGCATTAAAGGCCAAGATAACAATAACTGTTTTGGCTAAGACACAAGAAACACCAACTGCAAAAGAATTTCCAAAGACTACTTGCCGAAGGAGGCAGGAGACCCTTGTAGGTTGTCCAATGAATAGGAAGGGACATAAAAATGATAGTATGAGGGAAAGGAGGAGGGTGTAGCTAAGATTCAGGTTGTTGGCTTTAACTATTGGAGTCTTCTTGTACTTAACAAATATTGTTAATACTATAGCTGTGAAGCCAGTGAATGCAGCAGTCATAAGAGCAAGGGTTAATCCCAATGGTTCCTCATTTGACAGAAAATCAATTTTTCTTAGAATACACTTATTCCTCTTAGCATTAGACCACTGATCCTCAGGGCAATGCCAACAGCTTTCCATATCTGAGAAAACAAAAAATAAACTCATTACAATCAAACAAGTGGATAATGTTCTTAAAGGGACAAAAAAAAATCTTTCATGATTTGGATAGAACATACAATTTTAAACAACTTTCCGATTTACTTCTCTGATCAAATATGCATCATTATCTTATTATCCTTTTCAGAAGTTACAGCATTACACTACTTGCAGCTAGCTAAACACATCTAATTAGCCAATCACAAGAGACAAGTGTGTGCAGACACCAATCAGCAGCTAGATCCTACTAGTGTAGGATATGTGCATATCCTTTATCAACAAAGGATACCTACGCCTAGATTTAGAGTTTTGCTTTAGAAGGGGTGCGTTCACTATGCATGGTTTTTTCCCCCGCACCTTTTAAACAACGCTGGTATTTAGAGTTCTCAGAAGGGCTGCGTTAGGCTCCAAAAAGGGAGCGTACAGGCATATTTACCGCCACTGCAACTCTAAATACCAGTGTTGCTTACGGACGCGGCCAGCTTCAAAAACGTGCTTGTGCACGATTCCCCCATAGGAAACAATGGGGCAGTTTGAGCTGGAAAAAAACCTAACACCTGCAAAAAAGCAGCGTTCAGCTCCTAACGCAGCCCCATTGATTCCTATGGGGAAACACTTCCTAAGTCTGCATCTAACACCCTAACATGTACCCCGAGTCTAAACACCCCTAACCTTACACTTATTAACCCCTAATCTGCCGCCCCCGCTATACCGCCGCAACCTACGTTATCCCTATGTACCCCTAATCTGCTGCCCCTAACACCGCCGACCCCTATATGATATTTATTAACCCCTAATCTGCTGCCCCCAACGTCACCGCTACCTACCTACAATTATTAACCCCTAATCTGTCGACTGGACCTCACCGCTTCTATAATAATCCGCCTCACTCCCGCCTCAAAAACCCTATAATAAATAGTATTAACCCCTAATCTGCCCTTCCTAACATCGCTGACACCTAACTTCAAGTATTAACCCCTAATCTGCTGACCGGACCTCACCACTACTCTAATAAATGTATCAACCCCTAAAGCTAAGTCTAACCCTAACACTAACACCCCCCTAACTTAAATATAATTTAAATCTAACGAAATAAAATAATTCTTATTAAATAAATTAATCCTATTTAAAGCTAAATACTTACCTGTAAAATAAACCCTAATATAGCTACAATATTATTAATAATTATATTGTAGCTATTTTAGAATTAATATTTATTTTACAGGCAACTTTGTATTTATTTTAACCAGGTACAATAGCTATTAAATAGTTAATAACTATTTAATGGCTACCTAGTTAAAATAATTACAAAATTACATGTAAAATAAAACCTAACCTAAGTTACAATTAAACCTAACACTACACTATCAATAAATTAATTAAATAAACTATCTACAATTATCTACAATTAAATCAACTAAACTAAATTACAAAAAAAAAACAAACACTAAATTACAAAAAAAACAAAACACTAAATTACAAAAAAGAAAAAAAGATTACAAGAATAATTACACCTACTCTAAGCCCCCTAAAAAAATAACAAAGCCCCCCAAAATATCAAAATGCCCTTCCCTATTCTAAAATAAAAATTTTACAGCTCTTTTACCTTACCAGCCCTTAAAAGGGCCTTTTGCGGGGCATGCCCCAAAGAAAACAGCTCTTTTGCCTGTAAAAAAACATACAATACCCCCCCACAACCCACCACACACATAACCCTAATCTAACCCAAACCCCCCTTAAAAAACCTAACACTCAGACCCTGAAGATCTTCCTACCTTATCTTCACCATGCCGGGTATCACCGATCCGTCCAGAAGAGGGTCTAAAATCTTCATCCTATCCGGCAAGAAGAGGTCCAGAAGAGGGTCCGAAGTCTTCATCCTATCTGGCAAGAAGAGGGCATCCGGACCGTTAGACATCTTCATCCAGGCGGCATCTTCTATATTCTTCGATCCGGCGCGGAGCGGGACCATCTTGAAGCAGCCGACGCGGATCCATCCTCTTCTAACGACGTCCTAAGTCCGAATGAAGGTTCCTTTAAATGATGTCATCCAATATGGCGTCCCTCGAATTCCGATTGGCTGATAGGATTCTATTAGCCAATCGGAATTAAGATAGGAAAAATCTGATTGGCTGATTGAATCAGCCAATCAGATTCAAGTTCGATCGGATTGGCTGATCCAATCAGATAATCAGATTGAGCTTGCATTCTATTGGCTGATCGGAACAGCCAATAGAATGCGAGCTCAATCTGATTGGCTGATTGGATCAGCCAATTCGATTGAACTTGAATCTGATTGGCCTGGATGAAGATGTCTACCGGTCCGGATGCCCTCTTCTTGCCGAATAGGATGAAGACTTTGGACCCTCTTCTGGACCTCTTCTTGCCGGATAGGATGAAGACTTCGGACCCTCTTCTGGACGGATCGGTGATACCCGGCATGGTGAAGATAAGGTAGTAAGATCTTCAGGGGCTTAGTGTTAGGTTTTTTAAGCGAGGTTTGGGTTAGATTAGGGGTATGTGGGTGGTGGGTTGTAATGTTGGGGGGGTATTGTATGTTTTTTTACAGGCAAAAGAGCTGTTTTCTTTGAGGCATGCCCCACAAAAGGCCCTTTTAAGGGCTGGTAAGGTAAAAGAGCAGTAAAATTTTTATTTTAGATTAGGGTAGGGCATTTTTTTATTTTGGGGGGCTTTGTTATTTTTTTAGAGTGCTTAGAGTAGGTGTAATTAGTTTAAAATTCTTGTAATCTTTTTTTATTTTTTGCAATTTAGTGTTTGTATTTCTTTGTAATTTAGTGTTTGTTTTTTTTTGTAATTTAGTGTATTTAATTAATTTATTGATAGTGTAGTGTTAGGTTTAATTGTAACTTAGGTTAGGATTTATTTTACAGGTAATTTTGTAATTATTTTAACTAGGTAGCTATTAAATAGTTATTAACTATTTAATAGCAATTGGACCTGGTTAAAATAAATACAAAGTTGCCTGTAAAATAAATATTAATCCTAAAATAGCTACAATATAATTATTATTTATATTGTAGCTATATTAGATTTTATTTTACAGGTAAGTATTTAGCTTTAAATATGAATAATTTATTTAATAAGATTTATTTTATTTCATTAGATTTAAATTATATTTAACTTAGGGGGGTGTTAGTGTTAGGGTTAGACTTAGCTTTAGGGGTTAATACATTTATTACAGTAGCGGTGAGGTCCGGTCAGCAGATTAGGGGTTAATACTTGAAGTTAGGTGTCGGCGATGTTAGGGAGGGCAGATTAGGGGTTAATACTATTTATTATAGGGTTTTTGAGGCAGGAGTGAGGCGGATTAGGGGTTAATGCATTTATTATAGTAGCGGTGGGGTCCGGTCGGCAGATTAGGGGTTAATAATTGTAGGTAGGTAGCGGCGACGTTGGGGGGGGGGCAGATTAGGGGGTAATAAATATTATGATGGGGTCGGCGATGTTAGGGGCAGCAGATTAGGGTTACATAGGGATAATGTAGGTTGCGGCGGTGTGCGGTCGGCAGAATAGGGGTTAAAAAAAATTTAATAGAGTGGCGGTGATGTGGGGGGCCTCGGTTTAGGGGTATATAGGTAGTTTATGTAGTTTATGGGTGTTAGTGTACTTTAGAGCACACTAGTTAAGAGCTTTATGAACCGGCGTTAGCCCAGAAATCTCTTAACTTCTGGCTTTTTTCTGCGGCTGGAGTCTTATCGTTAGATTTCTAACGCTCACTTCAGCCAAGACTCTAAATACCAGCGTTAGAAAGATCCCATTGAAAAGATAGTATACGCAATTGACGTAAGGGGATCTGCGGTATGGAAAAGTTGCGGCTGGAAAGTGAGCGTTAGACCTTTACCTACAAGACTATAGACTACAAGAAAATAGAAGTGAATTCAAAAGTATCTTAAATTTACATTTTATCTGAATCATGCAAGTTTAATGTGACTTTCTATGTCTTTCATAAATGGGAAATAAATATCTAAGAAATAAATCTTAGAGACAATGGAAGTTTGTGTGCAATATTTTTTGGAATCATTTTTATTAGACAGTGTTAATATGAGTGTAACTGTACTTTGTAATGTATTTTTGAAGTGTTTTGGGCACATTTTTAATTTCACAACACAGTAACCACAGCTCTGAAATCGCGGTAAGGATTCTATAGTTGGTCAAGATTGCGTTGGCAAAATCGCTATTTGCCTCCACTTGTAATATCAGTGCAATTTCAACGGTGTGCAAACAATTGTGAAAAGCCTAGCACAATTGTTTGCGTACCACTTGTAATCTAGCAC
Organism: Bombina bombina; assembly: GCF_027579735.1. NCBI lineage: Eukaryota > Metazoa > Chordata > Amphibia > Anura > Bombinatoridae > Bombina > Bombina bombina. Next base: position 1,243,994,573 of record NC_069501.1, read on the forward strand.
TAAATTGGTTACAAATAACCGCCTAGATTTAGAGTTTGGCATTAGCCGTCAAAAGCAGCGTTAAGGGCTCCTAACGCTGCTTTTGGCCGCCCGCTGGTATTTATAGTCGGCCAGGTAAAGGTGTACCGCTCACTTTCAAACCGCGACTTTTCCATACCGCATATCCCCTTAAACCAATTGCATATCCTATCTTTTTAATAAGATCTGCCTAACCCTGGTATTTAGAGTCTTGGAAGAAGTGAGCGTTACACCTCTACCGACAAGACTCCTAACGCCCATGAAAAGGCTGTAGTTAAGAGCTTTATGGGCTAACACCGGTATATAAAGCTCTTAACTACAGTGCTATAAAGTACTATTGTACCTAGTTAAAATAAATACAAAGTTGCCTGTAAAATAAATATAAATCCTAAAATAGCTACAATGTAACAATGAGTTATATTGTAGCTACATAAGGGTTTATTTTACAGGTAAGTATTTAGCTTTAAATAGGATTAATTTATTTAATAAGAGTTAATTTATTTTGTTTAATTTAAATTATATTTAACTTAGGGGGTGTTAGGGTTAAGGTTAGACTTAGCTTTAGGGGTTAATAACTTTATTAGAGTAGTGGCGAGGTCCGGTCAGCAGATTAGGGGTTAATAAGTATATTAGGTGGCGGCGATGTTGGGGGGCAGATTAGGGGTTAATAAATATTATGTAGGTGTCGGCGATGTTGGGGACAGCAGATTAAGGGTTCATAGGGATAATGTAGGTTGCGGCGGTGTCCGGAGCGGCAGATTAGGGGTTAATTGTGTAATGCAGGTATCAGCGATAGCGGGGTCGGCAGATTAGGGGTTAATAAGTGTAAGGTTAGGGGTTCAAGTTAGGGTGTTAGGTGCAGACTTAGAAAGTGTTTCCCCATAAGAAACAATGGGGCTGCGTTGGGAGCTTAACGCTGCTTTTTTGCAGGTGTTAGGTTTTTTTTCAGCCCAAACTGCCCCATTGTTTCCTATGGGGGAATTGTGCACGAGTACGTTTTGCCAGCTTAACGCTACCGTAAGCAACACTAGTATTGAGGGTTGAAGTGGCGGTAAAATCGGCTCAACACTCCCTTTTTGGAGCCTAATGCAGCCCTTCAGACAACTCTAAATACCAGCGTTGTTTGGAAGCAGTGGTAGGAAAAAAAAGCAGCGTTAGCTACGTGGGTCTTTACCGACAAAACTCTAAATCTACGTGAACTTCTTTAGCTTATTTTATCATGTTAAATAGCTGCTTTTGTTTGTTGTATTTCAATACCTAAGTATTTGCTGTGGAAAAGCTGTGTAAACATAGCCAGGAGAATAAATTACACTCCCAGTGGGGTGGTAGTAGAGATCAGTCATCAAATGTTTATTTTCACTTGTTCTCTCTAAGTACAGAGATAATTACGCTGTTATCTCTAAGTTAACAGAGACAACATAAGGATGGTGTTTGTGTGTTTATGATAATGTGTGTGCGTGTCTGTGTGTGTGTGCGTGTGAGAATGTGTGTGTGTGTGCATGTGTATATTTGTGTGTGTGAGAATGTGTGTACCTGTCTGTGTGTGTGTGAGAATGTGTGTGTGTGCATGTGTATATGTGTGAATGTGAGTGTGTGTGTGAGAATGTGTGTATGCGTGTCTGTGTGTAAGAATGTGTGTGTGTGTGTGTGTGCATGTGTATATGTGTGTATGTGAGTGTGTGTGTAAGAATATGTGTGTGCATGTGTGTCTGTGTGAGAATGTGTGTGTGTGTGTGCATGCGTGTCTGTGTGAGAATGTGTGTGTGTGTGTGTGTATGTGTGTCTGTGAGAATGTGTCTGTGTGTACATGTGTGTCTGTGTGAAAATGTGTGTGTGTATGTGTGTGAGAATGTGTGTGTGCATGTGTGCATGTGTGTCTGTGTGAGAACGTGTGTGTGTGTGCATGTGCATGTGTGTCTGTGTGAGAATGTGTGCATGTGTGTCTGTGTGAGAATGAGTGTTTGTGTGCATGTGTGTCTGTGAGAATGTGTGTGTGTGTGTGCATGTGTGTCTATGTGAGAATGTGTGTGTGTGTGTGTGTGTGTGTGCATGTGTGTCTCTGTGAGAATGTGTGCATGTGTGTCTGTGAGAATGTGTGTGTGTGTGTGTGCATGCGTGTCTATGTGAGAATGTGTGTGTGTGTGCATGTGTATATGTGTGTTAGGAGAATTGATAGTCTTGCAAGCTGAACCCATTTTAACGGGGTTTGGTTTCAATGAGCAAAACTAAGTACAACCCCAATTCTAATAAAAGTTGGGACAGTATGGAAAATGCAAAAAACAAAATCAAAGCGTAATTTGGAAAATTCAACTCACTCTGTACTTAAAAAACATTATTGACACATTATTAACACATTATTTGATGTTTTAGTTTGTAAATGTAATGCATTTTTTAAAATATACACTCATTTAAAATCTGATGACTCCAACACGTCAGGGGCAATTTATAACTAATAGCGATGTGACAAGTTGAAATAAGAAGGTGATGTGAAACAAGTAAGGCAGTTGTTTAATCATAGTATATAAGGAACCTCTAAAAAGGCCTAGTCCTTCAAGAGCAAGGATGGGTTGAGGCTCGCCAATCTGCCAACAGACCCCTCGGTGAATGATCTAACACTTTGAGAACAACATTTCCCAAAGACAAATCGGTAGGATTTGGGGCATTTCACCTTCTATAGTGCACAATATAATTAAAAGATTCAAGGAATCCGGTCAAATCTCGGTGCGGTAGGCAAGCCCGAAAAAACACTTCTGAATGCGCGTGATCTCCAATCCCTCAGGCATCACTGTCTCAAAAACCATCATGAGTCTGTAAAGGATATCCTGACATGGGCTCGGGAATACTTTGGTAAACCATTCACCGCTGCATGCACAGATGCAAGTTAAGGCTTCACTATGCAAAGCAGAAGCCATACATCAACACTGTCCATGTAAAACAGATTTAGCAGAGAAGCTTAAGCACGTCTAAAATTGATTAAGTGCACCCTATACCTTCAATGGAGATCGTAACAATGCAAAATATTGCTGGTATTATGCGTCAAGGTGTTTGACTAGGAAGTACTCAAAGTATATCTATATACTTATATGTGCATTTATGCGTTTATATGTGTAAATATGTATGTGCACATATACTCTACATACATATATATATGTACACACATATATAGAAATATATATATAGAAATGTATACACAAACACACACACACACACACACACACACATATATATATATAGACTCCCATAGAAAAAGGAACTCACTGGACTTTAACAAAATTTCCTCAGAGTTTCTTTGGGGACACTTTCTGTTTTATGTTTTGACATTTGACAAAGGTGTTAATATAACACCGAAACGTTATGTCTTGGTAATACTTGTTTGAATTAAAATCGGATATTTTGTTAAAGTCCAGTAAGTGCCTTTTTCTATGGGAGACTGTTTACAATAATTTAAAGTGCACCCTGGCGGTTGTGACATTTTGTAAGACTGTGCTTATAATTACTGGGAGACTGATATATATATATATATATATATATATATATATATATATAAAACATCAAAAAAATAACATCAAAAAAAGACCTTGCACTCGCTGGGTTTTTTAACAAACTTTTTACTTGGCAAAATTAGTGACGTTTCGGGGACAGTGTATCCCCTTCCTCAGACAGTGAATGCTTCAAACATTAGTGAATTTATACAAACAAACAAATAACCCCTCCCCCCAAGTAGCCAAAAAAAAACGCCAAAAGTGTTGCTATGGTGACCATATGTCACAAAAGTGAACATCATATATAGGCTGCAATACAAGCGATCAATGCTGTGACAGTGCAAATATTCATATTAAAAGACCTATGGCAATAAAACATGGCAAACAGATTAACATTCCACAGCCATGGAAATCACGACATGCCCCTTATAACCGTTATTATCTCGGGGGCCAACCAGATTAAAGCCTCAAGTGTGTTACATAGATGGTCAGGCACAAAGTACATATCTGTGTACAAACTCACAACCTACCATGATTGCAAAACAAACAAAGTTCTAATGCCGATCGCCGTGTCCCACGCCACCGCATCTGCACCCGCACTAGGAAAGACAGGTAAACCCGGAAGTGCATCGTCCAATCACGTGTGCGGCAATGCACCAATCACCCGGGTTGCGGTTGGGGTTGCCATGGCGATGGGTCACAACGATCCAAATAGAAACAAAGAAACAAGTGAACGATATTCTATAGCAAATTGGCTACTAAGCATATTTAACAGCAGAACACTGCACCCTATCATCGTTATAACACATATCAATCTATACTAATAATGCGCACAGCTACAGTGACTATACCACTACTATGAAGATAATCATAATATATACAACATGACAATCCTGCCGTAATATGATAGGGGTATATTAATATCATACACTGACCCTAAAGCGCATATCTTTCAACACTCATAGTGAGCGCTACTACAGGGACTATACCACTACTGTACAGTTGCTATAAAATATATACAGGTTACCATGATGAGGGTATCTACAAATCTGATACACGGTAGTACCGCCCATTGGAAGAAGGAGTTCTTAGATGGGAGACCCCACATCCCATGAACCATCCCAAGAGAAAGTACCCAAACACCCCAAAGAATAAAAATAACCCGGATAGTGAATGAAAAACACAAACTGTGAATATAATGAGGGATAAAAAACAAAAACAAAAATAAGATAAAACGAAATAAGAAAAAAGAAAAATACAAGATAGAAAATAAACTAGGAGATGATAAAAAGAATAGACACCGAGAACAAAAAAAGGACAATAGGACAAAAATAGAAGGAACGAGAAGGGAAGAAAAAGGGAAAGAAAAAAGGAAGAAAAAAAGGAGAAGTAAAAGGCAAAAAGAAGAAGAAAAAAGAAAAGGGGAGAGAAAAAAACAGAGTAGAAAAAAAGAAGGAAAAAGAAAAAAAGAAAAAAAGAAAAAACAGAAAAAAACAGTAAAAAGACAAGGTATCACCAAAGCACAAATGAGGCAGAATAGAAAGTGAACAACAAGAAAGGAATAAAATATAAGCTAGTAACCAACAAAACATCGAATGGAGTGTGGACTCTCAGGTAGATCAGGATAACATGGACTCTCATGTTCAGTAAGGCAGATCTCCATGAGGGCTGGATCAAATTTACAAGAAACAATGCCAGTCAAACATAGTATTGAGTCCATGTGGTTGCAGGGTATTTAAACGAAAGATCCATTTGGCCTCAACTTGTAGGAGAAGTGTATCCCTATCACCCCCCCCGCCTTAATGGGGGGACATGATCAATTAGGGTGAATCTCAGATCATGGAGTCCATGGCCTTTCTCCACAAAATGCCGGGCCACAGGTTGATCACTACAGCCCTTCTTAAGAGCCGTTCTGATGGATGACCTGTGGTTAGCGAACCTGGTCCGGGCATCGTCAGTTGTTTTTCCCACATAGAATCGCCCACAGCTGCAATTTAGTAGGTATACCACATGAGAGGTACGATGTGCCTTGTACGATGTGACTTGTACGATGTGCCAGTGTTCTCTTAGTGTTACACCTAAGGCTCTAGTTGAGGGACTATAAACCGTGGTAAAAGTCATCCGCTGCTCATCTGTAGGATCGGTTCGGGTAGACATTGTGGTATCATTTTCCACTCCCGTTCTGCTCTGTTTGACAAGGTGCGGATTATATCCTCGTTGTACAAATCGTTGCTGCATCTCATCAAGTTGCTGGTGTCTTCTGGTCTCATCACTATTGTTTCTTGCGGCCCGCTGCAGTTGGGCTTTTGGGATAGCCCTGAGGAGTGCTGTTGGATGGTTACTTGTGGCGTGTAGGATAGAGTTCCTGTCCGTGGGTTTCCTAAACAACGAGGTACCCAAATAACTGCTCTCTGTTTTGAAGATGTTTAGGTCCAGGAACTCAATACTTTCCAAATCATATTTGAGTTTGAGTTTCACTGGATTATTGAGTGAATTCAGTTCTTCAAACCATCCTTCCAACTCTGTAGCTGTACCCCTCCAAATAATTAGCAGGTCGTCTATATACCGTTTATAGTATATTATTCCTGGATTCTGGTATATCTTCATCACATGTAGTTCATAGTGCTCCATGTATAAATTGGCCAATGAGGGGGCCACGTTTGATCCCATGGCCGTACCTGATATTTGTTGATGGTACTTTCCCTCAAACCTGAAATAGTTGAGACGTAGGCTCAGGTCTAGCAGTTTTATAAGGAAGTCTCTAGGGGGACCAATATAGGGATGTTTGTCCAAAGCATCAGCCACATACTGTTTCCCAGTCTCATGTGGAATAATTGTATATAAACTATTTACATCTGTTGTGACCAAGATATATGGCTCCTCGAACTTGATAGTTTTCAGTTCTGCAATCAGCTGTGACGAATCCCTAATGTATGATCCCAGGACCAACGTTTGGACATCCCCACCGCAACCAGAGGTTCAAGATTAGGCACGTGCTGACGTGCACCACCTCTCATGTGGTATACCTACTAAATTGCAGCTGTGGGCGATTCTATGTGGGAAAAACAACTGACGATGCCCGGACCGGGTTCGCTAACCACAGGTCATCCATCAGAACGGCTCTTAAGAAGGGCTCTAGTGATCAACCTGTGGCCCGGCATTTCGTGGAGAAAGGCCATGGACTCCATGATCTGAGATTCACCCTAATTGATCATGTCCCCCCATTAAGGCGGGGGGGGTGATAGGGATACACTTCTCCTACAAGTTGAGGCCAAATGGATCTTTCGTTTAAATACCCTGCAACCACATGGACTCAATACTATGTTTGACTGGCATTGTTTCTTGTAAATTTGATCCAGCCCTCATGGAGATCTGCCTTACTGAACATGAGAGTCCATGTTATCCTGATCTACCTGAGAGTCCACACTCCATTCGATGTTTTGTTGGTTACTAGCTTATATTTTATTCCTTTCTTGTTGTTCACTTTCTATTCTGCTTCACTTGTGCTTTGGTGATACCTTGTCTTTTTACTGTTTTTTTCTCTGTTTTTTCTTTTTTTCTTTTTTTCTTTTTCCTTCTTTTTTTCTACTCTGTTTTTTTCTCTCCCCCTTTTCTTTTTTCTTCTTCTTTTTGCCTTTTACTTCTCCTTTTTTTCTTCCTTTTTTCTTTCCCTTTTTCTTCCCTTCTCGTTCCTTCTATTTTTGTCCTATTGTCCTTTTTTTGTTCTCGGTGTCTATTCTTTTTATCATCTCCTAGTTTATTTTCTATCTTGTATTTTTCTTTTTTCTTATTTCGTTTTATCTTATTTTTGTTTTTGTTTTTTATCCCTCATTATATTCACAGTTTGTGTTTTTCATTCACTATCCGGGTTATTTTTATTCTTTGGGGTGTTTGGGTACTTTCTCTTGGGATGGTTCATGGGATGTGGGGTCTCCCATCTAAGAACTCCTTCTTCCAATGGGCGGTACTACCGTGTATCAGATTTGTAGATACCCTCATCATGGTAACCTGTATATATTTTATAGCAACTGTACAGTAGTGGTATAGTCCCTGTAGTAGCGCTCACTATGAGTGTTGAAAGATATGCGCTTTAGGGTCAGTGTATGATATTAATATACCCCTATCATATTACGGCAGGATTGTCATGTTGTATATATTATGATTATCTTCATAGTAGTGGTATAGTCACTGTAGCTGCGTGCATTATTAGTATAGATTGATATGTGTTATAACGATGATAGGGTGCAGTGTTCTGCTGTTAAATATGCTTAGTAGCCAATTTGCTATAGAATATCGTTCACTTGTTTCTTTGTTTCTATTTGGATCGTTGTGACCCATCGCCATGGCAACCCCAACCGCAACCCGGGTGATTGGTGCAATGCCGCACACGTGATCGGACGATGCACTTCCGGGTTTACTTGTCTTTCCTAGTGCGGGTGCAGTTGCGGTGGCGTGGGACACGGCGATCGGCATTAGAACTTTGTTTGTTTTGCAATCATGGTAGGTTGTGAGTTTGTACACAGATATGTACTTTGTGCCTGACCATCTATGTAACACACTTGAGGCTTTAATCTGGTTGGCCCCCGAGATAATAACGGTTATAAGGGGCATGTCGTGATTTCCATGGCTGTGGAATGTTAATCTGTTTGCCATGTTTTATTGCCATAGGTCTTTTAATATGAATATTTGCACTGTCACAGCATTGATCGCTTGTATTGCAGCCTATATATGATGTTCACTTTTGTGACATATGGTCACCATAGCAACACTTTTGGCGGGTTTTTTTGGCTAATTGGGGGGAGGGGTTATTTGTTTGTTTGTATAAATTCACTAATGTTTGAAGCATTCACTGTCTGAGGAAGGGGATACACTGTCCCCGAAACGTCACTAATTTTGCCAAGTAAAAAGTTTGTTAAAAAACCCAGCGAGTGCAAGGTCTTTTTTTGATGTTATATTTAATTCCACTAGCACCCTGGTTGCTGCAAGTAAGTGAGAGTGCACATCTTTGCTAAACGGATATATATATATATATATATATGTATGTATGTATGTGATGTAATATATAATGTCATTGTAACATGTTGTGTAACATATTGTATTAAAAATATTGATTTCATTTTATTTAAGCATTATTTAAGAACACCTCTAAACATGAAACATTATTTTATCAATTCCATTTATTAAGTAATTATTATTGTAATTAGTATCCTTTTATTGTTTTAAGAAAAGTGTAAAGGTTTTAGGTACTCTATAAGAAATACTTTCAGCTGTAAAGCAGTTGTATATGTTTTAAGTATAACAAAAGTCAATTATATATATATATACAGTTGCAAGAAAAAGTATGTGAACCCTTTGGAATGATATGGATTTCTGCACAAATTGGTCATAAAATGTGATCTGATCATCATCTAAGTCACAACAATAAACAATCACAGTCTGCTTAAACTAATAACACACAAAGAATGAAATGTTTTTATTGAACATAGCATGTAAATATTCACAGTGCAGGTGGAAAAAGAATGTGAACCCTTGGATTTAATAACTGGTTGAACCTCCTTTGGCAGCAATAACTTCAACCAAACATTTCCTGTAGTTGCAGATCAGACGTGCACAAGGTCAGGAGTAATTATTGACCATTCCTCTTTACAGAACTGTTTCAGTTCAGCAATATTCTTGGGATGTCTGGTGTGAATCGCTTTCTTGAAGTCATGCCACAGCATCTTAATCGGGTTGAGGTCAGGACTCTGACTGGGCTACTTCAGAAGGCGTATTTTCTTCTGTTTAAGCCATTCTGTTGTTGATTTACTTCTATGCTTTGGGTCATTGTCCTGTTGCAACACCCATCTTCTGTTGAGCTTCAGCTGGTAGACAGATGGCCTTAAGTTCTCCTGCAAAATGTCTTGATAAACTTGGGAATTAATTTTTCCTTCGATGATAGCAATCTGTCCAGGCCCTGCAAAGCAGCCCCAAACCATGATGCCCCCACCACCATACTTCACAGTTGGGATGAGGTTTTGATGTTGGTGTGCTGTGCCTCTTTTTCACCACACATAGTGTTGTGTGTTTCTTCCAAACAACTCAACTTTGGTTTCATCTTTCCACAGAATATTTTGCCAGTACTGCTGTGGAACATCCAGGTTCTCTTGTGCAAACTGTAAACGTGCAGCAATGTTTTGTTTGGAAAGCAATGGCTTCCTCTGTGGTATCCTCCCATGAATTCCATTCTTGTTTAGTGTTTTACGTATTGTAGATTCGCTAACAGGGATGTTAGGATTTGCCAGTGACTTTTGTAAGTCTTTAGCTGACACTCTAGGATTCTTCTTCACCTCATTGAGCAGTCTGCGCTGTGCTCTTGAAGTCATCTTTACAGGATGGCCACTTCTAGGGAGAGTAGCAGCAGTGCTGAACTTACTTCAGACAATTTGTCTTACCGTGCACTGATGAACAGCAAGGCTTTTGCAGATACTTTTATAACCCTTTCCAGCTTTATGCAAGTCAGCAATTCTTAATCGTAGGTCTTCTGAGAGCTCTTTTGTGCGAGGCATCATTCACCTCAGGCAATGCTTCTTGTGAAAAGCAAACCCAGAACTGGTGTGTGTTTTTTATAGGACAGGGCAGCTGTAACCAACACCTCCAATCTCATCTCATTGATTGGACTCCAGTTGGCTTACATCTCACTCCAATTAGCTCTTGGAGATGTCATTAGTCTAGTAACCTCAGGAATGAGAAGGTTTAAGTGCCACAAAGGAGAGCTAAATGATGGATGTTACCTTCTTTTGGGCTGTGTGTAATTGTGCTCAGCTGTTCACAGATAAATAAAACCTATAACACTACATAATGTTGTTGCTTAAATAGCAGTGTAAACTTCATCTGAGCTATTTCTATTAACATTCTATTAGAAATCAATGGTTACTGACCAGTGGTGTTAGTAATCTCTCCCTCTGGACATGGGATACAGTTGTGACAACACTTGGCCTTTCCTTTTTCATAAACCTTCACATATCCCGGCAGACAACTCTCACTGCATACAGACCGAGGAACCTAAGATCACATGACACTGTCAACTATTATGGTGTCTAACTTGAATTATATGTCACATTTTACTTAACAAATTCCATGCATATGAAGGAGCACTATTGAAACGCTAAAACATTTAGGTTAGAGCTGTTTATTGTTAGGAGGAAATGCTTAACTATTAAACTTTCATGATTCAGATAGAACATGTATTTTTTTCAGTTTACTTATATCATCTAGTTTGCTTTGCTTTCTTGGTATCTTTTGATAAAGTTTGTTTGCATGCAAGCAATTTATTGTGTTGAGATACACACGCTAAATTCCAGCACTGGAGTGAAAGCATTAAATAGCTTGCCCAATATAGGCTATAAAAATAGAATATTAAAAAAACAATCAATTCCAAGAAAACACGTTTTACACAGTGTAACGTTACAAAAATAAAAAGCACTTTGGAAAAACTAGAAAACCACAGCTAATGTCTTCTATGATATATTATTATTTACACACTTACTAAAAAAACATGCCAAAAACTAGAAGCATTTTTATATAATCGCGAGATTGTGTGTGTGAAAGTGTAACAAGTTACTTACCCCAGCACCCCTTTAAATACAACAAGCCACCGCAGTGAAACTGTCCGGGCATCCACGCTCTCCCGGGTAGCTCCGCCCCCGACCCGGGAGAGCGTGGATGCCCGGCCAGTTTCACTGCGGTGGCTTGTTGTATTTAAAGGGGTGCTGGGGTAAGTAACTTGTTACACTTTTTTGGTCTGAGGACGGACGCTACGCGTCCGAAAACGTTCACAATTAAAAAGTAACTGAAATAAGGATCCCTTAGAGTGCGCTTTTTTCTTATCTTTATTTGCTGTTTTGCTGCACCCAGGGCATTGTGTTACATCGTCAGCTTGGAGTGCAATCTTCTTCTATTTATATATATATATATATATATATATATATATATATATATATATATATATAGGGTTTGATTAAATAACCCCAAGAGCTAGTGGTCCCATGAAACTACTTAGTCGCCCACTTTTTCAATGTGTCATACGAAAACTTGTAATTCACCGTTATATACTTTTATTACACATTTGTATTATTCTCTTACCTAAAAAGAGATATTTTTTCTTCAAATGCCAGCGAGCTGAAACAGGAATAGACAGGCGCACAGACAGTCAGGGACAGACAGTCAGACACACACACACAGGTACACACATACATATACATACAGCCACAAAACACACACACACACAAATACAGACACACACACAAAACACACACATGCACAGATACAGACAAATACATATACAGATACACAACAGTAATTTGTAGCTTATAAAATGTAAAATATCTCCACACTCCTCTCACAAAGGCAGGCAGCTCATTTAGGACCAGATGGGCATCTCAGTCAGTATATAAAGTGGGATCTGAGAAACAAAAGAGGCTTCACATTGGATAGAATAACACAAATGTTATAAATTAAGGCAGTAGAGGAAATTTGTACTCACAGACACCATCGATATATAAAACCTGGGTGAGATTGTATGCACACAATTGAAGATCCAAGATGTATTTGGCCAGGAGATTTATGTAACCAGGAGATTTATGTAACCAGGAGATTTATGCACCTAGGAGATTTATGTAACCAGGAGATTTATGCACCTAGGAGATTTATGTAACCAGGAGTTTTATGCACCTAGGAGATTTATGTAACCAGGAGATTTAAGTAGCCATGAGATTTATGTAGCCAGGAGATTTATGCACCTAGGAGATTTATGTAACCAGGAGATTTATGCACCTAGGAGATTTATGTAACCAGGAGTTTTATGCACCTAGGAGATTTATGTAACCAGGAGATTTAAGTAGCCAGGAGATTTATGTAGCCAGGAGATTTATGCACCTAGGAGATTTATGTAACCAGGAGATTTATATACCTAGGAGATTTATGTAGCCAGGAGATTTATGTAACTAGGAGATTTATGTAGCCAGGAGATTTATGTAACTAGGAGATTTATGTAGCCAGGAGATTTATGTAACCAGAAGATGTATGTAGCCAGGAGATTTATGTAGCCAGGAGATTAATGTAACCAGAAGATTTATGTAACCAGGAGATTTATGTAGCCAGGAGATTTATGTAACTAGGAGATTTATGTAGCCAGGAGATTTATGTAACCAGGAGATTTATGTAGCCAGGAGATTTATGTAACCAGGAGATTTATGTAGCCAGGAGATTTATGTAACTAGGAGATTTATGTAGCCAGGAGATTTATGTAACCAGGAGATTTATGTAGCCAGGAGATTTATGTAACCAGGAGATTTATGTAACCAGGAGATTTATGTTACCAGGAGATGTATGGAGCCAGGAGATGTATGTAACCAGGAGATTTATGTAGCCAGGAGATTTATGTAACCAGGAGATTTATGTAGCCAGGAGATTTATGTAACTAGGAGATTTATGTAGCCAGGAGATTTATGTAACCAGAAGATGTATGTAGCCAGTAGATTTATGTAACCACAAGATTTATGTAGCCAGGAGATTTATGTAACCAGGAGATTTATGTTACCAGGAGATGTATGGAGCCAGGAGATTTATGTAACCAGGAGATTTATGTAGCCAGGAGATTTATGTAACCAGGAGATTTATGTTACCAGGAGATGTATGTAGCCAGGAGATTTATGTAGCCAGGGGATTTATGTAGCCAGGGGATTTATGTAGCCAGGAGATTTATGCAGCCAGGAGATTTAAGTAGCCAGACAATGTATGGGGCCAGGAGATTTATGTAACCAGGAGATTTATATAGCCAGGAGATTTATATACCTAGGAGATTTATGTAGCCAGGAGATTTACGGAGCCAGGAGATTTATGATCCAGGAGATTTATGTAGCGGGAGCTGTATGGAGCCAGGAGATTTATGTAACCAGGAGATTTACGGAGCCAGAAGATTTATGATCCAGGAGATTTATGTAGCGGGAGCTGTATGGAGCCAGGGGATTTATGTAACCAGGAGATTTATGTAGCCAGGAGATTTATGTAACCAGAAGATGTATGTAGCCAGGAGATGTATGGAGCCAGGGGATTTATGTAACCAGAAGATGTATGTAGCCAGGAGATGTATGGAGCCAGGAGATATATAGAGCCAGAAGATTTATGATCCAGGAGATTTATGTAGCCAGGAGATTTATGTAACTAGGAGATTTATTTAGCCAGGAGATGTATGGAGCCAGGAGATTTATGTAACTTGAGATTTATGTAGCCAAGAGATTTATGTGACCAGGAGATTTATGTAGCCAGGAGATTTATGTAACTTGAGATTTATGAAGCCAGGAGATTTAAGTAACCAGGAGATTTATGTAACCAGGAGATTTATGGAGCCGGGAGATGTATGTAGCCAGGAGATTTATATAGCCAGAAGCTGTACGTAGCCAGAAGATTTATGTAACCAGGAGATTTATGTAACCAAGAGATTTATGTAGCCAGGAGATTTATGCAGCCAGGAGATTTATGTAGCCAGGAGATGTATGTAGCCAGAAGATCTATGGAGCCAGGAGATGTATGGAGCCAGGAGATTTATGATCCAGGAGATATTTGGAGCCAGGAGATGTATGGAGCCAGGAGATGTATGGAGCCAGGAGATGTATGTAACCAGGAGATTTATGTAGCCAGGATATTTATGTGCCAGGAGATATATGCAACCAGATATATGCAACCAGGAGATTTATGTTGCCAGGAGTTTTATGTAGCCAGGAGATGTATGGAGCCAGGAGATTTATGGAGCCAGGAGATTTATGTAGCCAGGAGATGTATGGAGCCAGAAGATTTATGTAACCAGGAGATGTATAGAAACAGGTGATATTTGGAGCCAGAAATTATAGGATGCTAGGAGATGTATGGAGCCAGGAGATTTATGATCCAGAAGATTTATGTAACCAGGAAATGTATGTAGCCAGGAGATGTATGGAGCCAGGAGATTTATGTAACCAGGAGATTTATGTAGCCAGGAGATTTATGTAACCAGGATATGTATGGAGCAACAAGATTTATGTAGCCAGTAGATTTATGGAGCCAGGAGATGTATGAAGCTAGGAGATGTTTGAAGCCACGAGATGTATGGAGCCAGGAGATGTATGGAGTCAGGAGATGTATGTAGTCAGGAGATGTATGGAGTCAGGAGATGTATGTAACCATGAGATTCATGTAGCCGGGAGATGTATGCAGCCAGGAGATTTATGTAACTTGGAGGTTTATGGAGCCAAGAGACGTATGTAGCCAGGAGATTTATGTAACCAGAAGATTTATATAACCAGGAGATTTATGTAGCCAGGAGATTTATGTAACCAGGAGATTTATGTAGCCAGGAGATTTATGTAGCCAGGAGATTTATGTAGCCAGGAGATGTATGTAGCCAGGAGATTTATGTAACCAGGAGATTTATGTAGCCAGGAGATTTATGTAGCCAGGAGATGTATGTAGCAAGGAGATTTATGTAACCAGGAGATTTATGAAAAAAAAAAATAAACCTAATCCCTATAAAAAAAGCCCCCCAAAATAAAAAAATACCCTAATCTAATACTAAACTAGCAATAGCACTTAAAAGGGCCTTTTGTAGGGGATTGTCCTAAGTTAAACAGCTCTTTTACTTTAAAAAATACTAAGGGGGATATCTATCAAGCAATCAACCGCAAATATGCTGGAATTCCGCAGCGTAATTGTTGCAAGCTTGATCTGACCTAGTTATTAAAGCCTACAGACCGGCAAAAATTGAAATCTGTGACGTAACATACGATCCGCCGGTCTCAATCTGACATGGATCGATGCTTACATCATTACAGATGATCCGAATACACATTCGGCTCTATTTGACACTTTTTAAAAGTTATCAAATAGTTAACAGGTACGCTTGCGGCTATTCCAGCCCAGCGTATCTGGTTTTCAATCCGCCACCCTGGAGGCCAAAGATGCGATAGGAATCAATGGGAGTCTGAAAGCAGCGAAGCTCATGTTCGATGCTGCCAGATATCCCATTGATTTGTATAATAGAAAACCAGCTACATTTACACCTAACATATCCTGGATGATTTTAAATAGAAGAAAGAATATGTCTGGCTTACAGTGGACGCTGTCGCATTATACTCTTCCATACCACATAGTAAGGGTGTGCAAGCAATTTCTTTCTTTTTACAAGATTACAGTGACTTTTCCCTGCCTTCCAGACATATGTTGTTGGAGTGATTGAGTTCCTTCTCACTTACAACTTTTTTTAAGTTTGAGGGGGATTTCTATCTCCAGAGATGCGGCACAGCTATGGGAGCCAAGTTTGCTCCATCTTATGCCAACTTGTATTTAGGTTGGTGGGAGCTGTGCCACATCTTTGGAGATGGAAACCCCTTCAAAAAGGACATCAAACTATACAGGAGGTACATTACTGACCTACTGTTAGTGTGGTCAGGTGATATAACAGATGTCCCCTCTTTCATACATTATTTAAATTCAAACAATATGAATTTGAGTTTTACTTTTGAAATGAATTGTGTACAAATTAACTTTCTAGACTTGACTTTGAAAGGAACTGATGGATACAATGTATCGATGAGTGTATATCGCAAGCCCATATCAGGCAACACTTTGTTGCATGGCAATAGTAGCCATCCTAAGCAAATTAGATTTGCTATTTACAAGGCTAAAGAGGAATTGTTTTAGTCAAGTAGATTTTGAAAGGGAAGCTAATTCACTCACAGAAAGATTAAAGGAGAGAAGGTATCCATTTCACGACATAGTGAGAGCGAGAAAGTCAGTGGAACATATCGAAAGACAGGTCTTGCTAAAGGAAAAAAAAAAAAAAAAATCAGTACCCAAAACATCTCAGGGAGTATATTTTGTAACATATTATAGTGCCCAATACTACAAGGTTTATGGGATAGTGAAGAATCGTTTTCTTCTCCTAGCGGCTGATGAGAGATTGGTGAAAAACGTTGAATTGGGCATCAAATGCTCATATAAAAAAAGCTGTACATTTGGTGGAATTTTGGCACCCACAGAACTCAAAAAGATTGAGAACAGTAACAGTTCTTGGTTGAGACATGTCGGTATGTATTAATGTGGCAGCAGATGCTGCAAACCATATGACTATGTACAGATTACTAAAAGCTTTGTTTCTTCAGTCACTGGTCAAAGTTTCGACATCCAGACATGTCTCAACTGTACTGCTATTAATGTGATCTATCTCATCACCTGCATACAGTGCAATTTACAATATGAAGGTCTCACTTCTAGAGATATGAAATCCGGAATAAGGGAACATTTGTCCACCTTTAATGTAGGGAAAGCAACAACAGCCCTGGTGCAACATTTCCATGATAAACATGAAAATAATTTGAATTCGTTCAGATGGTGTATAACTGAAAAAGTAGTGCTTGCCAAAAGAGGTGGCAATATGGACCAATTACTGGCGAAGAGGGAGGTCTATTGGAAGTTTAAATTAGATACCAGGATACCCAAAGGCCTCAAATCCAAACTTGACCTGATTGGGAACTATTGGGAATAATTTATACACCACATAGATATCATGTTCATGTAGTATTTTCCATGCATTTTTCCCTTTCTGTCCCCCCCTCCTACCCTCTTTTTCATGCATCCATACTTAATACATATATCTAATGTTCAATATTTAATATTTAATCTTTATTCCTCTTCTTTTTCCAAGTTGGCACACTGTGTAATATGAATTTACAATCCACTTACATATGTTAACTCCATGAATTATGTTTTTTTTATCTTTTCTGTCTTTTTTGATTAATGTATTATTTCGGGTTCTGTATATATACCATATATACCATTATACATCTACATTTTTATAAAATATTCCAAAGAATTTTGAAATTATATTTAATGAATTTACATACATTTTTTTATACCACAATTGGTCATTAATTATTATTATTATTCCCCACATAAAATGTTCTCTATTCATGTGCTAGTTGTACTTAGACTAAATCCAGCAGGTGTGTCTTTGATTTTACAACTAATCAGAATTGTGCATGCATTTTAAATCACCTGTAAGGCACAGCACCTACAGGCTATGACTACGGCTAACCAGCCGAAACGCGTAAGCCCAGTTGCTGCACCCGCAATGTGTCTATGTTTGGAGCTTCTATCTTGTTATTTTTAATGAATTAATTAAAGCATATATACTTTTATTCTACTAAGGAGAATCCAGCCATTTCTTTATTTCCTGCATTGTATCCAGCTTCTTTGGATTGCTCCCAGCAGAGTTCTGTTTACCACCTGTAGGTCTAGCTTGATCACTCCCTCCCGGCATCTATACTGATTTTCCTGAGTGAACAACAGAGTGGGTGTATCGCTCAAGAAGGAGGACCTCCGTGACTAAGATGCTGTTACCTCAGTTGAATACACCGGAAGTGGTGAGAACTGGGCAGACAAGCTGTGGATTCCGGTGTTCCAGTTTCTCCCTGAGTGCTATGGCAAAGAGTATGACAGAGTAAGTGTACCAACCGAGGAGGAGCATTTTTGTGGCCGAGACGTGCTTACCTCAGCCGGAAAAAACGCCAGGACAGGTGAGACAGGCGATTAGCCGCATATTCCAGTGTTCTGGCTTCTCTTTGACTGTTTGTCTGTTTTATTGTATACAGCTGTACACTTACATTTGGCTATAACAGGGGTGACTATCCCAATACATATTGGACATAGTTGAAATTGAACTTTCGACGGACATTAGGGGTGAGAAGTTTATGCAGCCACAGGGCACCTAATAGGGTGTTTTCACGATTGCAGTGAATTAGGAGTACTATTAATCCCTCCAACTCCCCAGTTTTTTTATTACAGGATCTAAACACCCCTAATCTGCCACCCCGACATCTCCGCCACCTACATAATGTTATTAACCCCTATTCCGCCACTCCCGGACCCCGCCGCCAACTAAGTAAATGTTTTAACCCCTATCCCGCTGCTCCCGGACTCCGCCGCCACCTAAATAAATGTATTAACCCCTATCCCGCCACCACTAAATAAACGTATTAACCCCTAAACCTCTGGCCTCCCACATCACTACCACTAACTAAACCTATTAACCACCTAATTACCACGTCCCTATCTTAAAATAAATTTAAACTTACCTGTAGAATTAAAATAAACTATTTTTAAATTATTAACCTACCCTAACTATTATACTACACTTAAATTAAACTACCAATTAAATTAACTAAATTACATATTAAAAAAAGCCTAACCCTACTCAAATTATTTAAATCTACTGTTTAAAATTACTAAACTACAAAAAAAACAAAACGCTAAGCTACAAAAAATAAAAAACATTAAATTACGGGGAAAAAAAACATATTATCAAAAATAAAAAAGAATTACATCAAATATAATAGCCCTATTAAAATAAAAAAGCCCCCCCAAAATAAAAAAAACCCCTAGCCTACACTAAACTACCAATGGCCCTTAAAAGTGCTTTTGTGGGGCATTGCCCCAAAGAAATTAGCTCTTTTACCTGTAAAAAAAATACAAACACCCCCCAACAGTAAAACCCAACATCCCCACAATCAAACCCCCAAATAAAAACCCTATCTAAAATAACCTAAGCTCCCCATTGCCCTGAAAAGGGCATTTGTATGGGCATTGCCCATAAAAGGGCATCTAGCTCTTTTATTGCCCAGACCCTACTCTAAAAATAAAACCCACCCAAAAAACCCTTAAATAAACCTAACACTAACCCCCGACAATCCACTTACAGTTCTTGAAGTTCTGCTTGAAGGATCCATCCAGCCAGCAAGAAGTCTTCATCCGGGGCAGCAATAAGTCTTCATCCAGGTGGCCTCTTCCATCTTCATCCATCCGGTGAAGTCTTCATCCAGACGACATCTTCTATCTTCATTCATCTGGTGTGGAGCGGGTCCATTCTGAAGACATACGGCGTGGAGCTCCTCTTCAATACAGTCACTGCAGTAAACTGGGACTTGAATGCAAGTGACGTCATCCAAGATGGCGTCCCTTGCATTCCTATTGGCTGAAAGGTTCCAATCAGCCAATAGGATTTAAACTGCTAAAATCCTATTGGCTGTTCCAATCAGCCAATAGGATTTCAGCAGCTCTCATCCTATTGGCTGTTTCAATCAGTCAATAGGATTGAGCTCTCATTATCTCATCTCCGCGGCCGAATGGATGAAGATAGAAGATGCCGTCTGGATGAAGACTTCCCCGGATAGATGAAGATGGAAGAGGCCGCCCGGATGAAGACTTCTTGGCGCCCGAATGAAGACTTCTTGCCGGCTGGATGGATCCTTGTAAGCGGAACTTCAAGAACTGTAAGTGGATTGTCGGGGGTTAGTGTTAGGTTTATTTAAGGGTTTTTTGGGTGGGATTTATTTTTAGAGTAGGGTCTGAGCACTAAAAGAGCTAAATGCCCTTTTAAGAGCAATACCCATAAAATGCCCTTTTCAGGGCAATGAGGAGCTTAGGTTATTTTAAATAGGGTTTTTATTTGGGGGGGGGTTGGTTGTGGGGTGGTGGGTTTTACTGTAGGGGGATGTTTGTATTTTTTTTTTTACAGGTAAAAGAGCTGATTTCTTTGGGGCAATGCCCCACAAAAGGTCCTTTTAAGGTCCATTGGAAGTTTAGTGTAGGCTAGGTTTTTTTTATTTTGGGAGACTTTTATATTTTGATAGAGCTATTAGATTATGTGTAATTCTTTTTTATTTTTGATAATGTGTTTTTTTTTCTTTGTAATTTAGTGTTTTTATTTTTTGTAACTTAGCATTTTTTTTGTAGTTTAGTAATTTTTAATAAGGTTAAATAGTAGATTTAAATAATTTGAGTAGGGTTAGGCTTTTTTAAAATTAATTAATTTAAGTGTAGTATAATAGTTAGGGTAGGTTAATTAATAGTTTAAAAATAGTTTATTTTAATTCTACAGGTAAGTTGAAATTTATTTTAAGATAGGGATGTGGTAATTTGAATTTAAAGTTAGCGGTTTTTAGTTTTAGGGGTTAATAGCATAATTTAGTTTATGGCGATGTGGGGGGCTGGCGGTTTAGGAGTTAATAGGTTTAGTTAGTGGTAGTGATGTGGGAGGCCAGAGGTTTAGGGGTTAATATGTTTATTTAGTGGCGGCAGGGTCCGGGAGCGGCGGGATAGGGGTTAATGCATTTATTTAGGTGGTGGCGGGGTCCGGGAGCAGCGGGAAAGGGGTTAATAACTTTCGTTAGGTTGCAGCGGGGTCCGGGAGAGGCTGGATAGGGGTTAAACATTTTAGTATAGTGGCGCCGTTTAGTGACAGAGTATAAATAAATTTGGTAAAAAGCCGAATAGATCGATGACTGTACTTGGTGCGCAGCTTTTTTATAAATATGGAGATCGTATTCAGGTTTGCGGCCACGATGTTAGGCGATGTTAGGCAAGCATATTGGTGCCGTCAAATTCAAGAAAGTTGACGACTTGATAGATATCCCCCAATGTCCCCCCTCTAAAAGTAAAACCAACCACCCAACAAACCCCCCAAAATAAAAAACCTAACACTAAAAAATCCTAAACTACCCATTGCCCCTAAAGGGGTATTTGTATGTGCATTGCCCTTAAAAGGGCATTCAGCACTCTTTTTAGAGTGCCCAATAAATCCCTGATCTAAAACAAAATAAATTCCTAACTCTAACCCCCAAATAGGTACTCACCGTTCTTGAAGTCCGGCGGAGAAGGTCCTGTTCCAGGC
The DNA here is from genome assembly GCF_027579735.1 of Bombina bombina. Classification (NCBI taxonomy): domain Eukaryota; kingdom Metazoa; phylum Chordata; class Amphibia; order Anura; family Bombinatoridae; genus Bombina; species Bombina bombina. Next base: position 1,244,015,810 of record NC_069501.1, read on the forward strand.
GGTGAAGTGTTCTTCTAAGCGGCCGACATCTTCTTCCAAGCGGGGACCACTTCTTTCTTCATCCAGGACCAAGCCGGCGTGGAGCGGAAATGAGCGCGGAGCAGGACCAGCAACCACGGAGCCATGGAGCGTGGAGGATTCTCTTCATACGATCGCAGCCATACACTGAATAGTGAGTTCAAGGTACGCATTTAAATATGGCATCTCTTGCATTCCTATTGGCTGATATGATTCTTCAAATTGAAATCAGCCAATAGGATGAGAACTACTTAAATCCTATTGGCTGTTCAAATCAATATTCCAAAAACAACTTGATGGCACATTGGATAAAGTAAACATAGAATTATCTGATATGAAGTTTAAGAAATATGAAAAAGATTACAAGGATTATGATCTGGGGGGAATAACCAAGAGTCACTTTTTCAAGTTTTGAAAGTATAGCATCTGGCAATGACTCTGAATCTGAGACACGTACAAACACTACTATTGCAACTACCTCAACACCCATTAGGACCCAAGACCACACAACAATGGAGATGGGTGTGCGGACAAAAAAAAGTAATGGGCTAGAAGGAGAAAGAAAAAGAGAAAGAAAAGGGGATACAAGAAGCAGCAGAATTACAAATACCCAGATATCCCAGTAACAGAACACAATTAAGAAAGAAGAATGCCAAAAATTGAAAATAATCAATCTCTCCTCTACACAACTAAGTCAACTTGAAGAGACAGTTCTCTCTAAGGGTTTGGGGTTTTCTCCATCTAGAGGCTTTAATTTGTTTGATACTATTTTAGATATAAATACATTTGTGATAAAAATGAATTAAGAAAAACTTTTTAAAGATCTTAATGCCCCTGCCAGTGATGTGGACTCACTCTGCAGTGATCACAATATTGTTGGTATATTCTAGGTTTGCAATATCATTTATTAATATCTTAGCAGTTGCCAACCAATAAAATGTATATACGTAACAATATATTTATTAAATTTAATATTCATTCCTTAGTTCATTGGTTAGTTAACTTTATAGACACACTCAATTAAATTTATGTAGAAACTAGATTATGAATCAATTAACACGCTTATTCTGTTACAATATTCTTTACAAAGCAAACCAAAATATATCTCTAAAATGAACTTTACTCACAATAAATACCATAAATAAGAATCCCAGCGCAGTCTATAATTAGCTGATAACTCTAATTCAATGCCCGCTATGGATTACAAATTTACTCTGCTTAATTTACCACAACTAGAGAAGTTTACTGTATATATAATTTGTAAGAGATTCCACAATAATAACCCTGACTTAGAGATATGAAATACAAAGGCCTTTATATGCCAATTAATCTGGCCTGAAATAACCTCTTATTTAGCCACTTTAAAATAAATTCTAAAATATATCACAATAGCTACAAATAACTTAATAAATATTAATGCCTGGCCCTCTTCTTAATATCAATTGACTTAATGCTATTATATTTATTTCCGGATCATGCAAGGCTATGAAACATATATTAAAATGCAAATATCCTTTTAAATCATTGGCTACAATTAGACTACAGCAACAGCTTTAGAGTACCTTTATTAAATATTATATATACAATTGCTTATACTTTACCAGTTCACCAGTTGAGAGTTCAGTTAATATCCAAATATGTCTTGTCACGGATACTGGGCTGCAAGGGTTAAATTCATACCCCCTATAACCTCACCCCTGTTGTTTCTCAGTGGAAGCTTTGGTTTGCTTGTTTATGAAGAGCTGGGGTATGACCAGGAAAACCCTCCTAGGCTGGCCAGGCTCCGGGAACTCCCAGTCGGCCACCCAAGCATGGACACCTGCCTAACCCCTCTCAGACTGTCCGGGCTCCTGGGACTCCCGGTCGGCCACGGGACAACAGGACACCCGCTAACTTTAACCCAGGTCACTCCAGCAACCATGTTTCCCAGAGCTCCGCTCTTTTGGGGATTAGTAGCCCCTGGGGAGTACAAGGGGTGGGGGAATTGCCGGAGGGGAGCTGCTTTGGGAACTGGGGGGAACTGCTTTGGACTGTAACTCCGGTCCCCAGTAATGAATCATGCTGATTTTCGGACTGTTAAATCTGGGGACCAAGTGCTTTAAAATGACATCCTGGAAGTGCCGCTGCTCCATCGGGATCACCCCGAAACCACCACCCCTATGTATTGAGATTATGTGGGACTGTGGCTCATATGGAGGCTCCGGTCAGTCTGGAGGGGTGGGAATGGCGGGAAAATAGTGGGATTGTCCTTTGTGTTATCAAAATGAACTGTTTGTATAAAAGGAATGTATGTTTTTCAATAAAATCAGTTCTTGTTTAACCTGAATACTAGTCTGTCTAGTTATTTGGGTGTGCTCCAGCTAAAATCACTTTCCTGGGCTACATAGCAGCCTGTTCCAAGCAGAGGAAAGATCATCAGGCAGAGCTACCAAGTCTGGGTAGCTGGAGTCTGCCACAGGGTGGGACCCTGGGTACTGATGCTGTCGGGCATCAGGGGTGGCTACAGTCTGTGGTAACTAGCCAGCTACATAGCTGCAGTCGGCAGGAAGGAAGCAGGACCCATTTGGCGGAGCTACCCAGTCGTTGTAGCCGGGGATATCAGTCACATTGGCTGGCAGCGGTGGAATGCTTCCAACTTCCTTGGACATTCAAACCACCAGCTAGAAGTGATATTGAATGGAGACTCGAGGAAAGACTGTGGGTACCAGGAACAGAACTGCCCCCACCAGAGAAATGCTGGGAGAGGACAAGGCAGCCGGCGGGTCAGATGATGACTGGGGCAATGAACTATCCGTTACAACGCCAAGTTCAGCCCCAAGTACAGTATTTTCTCCGGGGACATCCACGTCTGATGTACAGCGTGAAGTACAGTGGCGGTTGTCGTTATATGACACCCGGCCACCAGAGGAAGTCATTACCAAGATCGTTTCGGAGGTTACCCAGCTCAAGTTAGCAGAAATCCACCAGTTCATAGGAGGAGCTCCATCAGCCCATGGATTGCCGGCTCTTCGACCGCACAAGCTACCCCATGGGGCCTTTCGAGCCTACAAGGAAGAGGAGGAGGATATTGACTGTTACCTTCAGGTCTTTGAGACCCAATGCAAACTACAGAGGGTAGCCTATGCCGATAGACTGTCTGTCCTGATAAATTGTCAGGGCAGGCTTTGGCAGCTTTCCACGCTACCCTTTCTGAGGACCAAAAGGATTATAACAAGGTGAAAGACCGTATCCTTGCCCGATATAGACTCACACCGGAGGCCCACCGGCAGAAGTTCCAGGCACTAAGGAAGTAGGATGAACAGCCTTTCACAGAATGGACCCACCAATTCACCCGGTCGATGACGTATTGGCTAGCCGGCTGCAAGGCCACTACTGGGGCCGAAGTGGCACAGCTTTTTCTACTGGAACATTTTTATAATCATATTCCAGTTGAGATTAAAAAATGGATCCAGGACTGGCGGCCCACCACAGCAGACCAGGCGGCTGTCCTGGCAGATCAGTACACAGATGCCCGCCGCCAAGTTCGCTCTGCCCCACAATCGACTCCCCGTACAGCTTCAGTGGTAGTCCGACCCCAAGTGGCTACCAATAAGCCTCTGGGCCGTCTGGCCTTTGTCCCTCTGGCCAGAGTCAGGGACTCAAGGGGATGTTTTTCCTGCAGACACCCCGGCCACCTCAGGTGGGAATGCCCGAGTCGGTCCGACAACAGCCAGTCACTCAGCCAAGACATCTCCAGCCCACAGCTTGGGTGAGAGCTCCCACCCCAACCTACCCAGCCGCTGCCCACTATGCTTATGCACCGGCTGACTATCCTGAATGGGCTGAAGAGGAGGTTGGCACCCTACAAGAAGCTTACCTGGCGTCCACAGACAACCGTCAGCACCACTGCCAGACCGTTTGGGTAAATGGAAAGGCAGCTCAGAGATTACGGGACACTGGATCCACCATTACCCTGATCCAGCCTCATATGGCCTCCTCTTCTACCACTACTGGGAGAACTCTTGCTGATCGAGTGGCCGGAGGTGCCACAATATGAGTCCCTATGGCCTGTGTCCATCTGGCTTGGGGCGCCAGAGCCCGCACTGTGGATGTTGACATTATGCCAGACCTTCCCACAGATATTGTACTAGGAAACAACCTCGGCCTACTTGTTTCCACCTTTTTGGGGGATACTCCCCCTTGACACCTGCCCAGTAACCACCTGCAGGCAAGCTCAGCGGCAAGCCAATACACCACAGCTGGGGACCCAGGTTAAACCCCCCACCCTGACTCCTCTCCTTCCCCGACAGCTTACCCTCATGCCCCAACGCCCAACCTTGCACCCTGCCCTCCTTCCCGACCAACTATCCTGGGCCTCCTCTTCTGAATTTGCCCAAGAGACTCTGAGCGACCCGACCCTTACCCACTTCCGAGACCGAGTAGGGACTGATCCCCAAGGCCCCAGAGAAGAACGGTTCCAATGGGAAAATGGACTGTTTTATTGTGTCTCCCGGTGGAAGAAAGGGCCAGTGCCCAAACATCAGCTGGTGGTACCGAAAAAATATCGGTCCAACCTGCTGCGAATATGGCACAATATCCCCTTGGCCGGGCATTTAGGCAACTCCTGAACACACCATCACCTTACTCAGATCTTTTTCTGGCCCAGAATTATGCGAGAAATTAAGGAATATTGTAGTACCTGCATAGTGTGTTAGAAGGTAGGGAAGACCGGGACCATACAAAAGCCCCCCTTAACCCTCTCCCCATTATTGATGAACCCTTTAGCAGAATCGCTGTTGATATAGTAGGGCCCCTACCTAGACCTAGTCCCTTCAGGAAAAAATACATACTCATGGTAGTAGACTATGCCACTGTGGCCAGTGCGTTGCTCCGGGTATTCACCAGGGTAGGCTTCCCCCGAGAAATGGTCTCTGACCAGGGGACCCAGTTTAATGCGGAGGTCACCCAAAAGTTATGGGAACTGTGTAGGATAAAACCCCTGTACAGTGCCCCCTATCACCCCCAGACCAATGGGCTTTGTGAACGGTTTAACAGGACACTGAAACAATTGCTTTGGACGTACTTGGCTACTCACAAAGACTGGGAAAAATTCCTGCCGCACCTCCTATTTGCCTACAGAGAGGTGCCCCAGGAATCCACCGGGTTTTCACCCTTTGAACTGCTGTATGACCGGAAATTAAGGGGGCCCCTAGACTTGTTGCAAGCCCACTGGGAGGTATCAACAGGGGAGGAAGGACCCTCCATTGTGGAGTACGTCCTGAAGTTCAGGGATCAGCTAAAGGACCTCACTGCCATGGTGCGGGAGAACCTGCAGGGCGCCCAAAGGAGACAGAAACGTTGGTACAACCGTAATGCTCATAGCCAAATTCTCACAGTAGGGCAGAGGGTTCTTGCCTTGAAACCTGTCAAAATGAACAAGTTACAGGCTTCCTGGCAAGGGCCCTACAGGGTGGTGGAACAATTGAATAACACCACCTACCTTGTAGCAAAATGCTCCAATGATCGGGTCCAACGGACCTTTCATGTGAACATGCTCAAGGAGTATGTAGAAAGACCACAAGATGTAGCCACTATCTGTGCCCCAGCTATGAAAGACTCTGAGAGCCTTCCCATGCCAGAGCTCCCCGGGCCGGATGAGACCCCTCAAGGAGTAGCCAACATAATCCTGGATGTGAGGTTAGCAGCTGGACAGAGACAGCAGATCTGGCATTTACTAGAGGACCGCCAGGAGATGTTCTCAAATGTCCCTGGGTACACCACAGTGACTGTGCACTGAGTGGAAACCCTTGGACAAGCTCCCCTGAGACAGGCAGCTTACAGAGTACCTGAAGCTGTCAGAGACAGTATGCACCGGGAGCTCTGAGGAATGTTGGAGCTCGGTGTTGTTGAACCGTCCAACAGTCCCTGGGCCTCCCCGGGGGTGCTGGTCCCCAATAAAGATGGTACTACCCGGTTCTGCATTGACTACTGTAAGCTCAATGACAGAACCACAACTGACGCCTATCCCATGCCCCGCGTCGATGACCTCTTAGATAGAATCACCAGGGGTCACTTCTTAACTACCCTTGACCTCTGCAAGGGGTATTGGCAGATCCCACTAGAACCTGACAACGTTCCCAAGTCCGCCTTGGCCACTACCAGTTTAAGGTCATGCCGTTTGGGATAAAGAATGCTCCAGCCACCTTTCAGAGGATGGTGGATCGTCTGCTGGATGGCCTCCAAGACTATGCCGGTGCCTACTTGGATGACATTGCCATCTTTAGCGACACCTGGGAGGATCATTTGATCCACCTGGGCATCGTTCTAGATCGCCTCAGAACCACCGGGCTGACCCTGAAACCCGACAAATGCACCATAGGCTGCTCGGAAGTCCAGTACCTGGGCCACCGAGTAGACTGTGGGCAGCAGCGGCCGGAGTCCGCCAAGGTTGAGGCAGTGGCAAACTGGCCCACTCCTCGAACTAAGACCCAGGTCTTAGCCTTCCTAGGAATCACTGACTATTACCGAAGGTTCGTCCCCAATTATAGCACCCTAGCCAAACCCCTGACCAACCTGACTCGTAAAAGACTGCCCCGACAGGTACTGTGGTCCCCAGAATGTGAAAACGCCTTTCAGAGCCTCAAGTCTGCCTTGATCTCTGCCCCAGTCCTGGCCACGCCTAACCCCACCAAAAGTTTTTGTGTCCACACAGATGTCTCCATGTTTGGATTGGGAGCAGTACTAAGGCAGATAGACGAAGAAGGACAAGACCACCCCATAGCCTACATTAATAGGAAGCTGCTGCTCTGGGAGGTAGGCTATGCGGCGATGGAGAAGGAATGCCTGGCACTGGTATGGGCCCTCAAGAAATTACAACCGTACCTCTATGGAAGACCCTTCACTGTCCTCACCAATCACAACCCCCTGGTGTGGCTTAACCGAGTGTCGGGAGATAATGGACGTCTACTAAGATGGAGTTTAGCCCTGCAGCCCTTTAACTTTAAAGGGACAGTAAAGTCAAAACTAAACTTTCATGAGTTAGATAGGGCATGCAATTTTAAACAACTTTCCAATTTACTTTTATCATCAAATTTGCTTTGTTCCCTTTGTGGTATTTTTGAAAAGCTAAACCTAGCTAGGCTCAAACTGATTTCTAAACAGTTGAAAACCGCCTCCTAGCTCAGAGCATTTTGAAAGTTTTTCACAGTTAGACTGTGCTAGTTCACATGTGTCATATAGATAACATTGTGCTCACTCCCGTGAAGTTATTTAGGAGTCTTCACTGATTGACTACACTGCATGTCTGTCAAAGGCACTTAGATAAGGAGGCTGTCTGCAAAGGCTTAGATATAAGGTAATCACTGAGGTAAAAAGTATATTAATATAACTGTGTTGGTTATGCAAAAATGGGGAATGGGTAATAAAGGGATTATCTATCTTTTAAGTAAGAAAAATTTTGGTGTAGACTGTCCCTTTAATGTTCAGTATAGGCCGGGAAAGAGCAATGGGAATGCCGATGGACTTTCCCGGCAGACTGAAATAGAATGCTCCACGGACATTCCCCAGTAGACCTGTGGGGATCTAGCTGGGTCTGCCGAACTGGAAGGGGGGAGTTGTCACGGATACTGGGCTGCAAGGGTTGAATTCATACCCCCTACAACCTCACCCCTGTTGTTTCTCAGTGGAATCTTTGGTTTGCTTGTTTATGAAGAGCTGGGGTATGACTATGACAGTTGGCCGGGCTCCTGGAACTCCCGGTCAGCCGCCCCAGCACGGACACCCACCTAACCTCTCTCAGACTAACCGATCGGCCACAGGACAGCAGGAAACCCACTAACTTTAACCCAGGTCACTCCAGCAACCATGTGCCCCAGAGCTCCACTCTTTTGGGGATTAGTAGCCCCTGGGGAGTACAAGGAGTGGGGGAATTGCCGGAGGGGAGCTGCTTTGGGAACCGGGGGTTTTGGACACCCCTAACCCAATGACTTCAATGGACCGTAACTCCGGTCCCCAGTAATGAATCATGCTGATTTAGGGACTGTGAAATCTGGGGACAGAGAACATTAAAATGACACCCTGGAAGTGCCGCCACTCCACCGGGATCACCCCGAAACCGCCACCCCTATGTATTGAGATTATGTGGGACTGTGGCTCCTATGGAGGCGCCGGTCAGTCTGGAGGGGCGGGAAAGGCAGGAAAATAGTGGGATTGTCCTTTGTGTTATCAAGATGAGCTGTGTGTATAAAAGGAGTGTATGTTTTACAATAAAATCAGTTCTTGTATAACTTGAATACTAGTCTGTCTAGTTATTTGGGTGTGAGGAAAAAAGTGATTAGAAGTGCGCTAAGGAGCTGATACCAAGCACCTCTCTAAAAGACACTATCCCTAAAATGTGTCTAGTATCAGTTTAAACAGTGGGTAAAGCTTTTTAGGGCTTTGGGATAAAGAGGGCGCCCAGGGCTAAAGGTATCAAACACCAAAAGTATCGTATAATAAAAGTATTTATTTAAAAACAAATGCACATCCTAAAAATTACACAATCTAAATAGGGACGTCTCCCTATATTAAAACTATATGTACAGTTCTATATATATGATCTGTAAATTAGTACATAAATAGGTCAGTATATATAGTAATAATTCAAATAGCTTAGATGTAAGTATGGCCCATAAGGATATAACGGATTTGATTGGATCCAATTTTTTGTTCTCTAAGTATAGTGGAAAATAGAAAAAGCGTGGAACTTTCCAAAATGTATATATACAGTCCACCAAAGAATCGGTATGAGAATTGGTTCAATAGATATACAGTCACTGTATTAACGCTTTACTTTACCACTTCTTCTGTCTCCGGTCACACCAGGGACCTCTACGGTATCCAAGGCAGTCACTGCGAGCTGTGAACACATACCACACACGTGTTGGGATGGCGTCTGATGTCACGCCTCGTCCGTTCGTTGCCTATATAGGCAATTTGCAGCGTACTTGTTTCAGCTGTGAATTGTAATAGTTCTTTCAATATTCCAGCCCTGTGCTGTGCACTTTAGTTATGAATACAGTGGGATATTCAAATTCATCCACGCTGTAAGATTGATTGAGTTGTAGTGGAGAGTTTAACCCGGGTTAGATGATAATGCTGATAATAGACATATGGTGATGTTGGTCACTCTCGGTGTGCTACTACAAAGTCACAAATGCAGTCGACGGAAATTCTGGCTTCAGCTAGTTCCCAGCAGTCCACTGTTGTTCCTTCAACAAAGGAACCTTAATGATGTCCATAATGCAGGATTCAGATCTTCCATGATATCTCTCTAAATAATCATTGATCTCTCTAAATAATCAATGATTATTTAGAGAGATATCATGGAAGATCTGAATCCTGCATTATGGACATCAAGGTTCCTTTGTTGAAGGAACAACAGTGGACTGCTGGGAACTAGCTGAAGCCAGAATTTTCGTTGACTGCATTTGTGACTTTGTAGTAGCACACCAAGAGTGACCAACATCACCATATGTCTATTATCAGCATTATCATATAACCCGGGTTAAACTCTCCACTACAACTCAATCAATCTTACAGCGTGGATGAATTTGAATATCCCACTGTATTCATAACTAAAGTGCACAGCACAGGGCTGGAATATTGAAAGAACTATTACAATTCACAGCTGAAACAAGTAAGCTGCAAATTGCCCATATAGGCAACGAACGGACGAGGCGTGACATCAGACGCCGTCCCAACACGTGTGTGGTCTGTGTTCACAGCTCGCAGTGACTACCTTGGATACCGTAGAGGTCCCTGGTGTGACCGGAGACAGAAGAAGTGGTAAAGTAAAGCGTTGTTAATACAGTGACTGTATATCTATTGAACCAATTCACATACCGATTCTTTGGTGGACTGTATATATACATTTTGGAAAGTTCCACGCTTTTTCTATTTTCCACTATACTTAGAGAACAAAAAATTGGATCCAATCAAATCCGTTATATCCTTATGGGCCATACTTACATCTAAGCTATTTGAAATGTTCTTATTGCCTCCATTTGTTTTTATTTTTTTCCTATATATACTGACCCATTTATGTACTAATTTACAGACCATATATATAGAACTGTACATATAGTTTTAATATAGGGAGACGTCCCTATTTAGATTGTGTAATTTTTAGGATGTGCATTTGTTTTTAAATAAATACTTTTATTATACGATACTTTTGGTGTTTGATACCTTTAGCCCTGGGCGCCCTCTTTATCCCAAAGCCCTAAAAAGCTTTACCCACTAGTTATTTGGGTGTGCTCCAGCTAAAATCACGTTCCTGGGCTACATAGCAGCATGTTCCAGGCAGAGGAAGGATCATCAGGCAGAGCTACCCAGTCTGGGTAGCTGGAGTCTGCCACAGGGTGGGACCCTGGGTACTGATGCTGTCGGGCATCAGGGGTGGCTACAGGCTGTGGTCACTAGCCAGCTACATAGCTACAGTCAGCAGGGAGGAAGCAGGACCCATTTGGCAGAGCTACCCAGTCGGGGTAGATGGGGTATCCGTCACATGTCTATCGTCATATTTTTAGGGGAATTATGCACAATTGGAAGATAATTCATTTTAATAATCTCTTATCCACATGGACTGTCCCAAAGAATTTGTCTTACAGAAAACTGTGTTCGCACACTCTTGTCTGTCTGTAAGCAAAAATGGCAGCAAGCAGGATTGTAACAGTCACCGAGAAAAATTTCTAGCCAAAAAAAAGCCCCATTCTCTCGGCTAGATTATGAATTTTGCGTTATGAGTGAAAAAGCCTCATAACGCTGCTTTTTCACTACCGCTGCTATTATGAGTTTTGTAGGTATAGGTGTACCACACACCTTTTTGGCCGTAACGCAACATAACTACCGCACTTTTTAAAAAGTCCTTTTTCAATGGGACTTCCAAAGCGCCGGTATTACGAGTTTGCCTGTCCGGCCAAAAAGTAAGCAGTACAGCTTATGGCCTCTATTTATCAAGCTGTCAACCACAAATACGCTGGAATTCTGCAGCGTATTTGTGGCGAGCCTGATTCGCCTTAGTTAACAAAGGCTAGAGACCGGCAAAAGTAGAATTTAGTGACGTAACATACGATCCACCGGACTCAATCCAACACAGATCGATGCTTACGTCAATCCAGATGTTCCGAACGCAAGTTTGGCACAATCTGACTACTTTTGCTAGTTATCAAAGAACTAGCAGGTACGCTCGCCACTTTTCCAGCCCAGCGTACCTGGTTTTCAATTCGCCGCCCTGGAGGCCGCGGATACCATAGGAATCAATGGGAGTCTGAAAGCAGCGAAAGCTCATGTTCGCTGCTGCCCGATATCCCATTGATTCCTATGGGAAATGTCTACACCTAACACCCTAACATGTACCCCGAGTCTAAACACCCCTAATCTGCCCACCCTACACTGCCGCCACCTACATTATACTTACTAACCCCTAAATTGCCGCTCCTGGACCCCGCCGAAACTAAATAAAGTTATTAACCCCTAAACCGCCGCTCCCGTACCCCGCCGCCACCTACATTATATTTATTAACCCCTAATCTGCCCCCCTACACGACGCCTCTATATTAATTTTATTAATCCCTAAACCTAAATCTAACCTTAACACCCCCCTAACTTAAATATTATTTAAATGAATCTAAATAAATATTCCTATAATTAAATAAATTATTCCTATTTAAAAATAAATACTTACCTGTAAAATAAACCCTAATAATTACATTGTAGCTATTTTAGGATTTATTTTTATTTTACAGGCAACTTTGTATTTATTTTAGGTGTAATTAGTTTAAAATTCTTGTAATTATTTTTTTATTTTCTGTAATTTAGTGTGGTTTTTTTGGACTTTATTTTATTTAATTGTAGGAAATTGTAGTTAATTAATTTAATTTATTTAATTATAGTGTAGTGTTAGGTGTAATTGTAACTTAGATTAGGATTTATTTTACAGGTAATTTTATATTTATTTTAGCTAGGTAGTTATTAAATAGTTAATAACTATTTAATAATTATTGTACCTAGTTAAAATAAATACAAAGTTGCCTGTAAAATAAAAATAAATCCTAAAATAGCTACAATGTATTTATTAATTATATTGTAGCTATCTTAGGGTTTATTTTACAGGTGAGTATTTAGTTTTAAATAGGAATAATTTATTTAATTATAGTGTAGTGTTAGGTGTAATTTTAACTTAGGTTAGGATTTATTTTACAGGTAATTTTGTATTTATTTTAGCTAGGTAGTTATTAAATAGTTAATAACTATTTAATAACTATTGTACCTAGTTGAAATAAATACAAAGTTGCCAGTAAAATAAAAATAAATCCTAAAATAGCTACAATGTAATTATTAATTATATTGTAGCTATCTTAGGGTTTATTTTACAGGTAAGTATTTAGTTTTAAATTGGAATAATTTATTTAATTATAGGAATATTTATTTAGATTAATTAAAATAATATTTAAGTTAAGGAGATGTTAGGGTTAGACTTAGGTTTAGGGATTAATAAAATTAATATAGTGGCGGCGGTGTAGGGGGGGCAGATTAGGGGTTAATAAATATAATGTAGTATAATGTGGCGGTGGGGTCCCGGAGTGGCGGTTTAGGGGTTAATAACTTTATTTAGTTGTGGCGGGGTCCAGAAACGGCGGTTTAGGGGTTAAACAATTTATTTAGTTGTTGCGCGGTCCGGGATCAGCAGGATAGGGGTTAATAACTTTATGTAGGTGGCGGCAGTATAGGGTGCGGCAGATTAGGGGTTAATAGGTATAATGTAGGTTTAGGGGTTAATATATTTATTATAGTTGCAGCGGGGTCCAGGAGCGGCGGTTTAGGGGTTAATAAGTTTATTTAGTTGCGGGGGGGCTCCGGGAGCGGCGGTTTAGAGGGTAAAACTGTATAGTATAGTGTGGGTGCTTAGTGACTGTATAGCAAGAAAGCTGCGAATAAGCCAAAGAGCAGCGAGATCAATGACTGTTAGTTAACAACAGTCGGCTGCTCATTGCACTGTACTTGGTGCACGGCTTTTTGACAGCTTTCTTGATAAATTTGGCGAACGTATTCAGGTCCGCAGCGGCAATGTTAGGCGACCTTAGGTGAGCGCATTGGGGCCGTCGAATGCAGGTAAGTAGACAGCTTGATAAATAGAGGCCTATAACTACAAGATCTGTGCCATAAACGGAAAGTCAGTTGTTAGGGGTTTTGTGCTACAAAGCTGTAAGATAAAACTCACAACTAAAGTGTTACAAAGTACACTAACACCCATAAACTACCTATTAACCCCTAAACCGAGGCCCTCCAGCATCGTAAATACTAAAATAAAATTATTAACCACTAATCTGCCGTTACATTGTAGCTATCTTAGGTTTTATTTTTATTTTACAGGTAAGTTTATATTTATTTTAACTAGGTAGACTAGTTAGTAAATAGCTATTAACTATTTAATAACTATCTAGTTAAAAAAAATACAAATTTACCTGTAAAATAAAACCTAACCTGCCTCACACTAACACCTAACATTCACTACAATTAAATAAATTACATTAATTAAATACAATTAACTAAATTACAAAAAAAATAAACACTAAATTACATAAAATAAAAAAGAAATTATCAAATATTTAAACTAATTACACCTAATCTAATAGCCCTATCAAAATTAAAAAGCCCCCACAAAATAAAAACCCCTAGCTTAAACTAAACTGCCAATAGCCCTTTAAAGGGCCTTTTGCGGGGCATTGCCCCAAATAAATCAGCTCTTTTACCTTTTAAAAAAATACAAACAACCCCCCAACAGTAAAACCCACCACCCACACAAGCAAACCCCCCAAATAAAATCCTATCTAAAAAAACCTAAGCTCCCCATTGCCCTGAAAAGGGCTTTTGGATGGGCATTGCCCTTAAAAGAGCATTTAGCTCTTTTCCATTGCCCAAACCCTAAGCTAAAAATAAAACCCACCCAATAAACCCTTAAAAAAACCTAACACTAACCCCCGAACAGCCACTTACATTACAGTTGTTGAAGACCGGACATCCATCCTCAACGAAGCCGGAAGAAGTCTTCATCCAAGCGTCAAGAAGTGATCCTCCAGGTGGGCAGATGTCTTTATCCAGAGGGCATCTTCAATCTTCATCCTTCCGACACGGAGCGGCTCCATCTTGAAGACATCTGGCATGGAGCATCCTCTTCTGTTGACGACTACTGAAGAATGAAGGTTCCTTTAAGGGACATCATCCAAGAATTCTATCAGCCAATCGGAATTAAAGGGTAAAAAAATCATATTGGCTGTTGCAATCAGCCAATAGGCTTGAGCATTAATCCTATTGGCTGATCCAATCAGCCAATAGGAATGAGTTTACATTCTATTGGCTGTTCCAATCAGCCAATTGGAATTCAAGGGATGCCATCTTGGATTACATCCCTTAAAGGAACCTTCATTCTTCAGTAACCATCGACAGAAGATGAAGATAGAAGATACCGTCTGGATGAAGACTTCTGCCCACCTGGAGGACCACTTCATGCAGCTTGGATGAGGATGGATGTCCGGTCTTCAAAAACTGTAAGTGGATCATCGGGGGTTAGTGTTAGGTCTTTTTAAGGGTTTATTGGGTGGGTTTTATTTTTAGTTTAGGGTTTGGGCAATGGAAAAGAGATAAATGACCTTTTAAGGGCAATGCCCATCCAAATGCTCTTTTCAGGGCAATGGGGAGCTTAGATTTTTTAGATAGGATTTTATTTGGGGGGTTTGGTTGTGTGGGTGGTGGGTTTTACAGTTGGGGGGTTGTTTGTATTTTTTTTTTTTTTAAATAGATTTTTATTGATGAATATATTACAAAAACCACATAACGACACATTTATCTCTTGACATAGTTGGCAGCGGAAATACACACGATTATTCAAAAGGGTAATGACATTCAAAGAAGATCAGTGAACCTGGCATGGAGGTCATAAATAACATTTAATCATTCTCTGGTGTGTACTTGCACATTTCAATTGTTATGTATTGGTTATTCTAAGGAAATATGTAAGATTTTGTGTTTTAAGCAGTGTATGGCAATATATGCTATACCCAATAGGCCTGACAGTTTCGAGAGGCAAAATAGAAAGTATACGTAGTATGTATATATGGAAATAATGTTGTTAGGTTCGTTCACCCATACCCCCTAGAGGAGGGGGGGAGTAGGGGAGAAGGGGAAGGCATCTGGTGGGGAGGGGATATTATAATGAGGAGCACCTCGGGACAGTCACAGTGAGGTGCATCCTCTGGGACAGGGAAGGGTTATAGTCGGAGGTAGGTCACCAGTGTTCAGGAGAAAGGGCAATTATGGAGTCAGTTTCAGGTAAGTCTCCCCAGATTAGGCTAAAGGTATCTGACTGGTTTTTCGTCCGAAAGACATAGTCTTTCATAGATTTTTAATGTACTGTAGGTAGTCAACCACTGCCTGCCATCTTGGAGGCTGTTGTTTCTTCCAGTTCCTGGCTATTAACATTTTGACCGACGTCAACAGGTAGACTAGTAAGTATCTCTTATACTTCGGTAACTTTTTTACCCCAATATGCAGGAGGGCTAGGCCCGGGGTATCTGGGATCGGGAGTTCTAGGGCCGTACAGGTTGCACAAATTTTAGACCAAAGCGGTCGGAGTCTGTCACATGACCACCACATATGAAGCGGAGTGCCTAACTCTCCACACTCTCTCCAACATAGGGGTAAGTGTCCAGGGTACAGAGTCCGAAGTTTGGTCGGCACTAAGTGCCATGTGGTAATGATCTTAAAGTAAAATTTGTACATAGTGACACAATGAAGCGCAGATTTAGTCATCTGTATCGCCTTAGTCCAGTCTAGAGTCGTGTAGGTAAGTCTCAATTCTGCTTCCCAGGAGGTCATATGTCTCATTTTTTACAAGGGTGGGAGGCCCCAAGAGGGATTTGTAGTGGGCAGTAAGAGGCTTGTATAGTTGCAGGCTCGCTTTCCATCTGATCTCCCAGATAGTGGGTGCCCTGATCTTATCGACCAGGAATCCCCACGCTTTCATAAGGGATCTAAGTCTCATAAAATCAAACTCTAGGTGACGGGGGATGTCAAACCTAGCTATCATATATTGGGATGGGAGAAGATTCTCGTTTAAGTAGAAGTCACTTAAAGAAGTGACCTCCAGGGTCTTCCAGGGGGTAAGCCGGGTGTTAGGTAGCCCTTGTAGGAGTGACATGAACGGGTGAATAGGGGAAGGGTGTGGGGCTATCAACTGGTTGTGGCTCAATTGGAACCAGGCTGATTGACAGTTTTTAATGAGATGGTTAGAGATAGGTATTCGCGAAGCTAAGTGCGGGGAACCCACAACAAATCCGAAAGGTCAATGTAAGCTGGGAGGGATGCCTGCTCTAGCTCCCTCCATCTTGTGGGGGGTAGGGCTGGTCCCCATGCTGAGACATGCAAACTCATCGCCGCTTGGTGGTATAGCATGGCACCTGGAGCATGGCTGCCGCAACTCTGGGCTGCTTATTGTCCCAGACATAGGAATTAAATGATGTTTGGAAGCCGCGCAGGATCTTCTCCGGCACTGGAATGGGGATACGCTGCATGATGTAAGTTAACTTAGGGAGAATCATCATCTTTAGAGCAGCAATTCTGCCCATCCACAATATTTCCTCATATTTCTTAGATTTCAATCTGGCATCAACCCCCCTTAGTAAGACAGCATAATTTCCCTGTATCACTGTGTCTTTGACATGTGACACGTAGACACCTAGATGCCGGATCCCGTCCACCGACCACTTGAACGAGTAAAGTCGCTTAAGACACCTCTGTTATGACTGTTCGATGTGGATCATGTAGGCCTCTGTTTTAGACACACTAATCTTATAATTCGATATTCTGCTAAAGGTGCCAATAGTCTCCAAGAGGGGGGGGATTGATTCTACCGGGTTTGTTAGGAAGAGAGTGAGATTGTCGGCGAAAAGAGCTAACTTCTGAAGGGTGTCATGAATCTGAAGACCCTGGACCCTGGGATTTTCCCTAATTGCCTCCATGAGCGGTTCCATCACCAACGCGAAAAGGAGTGGGGACAGGGGACATCCCTGCCTGGTCCCGTTCCTGATGGCAATTTTAGGGGAACAGAAGCCTAAAACTTTGACCACGGCTGTCGGAGAGGCGTAGAGAGCAGCAACAGCTGTACGAAATACTCTAGGGATCCCAAAATGCTCCAGGGCGCAGAACATATATTCCCACCCCACCCTGTCAAACGCTTTTTCCGCGCCCATAGACAGGGTGAGGAGGGGTAGCCCCATATCTGCCGCTTCCATAAATATATTCAGTAACCTGCGGGTGTTATCTGTACCTTGCCTACCTTGTATAAATCCCACTTGGTCAAAATGGACCAGCGAGGGTGTTTTCCAAGCCTGGTCGCCAGGACCTTAGCATAGACTTTCACGTCCACATTAATAAGTGAGATAAGATAAGTGAGCGTCGGATCCTTCCCCTCTTTGGGTATAGTCAGGATACTGGCCTCTAGGAATTCAGGGAGGAAGACCCTCATCTCCATAACCTCATTGTAAAGGCAAAGCAATATAGGTGATAGCAGTTGGGCGAAGGTACGATAAAATAGGCTCGTGAAGCCATCTGGACCCGGAGCCTTGTGGGGCTTTAAGGCCAGAATGGCTGTTTTGATTTCCTCTAGGGTGAAAGGAGCAGTCAGGTCATCTACCGAATCTGCGTCTAAGGAGGGAAGGTCTAACTTCGCCAAGAACTGCTGGGTCGCTGTCCTATGAGCGTCAACTCCCAGAGAGTCGTTATTAAGGTTATATAGCAAGGTATAGTAGTCGGCAAATGCCTTCCCTATATCTCTTGGTGAATGGACTGCGCCTGTTGCAGTAGAAATCGAGGGGATTCTGGCCTGGACCGCACGGTCCCTGAGCTTACGGGCAAGCAATCTATCGGCCTTATTTCCTTTATAGAAGTATAATTGCTTAAGCCTGAATAGATTTGCTTGAACACAGAGCTGCTCTCTCTTATTGATTTCATCCCTGATAGTGCCTACCCGATCGGCAAGGGTGGGAGTAGGGGTACTTTTGTTAGCCATTTCAATCTGTCTCAATTCCGCATATAATTTAGCAAGCGGGATCTTGCTCTTATTGTTTGTATTTTTTTTTTACAGGTAAAAGAACTGATTTCTTTGGGGCAATGCCCCGCAAAAGGCCCTTTTAAGGGCTATTGGCAGTTTAGTTTAGGCTAGGGTTTTTTCTATTTTGGGGGGCTTTTATATTTTGATAGGGCTATTAGATTAGGTGTAATTAGTTTAAATATTTGATAATTTCTTTTTTATTTTGTGTAATTTAGTGTTCATTTTTTTTGTAATTTAGTTAATTGTATTTAATTAATGTAATTTATTTATTTGTAGTGTAATGTTAGGTGTTAGTGTGAGGCAGGTAAGGTTTTATTTTACAGGTAAATTTGTATTTATTTTAACTAGATAGTTATTAAATAGTTAATAACTATTT
This sequence comes from Bombina bombina, assembly GCF_027579735.1. NCBI lineage: Eukaryota > Metazoa > Chordata > Amphibia > Anura > Bombinatoridae > Bombina > Bombina bombina. The sequence continues at coordinate 1,244,034,331 of NC_069501.1, forward strand.
ACTAACTAGTCTACATAGTTAAAATAAATACAAACTTACCTGTGAAATAAAAATAAAACCTAAGATAGCTACAATGTAACTATTAGTTATATTGTAGCTATCTTAGGGTTTATTTTATAGGTAAGTATTTAGTCTTAAATAGGAATTATTTAGGTAATAATAGTAATTTTTATTTAGATTTATTTAAATTATATTACAGTTAGGGGTATTAGGGTTAGGGTTAAACTTAAGGTTAGGTTTAGGGGTTAATATATTTATTTAGTGTTAGTGATGTGGGAGGCCAGAAGATTAGGGGTTAATAACTTTAGTATAGTGGTGGCAGCAATGTTGAGGGTGGCAGATTAGGAATTAATAAATTTATGTAGGTGGCGGCGACATTGGGGCAGCAGATTAGGGGTCAATAAGTGTAGGTAGGTGGCGGTGATGCCTGGGGCAGCAGATTAGGGGTTAATAAGTGTAATGTAGGTATCGGGGGTGGCTGATTAGGGGTGTTTAGACTCAGGGTTTATATTAGGGTGTTAGGTGTAAAAATAAATTTTCTTTCTCCATAGGAATAAATGGGTCTGCGTTACGGAGCTTTACGCTCCTTTATTGCAGGTGTTAGGCTTTTTTTTAGCCGGCTCTCCCCATTGATCTTTATGGGGAAATAGTGCACAAGCACGTAAAACCAGCTCAAAGCAGCGCTGGTATTTGTGTGCGGATGGAGCTCAACGCTGCTATATTGCCTGCTAACGCTGGGTTTTTGCAAACCTGTAATAGCATCGCTATTAAAGGTGAGCGGTGGAAATAACTTGCAAGTTATTGCTGAGCCGCTCATAATGCAAAACTCATAATCTAGCTGTCTGTGTGCAAGGAGTTTTTGTCTGAGACCAAACTCCTCCCCATTTCTTAATCATTCGATAGATTTGGATATGCCATTTCTCTAATCGCTGCTGGGAATGCCATTTTCAACAGTCAAATACCTTTTGGTTGTAATACTGGATTTAGGCCATTGGGGACAACAGACAAATGAAAACAGTTTTATTATCAATATATATATATTCCTATATATTTTTTTCAAATGCCTATTTTTATACATTTATAGTCTCCTAGTTTTAATAAATGATGTGTTCCATATATGGCCCATCTAGTCTGACCGAGCACGTAATTATAAGTCCAAACATGAGTATTCCACCTATAATATTTTCGAAGATGAATTTGTCATCTTTTCCATTTATTATAAATATTGTATATTGGTGGGTATCATTTTAATATTCAGTGTCTGGACTTATGTTTATGACCAATATTCATAGGACATCTTGTTGGTTTATTACATGTCTGAAAAATAAAAAAAAAAACAGATGTTGTAATTTTTAAATAAGTCAAACATTTATAAATATTAATGTAGTTATTTATTTTTAATTCATTATATCCAACACAGTATGTAACATGTGATGTATCTCTTAGATCATTATATATATTATTCAGGCAGTCTGCGGTACACATTAATTTATTTAAGAACTATATAGATAATTTGTTATCAAAAGTACATAGGTTAAGATATTTTAAAATCTTAATTCTTAGGCTTTCAACTTCCCATATTACCCTTCTTAGGCATAGAAAATCTCCCAGATTCATATGTTCATATATAATACGTGTCTGAATATATATTCATTTGAGTATCTTAAACTAAATGAAAATTAGGCACAAGTAATTTATCTGAGAATTTGCTTCCAATGTGCTGTTATCTGAGCCAGCAGCCGTTCCAGACGAGAATGTGTATTAGATCGTCAAAGAGGATCTAGTGAATATCATGGTGACTTTCACATGTATCTGTTAACTGACCATATACTGGGATTCTGAGCATATCTTCAACTAAAACACAGAATCTTGTCTTCATCACCCCAGGGGTCTGTGCTGAACTAATGAGACAAATGTTCTCTTTTTAACCCTTCGATGTATACGGTAGTGAGGGGGAAAGGGGTCTGCTGTAGTTACAGCCAAATCAATTCATATCAGGTAGATATTAGCGCAATGGAATTATTAAATTATGTGATACATGCAAAGTTTATCCAATGTCACTCAGCAATACCTTGACAATATGACACCAGCTTTCAGTGAAAATTGTAACTTTAAGGAGCTATGTGATATTGTGTCTTTGTGTGAACTGCAGAGTCTAACATTGTAAGCAGATTGAATAAACAACAACCTAATAAGGAAGTGAAAACAAGTGTGTTTTATCCTGTCAATGCACTTAATGATCATATTGAGGTATTTCATTCTATTGTAGAACAATATCTGATATCTCTATCTGAGGAGATCTCGAGAAAGAAAGTAGTACACAATAATTTGAGTAAAAAGGAAAGGTCAGCATTTACCGGTCTGGAGAAAAATTCAGAATTAGTGAGGGAGGATCTATTTTACAAAACCCGGTTTATGATTATGGCCACAAGCCGAAACTAGTCAAGCTATATGGTTTTATTTGTTCTGTATTTAGGTGTTATGGATTGTATCCTTATTGAATAAAGTTTGCAGATTTTTTACCTATTGAAGATTTTTTTGTTTTTTGTACTTTTGGGACCACAAGGAATCCCTTCATCTGGAGGTTCTCCTCTTGTGTGCCCCTACACTCTATTACTGCAGCGGGCCAGCCCATGAATACAGCTGAGAGAAGTATAGCTTGAAGGTTCGAGGAGGCTGGTTGGCCAATTGGAACTTGTCTTACCACACCCCCCTGCTGACGTCATGCTTCAGACCCAGATGGAACGGCGGTTTATGTTAGTTGTTTGTTTTCACATGCCACAGCCATTTACCTCCTAGTATTAATTGACACAGGGGAAGCGATACTGGTGTTTTTGGCAGAACGGGTGAGTTTCATACTCCTTACTCTGATATATGTGGATGCCGGACTCTACTTCAATATATTGGGTCCCTGTGTGAGGTTGATTGCAGATATCCTTTCAATATCTTATGGTTGTTATTCGTTGACTACCTTTGTGGGCTGAGTGGGCTTTTGGCTCTCAAATCTTTTTACGGACATGAGTTGTTCTAACATCCATTTTAGCAGATGATATGTATTGACTGGGAACTTACGTTTGTATCTAGGATCTATTGTAGTCCAAAGGAAGAATACCTCAATGAAGCATATAGATAGTTTGGTGACATTGACTTATAAAAAGCTCACATTCACTCCCATACTAAAATTTCAGAGAGAGTTAAGACACCTTATTGACTTAGGAATGAAGAATCTGATTCTATCCAAAAAAACTGTAATTATGTATTTGTTGAACACCCTAGGATTCCGATATTTAAGTTCTTGCTGAAGGTGCATAAGTCTCTGGTTAATCCCCCAGGGAGGCCAATTATTTTAGCTATTGGCACCCTGGGGGAAAGATTAGGACAGAGGGTGGATGTGCAACTTCAACCCATAGTACAGTCATTACCTGGCTTTTTAAGAGATACTAAGCACCTATTGAGGTTATTACAGAATACCAGTTGGAATAAAGGATACATTTTTGTTACTATAGATGTTGTTTCCTTATATTCCACACATTCTAGGAATTGCTGCTGTCAAAAAGATGCTAGAGAGATATTCTGATTATGGTCCAGACCTCATTGGGTATATACTGGAGGTGATCTCTTTTTTACTGGATCATAATTTTTTTATCTTTAATGGCAAATTTTTCATACAATTGAAAGGAACTGCGATGGGGTGAAATTTGCCCCATCGTATGCTTTTTTGTACCTAGCTGAGTTTAGAGAGTGGCAATATTCAGGGATTCAAACATCCATAAAGATAACATCAAATTATATACCAGATTTATAGATGATGTATTACTGGTATGGGATGGACCCATTGACACTCTGAATGATTTTGTAAACCATCTAAATGACAATTCTGGTAACTTGAATTTTACGTTCAATCCCTCTGAAACTAATATGCCATATTTGGATGTTTTACTAACTCATGAGAATAATAATATAACTACTGAGGTCTTTAGAAAAGAAGTGAGTGGTAATCCCATATTAAGAGCAGACTCGCTGCATCCGCAATATTTGAAGAGAGGCATACCTAGAGGCCAATATATCAGGTTGAGATGGAATTGTACTAATCTGGAGAATTATTGGCGACATGCGGAGGATCTGACAACATGCCTGGTAGATAGAGGGTATAACCCTTTATTACTTAAAAATGTGTCTGAACAGGTATCTAGATTTGATAGGAACAATCGCTTGAAGGATAATGTCAAAGAAAAAGCTAGACATGGGGGCATTAACTTTATTACCACCTATAGTAGACAATTTAATGATATCTGTAACATTGTCAAAAAAAAGACTTTCAATATTGGAAAAAGATAGTGACCTACAGACAGTCTCAACCAGTTGCAAGTTTGTATCTTGTAGGTCAGAAACTATAGGGGATAAAATTGCTAAGAACTTTGGAGCAAATACCACTAAAAAGGATAATAACACAAGCAACTGGCTTTCTAAGAAAGCAGGCTTTTATAAATGTGGTGGTAAACCTTGTAAATGTTGCAGTTATGTCGTGGTTGGAGATACTTTTGTATCTACAAATACTGGCAAGATATATAAAATCAGGGATAGAATTACTTGCAATTCCACATATGTTGTATATTTGATAACTTGCGGATGTTGTAATTTCCAATATGTAGGACTCACGTCAAGATTTTTGAAAGATAGAATTAGGGAACATCTGCTGTCACTAGAAGCAGATGTCCCAAAGACACCGATGACAAAACATTTTGCCAAACTTATTTGAAGTGCAACTTTCTTCTAGTTTTAGGGAAGAGAACAAGTTGCACTGAGTGTGAGAGATGGAGACAGATTTTTGGCATTAAGCAGAAAAAAGGTATTTTGAATATATAACCTTAAGACTGTCTTTCCTATGGGGATTAATAAAATAAGCGATGTCAAACTATTTATAGATCAGAGATAGCATATATCATAACTTTTGGCGTAATTTATATTCATCTGTCATGAAATTCAACTTTTTCCTACTAAAGAGAAGTATGCTAGGGGTCTTATAGAGTGCAGAGTGTTTTTCATTAAAGGTTGACATATATAATTACAAAGTGCATTTATCTATTACACAATATTATGTACAAACCCTTGATACAACTTCTCTTAGAAAACTATATATCCCCTTTCCCTATGTAGCAATATCACATATATTTACATGTTAATCTGAATAAACCTAGAAACTTGTTTCATTTGCATACATGTTGCTCTCTTCCAAAAATAGGCATGTACATATATTCTCTAACAATTTTAACAGTGCATTGTTGCCTATTATGTATATTTTTATTATGTGTGTTTTTTTATATAAATATATATTCAGAATTGTAAATGCAGATGTTTCCATAAGGATTGCATATGTTCAATCAGACTACTTGTATTTTGATTGGTCTAGATGGACAACTCCATTTGCAATTTAATACCTGCAATTACACCTGTTTCCCAGCTTTGATGAAGTGCCATTGAGGCAGGAAACGCGTCAGCTATAGAACCTGTTTGCTGTGCCCTTTTTGATCTTTTAATGGATGTATTCTAATAAAATGGTCGTTTTAACCATATAATTCTCTCCTGATTCATTTTGATACTGAAACCGCTACTTTGTTGCCTATTTCTTGGATATTCCTAACCTAGGAGCAGGGTGGAGTGCCCCAGCGCTTTCAGCATCACAGCCTGTGCCATTGACATGGTGCTGGCACCATAGCAAGGCTGCAGGCTGTCTTTGAGTCATAGTGTTACACATTAACAAGAACTAGCTGCTGTCATACAGTGGGTGTTTACAGAACTTTCCAAATTCCTGGAAATCAGCGCCGGATTAACGAGGCCACTTCCTAACAGAAGAGGGGTAAGCCTTGCAATTTTTTTTTTAATTTGTGTGTCATTACTTAACAGTCAGCCCTGTGAGAGCCGCTATGGGTGGAACTCAGAGTGAGTTGTTGTCACGGGGGCTTTACATCAACAAGTGGCTACATTCTTTAGGTCTGTGCTCATATTGGTTGCTATAATAAGACTACTGGCCAGGATTGGTCTTATAAAGAAATATCCCACGAACGTTACAGCATTCACTCATGCTCAAACATTGTTGGGTTAGCAAGCCTATTACAAGTTGTGCAAGTGAAACCCGACGTGTGCTAACTTCAGAACTTTGGATACTGCACCCATGTTAAATTCTCCTCTCCATAGAATTTAATGGAGCACACTTAAAAAAAAAAGAAAAAAAAAGAAACTGTCAGGGTGCCAGGAATCAGACTGAGATGAGAAGTGCAAAAATAATCACACTTTTATTAATAACAAAAATAATAAAAAGTCCACAAGTCAAATAACAAGCCAGGAGACAAAACCAGAGCTGGTAGTCAGACGAGCTGAGTCAGGAACCAAAGCGAGTAGTCAGACGGGCCGGAATCAGGAACTAGGAGAACAGCAAGGTCAGGAGCAAGCCAGGGATCAGGAACCCGAAGAGACAGGGATCAGGAACCCGAAGAGATGTCAGACTAGCCAGGTAATACAAAGGAACTGGAACATAGGAACTCACAAACATGTCTGAGACAACACAAGGGCAAAGCATACAGAACAGAGACCCTTTAAATAATAATGATGTACAACAGTCTGGCCATAAGATGGCGTGCAGAAAATGAGCAGCATCACACACTCTTCACCAAATTCAGCAAGAAAAGGTGAGCAAAATGGCTGCCAGCAGCACATGGCAAACAAAGCAGGGAAAAAAACCCTGACAGTATCCTCCCCTCAACGACCCCTCCCTGCGGGAGGACAAAAGGCTTATTGGGGAAACGGGCATGGAAGTCACGGAGAAGGGCGGGAGCATGAACATCAGGGGAGGGAAGCCATAAATGATCCTAAGGACTGTAGCCCCTCCAGTGAACCAAATACTGTACACGGCCCCAGGACATATGAGAGTCATTAATGCTGCTGACCTCATATTCTTCATGGTTGTCAACAGAGATATGATGGGGACAAGGCAACACAGTGGTAAACCGATTACAAACCAATGGTTTCAAGAGGGAGACATGAAAAACAGTGGAGATGCACATTGCAGGAGGAAGGTCAAGAGCCTAAGCCACAGGATTGACCCGTCGGAGTATCCGAAAAGGACCAACATAATGGGGAGCCAGTTTATTAGAAGGCACACGAAGGTTCAAGTTGCGGGAGTACAGCCAAACCCTCTCACCAACCTGGTAGGAAGGTGCGGGCAGAAGCCTACGATCAGCCTGGAACTTTTAACACTGCATAGAACGATGAAGGCAACCCTGAATCTGCACCCACATGGAACGGAGTTGCCGGAGATGCTCCTCTGAAGCCGGAATACCCTGAGACATGAATGAATCGGGCAACAAGGATGTTTGAAACCCATGATTCGCCATGAAAAGGGATAACTGGGAGGAAGCATTAATAGCACTATTGCGAGTGAATTCTGCCCAAGGTATCAGTTCAGATTAATTATTGTGGTGATCTGAAACATAGCAATGGAGGAACTGTTCCAGAGCTTGATTAGACCGTTCCACAGCCCCATTGGATTGAGGGTGATATGCAGAGGAGAAGGAAAACTGGATCCCCATTTGAGCACAAAAGGAATAAGAAAATCTGGAGACAATCTGGCTACCGACACTATCTCCTTGGGTAACCCATGTAAACGGAAGACCTCCCGGGCAAAAATTGAAGCAAGCTCCTGAGCAGTAGGCAACTTTTTCAAGGGTATGCAATGTGACATTTTAGAAAAAAAGGTCAACCACCATTAGGATAACAGTATTTCCATTGGAAACAGGGAGCTCGACAATGAAGTCCATGGAAAGATGTGTCCAAGGATGCTCACCATTAGCAATAGGTTGAAGAAGACCCACAGGTAGATGTCGAGGAGTCTTATTCTGTGCACAGACTGAGCAGGAGGCAACATACGCAGCAACATCAGAACAAAGCACTGGCCACCAGAATTGTCGAGTAAAAGACCAAATCATTTGGTTCTTGCCTGGGTGACCTACAGCTTTAGGATAGTGGTAAGTGTGCAATAGTTTAGTTTGAAGATTCTCAGGTACAAAGCACTAACCACTAGGTTTCTGAGGAGGTGCATTGTTTTGTGCAGCCAGGATCTCCTCCCCTAAGGGAGAAGTCAAATTATTACATATGGTGGCCAAAATATGGTCAGGAGGTTTAACTGGAAAAGGTACAGACTCCTCCTTGGACAGAGGAGAAAATTGACGAGAGAGGGTATCAGCCCTAACATTCTTACTACCAGGCAGGTAGGAAACCACATAATTAAACCGAGACAAAAATAGCGCCCATCTGGCCTGTTGGGGGCGACAAACGTTTTGCTTCGGATAGATAAGTCAAATTCTTGTGGTCAGTAAGAATGAGCACTGGTATGCTAGTACCCTCGAGAAGGTGCCTCTATTCAGTGAGTGCCAAAATTATGAAAGAAACCACACGGATGCAAGGAACCGTGTAGGATGTTGAGACAAGAGGGCACCTACTCCAGTCTCAGATGCATCGACCTAAAGAACAAAAGGCAGGAGAGGGTTAGGATGAGCCAGAACTGAAGCGGCAGCAAAGGCAGTCTTAAGACTCTCAAAAGACTAATTGGCAGTAGGTGACCAATGGAGTGGATCATTCTCCTTACGGGTCATGTCAGTGATAGGTTTGACTAAGGAAGAAAAGTTTTTAATAAACTTCCTATAGTAATTGGCAAAGCCCAAAAAATGTTGAAAAGAACGAAGACCAACTGGGCGAGGCCACTGCAGGACTGCAGACAACTTGTAAGGATGCATGGAGAATGCTGCAACGGAGATTACATAACCTAGGAAGGTTACTTGAGTCTAATGGAACTCACATTTCTTGAGTTTACAAAACAGGCCGTTCTCACATAGTCTCTGAAGTAGCTCTTCGAGTGTGGAAATGATTGTTGCATAAAAGGTAATTGTGAGCACGCACTCGTGATTTCTCAAGACTTGTAATACTTGCCCAATGGAAATTGATTGTGAAAAGACCATATTGTGTGCATGAAAATCCATACCACACAACTTGTAATCTTGCCCTGTGTGTGCAAAAACCACCTCTGGTGTTTATTGCTAAAAAGCTCTATTATGGTTTTATCTGACTATAGAACCCAATCCCAATTGAAGTACCAGTAATGTCTGGAAAACTGAAGGTGCTTGAGTTTGTTTTACGATGAGAGTAGAGGCTTTTTTCTCAAAATACTTCCAAACAAATTGTGATATAAGGGATATTGGATTGTAGTTTTGGAGACTTTCTGATCCCAAGATGCAACTAAATTCTGCAATTCTCCAGCTGTGATCCTTGGAGATATTATTGTGTAGTTCATCAACAAAGCTAGACAAGTCAGAAAAACCTCTGGATACTTTCGGCTAGATTTAGAGTTTTGTCGGTAAAGACCCGCGTAGCTAACGCAGCTTTTTTTCCTACCGCTGCTTCCAAACAACGCTGGCATTTAGAGTTGTCTGAGGGGCTTCGTTAGGCTCCAAAAAGGGAGTGTTGAGCCGAATTTACCGCCACTTTAACACTCAATACCAGCGTTGCTTACGGTAGCGGTAAGCTGGCAAAATGTGCTCATGCACGATTCCCCCATAGGAAACAATTGGGCAGTTTGGGCTGAAAAAATACCTAACACCTGCAAAAAAAGCAGTGTTAAGCTTCCAACGCAGCCCCATTGTTTCCTATGGGGAAACACTTTCTAAGTCTGCCCCTAACACCCTAACATGAACCCCTAGTCTAAACACCCCTAACCTTACACTTATTAACCCCTAATCTGCTGCCCCTGCTATCGCTGACCCCTGCATTACACAATTAACCCCTAATCTGCCGCTCTGGACACTGCCGTCACCTACATTATCCCTATGAACCCCTAATCTGCTGCCCCAACATCGCTGACACCTACATAATATTTATTAACCCCTAATCTGCCCCCCACAACGTCGCCGCCACCTAACTACAAGTATTAACCCCTAATCTGCCGACCGGACCTCGCCGCTACTCTAATAAATGTATTAACCCCTAAACCGCTGCACTTCCGCCTCGCAAACCCTATAATAAATAGTATTAACCCATAATCTGCCCCTCCTAACGTCACCGCCACCTAACTTCAAGTATTTACCCCTAATCTGCCGACCGGACCTCGCCGCTACTCTAATAAATGTATTAACCCCTAAAGCTAAGTCTAACCCTAACCCTAACACCCCCCTAAATTAAATATAATTTTAATCTAACTAAATAAATTAAATCTTATTAACTAAAGTATTCCTATTTAAAACTAAAAACTTACCTGTAAAATAAACCCTAAACTAGCTACAATATAACGAATAATTATATTGTAGCTATTTTAGGATTTATATTTATTTTACAGGCAACTTTGTATTTATTTTAACTAGGTACAATAGCTATTAAATAGTTATGTACTATTAAATATCTACCTAGTTAAAATAATTACAAAATTAGCTGTAAAATAAATCCTAACCTAAGTTACAATTAAACCTAACACTACACTATCAATAAATTAATTAAATAAATTACCTAAAATTACATACAATTAAATAAACTAAACTAAATTACAAAAACAAGCAAACACTAAATTACAAAAAAATAAAAAAGATTACAAGAATATTAGGCTAATTACACCTACTCTAAGCCCCCTAATAAAATAAAAAAGCCCCCCAAAATAATAAAGGTCCCTACCCTATTCTAAATTAAAAAGTAATCAGCTCTTTTACCAGCCCTTAAAAGGGCTTTTTGCGGGGCATGCCCCAAAGTAATCAGCTCTTTTGCCTGTAAAAAAAAATACACCCCCCCCAACATTAGAACCCACCACCCACATACCCCTACTCTAACCCAAACCCCTCTTAAATAAACCTAACACTACCCCCCTGAAGATCTCCCTACCTTGAGTCGTCTTCACCCAGCCAGGCCGAAGTCTTCATCCGCTGGTGCAGAAGAGGACATCCAGACCGGCAGAAGTCTTCATCCTATCCGGGCAGAAGAGGGCATCCGGACCGGCAGACATCTTCAACCAGAGAACGTGGATACCAGCACAATTTGGTAAAAATGTATAATCTTTATTGAAGACCCATATCTTAAAAATAGCAACATTTTGGGGTTAACCCCTTAGTCATGCCATCTGTTACACTGTGTGTTTTGGTGTCCTTTTAAACATACTGACATTCACGCCAAACATATCCTAGGCTATACACTTAGCGCCATCTAGTGGCGTATCAATCAAATTACATGTAAAGATTTTTCCTTTTCAGTGTATATGTATCCAAGCACTGTAACAAATTAAAAACAAGATATCACCTTAACCACTAAGTAGCATTACAGCCTTTCCTACATGATAATAGTGCAAGTTTAATTAACAAAATTACAAATACATCACTGGTAATTCACAAGAATTCACAAGAATCATGAGAGATCAAAGTCACGGTTTAACCCTTTGGGTACCATGGACTCCATTTTGAAAATCCACCACATCTCCCTTTGCTTGAGCAACAGCTCTCTATCCAAGCCATTCCTAGGGACTGGAATTTGTTCAATCACTTGCCAGTGTAGCTGGCTAGTGTTATGGCTCTGCTCAATGAAATGTTTGGACAATGGTGCTTCTACATTCTTCCTCCTAATATTACTACGGTGCTGACTGATTCGGTCTCTGACCTTTTGTGTAGTCTCACCTAAGTATATTAGGGAGCACAGACATTTAATGAGGTATATTACATATGAACTTTCACAAGTGTGGAAACCTTCAATATTGAATCTTCTCCCACTGTGCGGATGGAAGAAATGTGGCCCTTTAATAATAGAGCTACAGCTCATACACCCTAGGCACGGATAACTCCCTTTCCTCTTGCTGCCTATAATAAGGGTTTGTTTTAGATTTTTACTAGGGCCTACGTCTGTTCTTACCAGATGATCTCTTTTTTAACAAGCCTGTAGGCCATAAGTGGGGGTTCCTGTAGCTGCTCAATGTTAGGATTACAATTTTTAATGATATGCCAATTTCTCCTGATGACTCTGCCTATTCTATCACTGTAAGGACTATATTGGGACACAAATACTATCCTGTCCCTCTTCTTAGTATGTTCACCACCCTTGCACTTTGGATTGTTAATTTCTTAAATTTTTCTGTCTATAAGACTCACAGGATACCCTCGCTCTAGGAATTTATCCTTCATCTGTTTGAATCTTACCATTCTGTCCTCTTCCTCACTTACAATTCTACTGACCCTAAGGAGTTGACTCTTAGGAAGAGAGTCAATTAATCTCCTAGGGTGAAAGCTGTCAAATTTAAGAAGCATGTTCCTGTCAGTATCCTTTGTATACAAGTCAAATTTTAATTAGTACTTTTAATTACTTTGGTATCCAAAAAAGTGACGGTTTCCTCACTACAGGACATGGTGAAATATAAATCCCTAACCTCAGAGTTAAGTTCCCTAACAAACCTTTCAAGGGACTCCACGTCACCCCACCATACGCCAAACACGTTGTCTATGTAACAAAGCCAAATGGCGCCGTTGTCTTTGAATAACTGATTTTCATAGACCCTTCTTTCCTCAAATTCGTTCATGTATAAGTTGGCGTATGATGGGGCGACGTTGGAGCACATCGCTGTACCCTTGACCTGGATAAACCAGTCATCCTGAAAAAGGAAGTAATTCCAATGTAAGACAAGGCAGAGTAGTTTTTCAATAAAATCACATTGTTCAGCTGTGTATCTACTATTCACCATGAGTGTCTTTCTAATAATTGCAACACCAGTTTTGTGCTTGATGGAGGTGTAAAGACTCCTCACATCCATGGGGAATAATAGATACCGGCTAGTGAGCAGTTCCAACATTTTCACCCTTTCAAGGAAATGACTTGTATCTTTAACAAAACTGGCCATTTTCATGACCTCAGGTTGCAACAGCTTGTCAATAAATTTGGAGATGTTAGTAAATCCAGACTCCACACTGGATACTATGGGTCTCCCAGGGGGTTTCTTTGTGTCCTTATGAATTTTAGGGACCGTATAGAAGACAGGGGTTCTAGGTGTCACTACAAATAAATACTCTGACAATTTCTTATCAATAACCTCCATCTTAAAATCAAGGTACATATACACTGAAAAGGAAAAATGTTTACATGTAATTTGATTGATACGCCAGTAGATGGCGCTAAGTGTATAGCCTAGGAAATATTTGGTGCGAATGTCAGTATGTTTAAAAGGACACCAAACACACAGTGTAACAGATGGCATGACTAAGGGGTTAAACCTGAAACGTTGCTATTTTTAAGATATGGGTCTGCAATAAAGATTATACGTTTTTACCAAATTGTGCTGGTATCCACGTTCTCTTGATATTGCTTTGGGGCATTGCAGTTACCCCCCTTGTACCGTGCACTTACCATTGGTGCTGATTTCCTACCTTGCTTAGACATCTTCATCCAAGCGGCATCTTCTATCTTCATCCATCCGGAGCGGAGCCATCGTCTTCTCAGCCGATGCGGATCCATCCTCTTCAACCTACTCGCCGAATGAAGGTTCCTTTAAATGATGTCATCCAAGATGGCGTCCCTCGAATTCCGATTGGCTGATAGGATTCTATCAGCCAATCAGATTCAAGTTCAATTTGAATGGCTGATCCAATCAGCCAATCAGATTGAGCTCGCATTCTATTGCCTGATCGGGTACATAGGTAATTTATGGGTGTTAGTGTACTTTAGAGCACTGTAGTTACAAACTTTATATGCCGGCGTTAGCCCATAAAGCTCTTAACTACAGCCTTTCCATGGGCTGTAGGAGTCTTGTCGGTAGAGGTCGCTCACTTCAGCCAAGACTCTAAATACCAGCATTAAGAAGATCCCATTGAAAAGATAGGATACGCAATTGGCGTAAGGGGATCTGCGGTATGGAAAAGTCGCGGCTTGAAAGTGAGCAGTACACCTTTACCTGGCTGACTCTAAATACCAGCGGGCGGCCAAAAGCAGCGTTAGGACCCCTTAACGCTGCTTTTGACGGCTAACGCAGAACTCTAAATCTAGGTGTTTGTTTGCAATAGGGTTAGTACAGTAATTCAGAACCATCCCAGGACAGCTGTACAAAAGTGTATTTATGTAGATATATATATATATATATATATATATATATATACTTTTTTGTAAACTATATCTATACCTATATATTTATATGAATAATTACAGGTATAGATATATTCAGATATACTGTACATAGAATGTATATGTAATACTACACCTGAATACAGCTATCAAGAGAAATCAGTGAGTGCAGGTGTGAAATGCTTAGAGAATATAAGTTTGGGCTGTAGGAGAACTTAAGACACTCCCAGGGAAGCCCTTGTCTAGTACAATATCTGAAATTGTCAGTCTTATGTGAAATAGAAAAAGAGCAATGCAATTTTTAAAAGATAGATAGATAGATAGATAGATAGATAGATAGATAGATAGATAGACAGACAGGCAGATGATAGATTATATATTATATATAGAAGATAGATCAAATCCATAAATGCAGGAAATGTCCATTAGAGAGTTATAGCAAAATATGCCTTTATAGAATCTTGTGAATGATCGTGCTTTGCTGAAGAATAGTGATGTCCCGACCTGTTCGCCCGCGAACGGTTCACAGCGAACATAGATTATTCACGTTCGCGTTTGTGGGCGAACACATGGTGATGTTCTATCCGCCCCTATGTGTCATCATTGTGGAAACTTTGACCCTTTATGTCACAGCCGCCTGACACATTAGAGCCAATCAACATCAGACACTCCCTCACAGACCCTCCCAGCTACTCGGAATCCGCCATTTTAGACTCATAACGACCTTGGTTTCTTAATGAGAGGACGTGTTGGGTTTTTGCTCTTGACATTAATAGGAAAAACATAGCTAGGCTAGTGTATTTACAGTCCAGAAGGACTCCACTCATCTCTGCAGCAAGCACAGCACCCCAAAAAGCCCTTTTTAGGGCTATATTTCGTGCCGGTTTTTTTTTTTTGCGTTTTTTTTTATTAGGATTTGCCTGGCTTTCAGCTGTGTGTTTAAGACTCACAGCATATGCTGTGACTACTGCCACCACTGATATCTCCCTAACAACATTAGTTTAAATTTAATTAACCAAAAAATTTAATTATTTTTCTAGTGTAATTTTTTTTCATTTTCTATCAGGCCAGTGTCACACAGCATATACTCTGGTTCATTGCTCTGTGCCAGACAGCAGCCACCAGTGTTAATATCCGTTTATAACATTATTTTAAATTTAAAAAAAAAAAAAATTGCTAGTGTAATTTAATTACATTTACTATCAGGCCTGTGTCTGTCAGGCTCACTCAGCATTAATATACCTCATTTTTTTCAGTCTTTTGGTTAATTGGTCTGTGCCAGGCAGCCACCCAGCACTCATATCTATTCTTCTTCACCTTAATTTTAATATAAAAAAAAAAAAGTTTAAATTTGTTTGCTAGTGTAATCTAATATAATTTTCTATCCGGCCTGTGTGTTTTGCTGATATACAGAGCCTACTGTGTTTACTTGCTGCCCTCCCTAGTCTATGAGCCACGACTCATATGTGTTTAACCTTTTTTTAATTTCCCCCCCAAAAAATAATTTCAATCATTTTTCTAGTGTAATCTAATAGTATTTTCTATCAGGCGTGTGTGTATTCGACTTACAGAGCCTACTGTTTTTAATAGCTGCCCTTCCAAGGCTATCAGCCACGATTCATATGTATGTGCTTAACATTTTTCTTAAAATTTCCAAAAAAAAGTCTTTAAATCATTATGCTAGTGTAATCTAATTGTATTTTCTATCAGGCCTGTGTCTAACTGTCTATCTGACTTACACAGCATATTGTTGTTATAATTGCTGCCCTACGTAGCAGCCAGCCAGTGCGACCACTCATAGAGTCATATGTGCATTGCACTTCTTAACATACTTTTAATATTAAAATCTAAAATTTTACAATATTTTGCTAGTCTAATCTAACTTAATTTTCTATAAGGCCTGTGTTTTTGTCACTAACACAGCATACTGTGTTAAATTGCTGCCCTACCTACCATCCATGACTCATATCTGCCAGCCGGTGTGCCAGGCCCAACTAGCCAATTAGTGGCACCAAACACAATTCTTGTAACAGTAATTAAAAACAAAATCATAATTTTTTGGACTGCAAATATTCAGTCTCATAGTGCCATTAAATTGCATTTACCTCCTGCCTGCCACTGCCAGCCTTTTGTGCCAGGCCGTCTAGCCAACTATTTACACCAATCATAATTGTTGTCACAGACAGTATAGTTACTAATTTAAATTAAAAAAATGTTTATTGTTGATCTTAATCCTCAGTTTGCTCGTGCCCTAGAATTGCACTTTTCTACTGCCTTCCAAGCCTGTGTGCCAGGCCTACTTGAAAAATATTTACACCAATCATAGTTGTTGTGACAGTATTCTTAATAATTAAAAATTAAAATTGTTGGTAATAGTTGTTGAGAATCCTCAGTTTGCTGGTGCCATTGAATAGCACTTTCCTGCTGTCTTGCAGCCTGCTGTGAGCCAGGCCCACCTAGCCAATTGTTGCCATCAATCATATTTCTTATAACAGTATTGCAAAAATTGTCAATCATCACTGTTTTGACTGTCAGTAATCAGTCTCCTAGTGTCCTTGAATTGCATCTACCTCCTGCCTGCCAGCCTTTTGTGCCAGGCCGTCTTGCCAACTATTTACACCAATCCTAATTTTTTT